>NC_056747.1:390327769-390663610 GCF_019279795.1 Protopterus annectens | reverse complement strand
TGTATCTGCCTTGAAGTTTATATTGTTTCCCTTTTTATAGACTCTGTCTCCTGCAAGAATATATTGGCACTGAGTACATGTTCCACACTTATACATTTTACCTTTTGTTGTTGCGATCTTGGCAGAACTCAAATGGTCAAAAATGTTTTTAAAACTAGTACCTTTTTTGTATGATATGTGGTTTTATTCCTAATTTTGTTCACAGTGTTTTATCATTGATTATAAATTGCCAATTTTTTTCAATATTTGTGAAATTTCAAAGCTATCTGCAGAATAGTAATAAATGCTAAACTAATATTTCCTTCTGAAGTATATTGTTGACTGTTAATTGCTATATTTGCATTATGATTTTCGAGTACAGGTTGAACATTTTATAAGACCATATGCTCATCTCCTATAAATGTAGGTGGTGAGCCCTTTAACAATCGAACATATATTCCTAATGCTGTTTTTCTTAAAACTTCTTCCTTAATTGAATTAATAAGTGTTAAAGGGTAACCTCTGTTCAGGAACATATCCTGTAACAGGTCACATTCTTTTACAAAATCATTGTGCTCTCACACCATCCTTGCAGTCCTGACCATCTTCCCTTTCTCTACTGCCCATTTTTGATGTGGGGGGTGATTACTAGACTAATAACGAAATGGATTTGAATAGGTGGATTTTTATGTATATTTCAGATTTAAGTGTGTCATTCTTAATATCTTTTGTAAGTCGTACATCTAAATATGCTGTGGTTTTGTTTTGTAACTGAGTGAATTTTAAAAAAAAAGAAGTTGTACTGTTAATAAGTTCAATAAATTATTGAATTTTTTCTGAAACTGCCTTAGATGGATCAACATGAATACATCTAAAACCTCCTGTAGTGGAGGCTGATGGGATATATGCAAATGGACCCTGAAGAACATACCAGTGTTGTGGCATATGGCTTCTGAATGCCCATGAATTATTATTTCCATGTTTTTTTTTAGTTTTTAGTTCTACATTCAGAGCAATAATGCCAAACCCTAATACCTGCAGACATGCCATGTTTCGTTTTCTGAGCTCTTCAGTGCAATATAAGTGGATTGTTTGGCCTTACTTTAGAAAAACAGAGCTTGTAAACAAGCCTGATTTCTATAACATTAGAGTGACTGCAAAATGTCTCAAATAATTTCAAATCCAAAGGTTAAAAAGGTCATACAGACAAACCATTTAGTACAAGCTACAAAAAAGAACCAGTAAAGCTAGCATATTTGCTGTGTAATATCTACTTCCTGAGTGGAGGTCCATGAGGTACATGCAGATGGCCCCTTAAGGGCATATCAGTATTTTATTTACATAACGTTTGAATGCCTATGAGTTTTACGTTTTTAAGTTATTAGTTGTACATTCAGGGCAATAAAGTCAAACCCCATTAGCTGGAGGCATGTCATCTTTCGCTGTTTTTCTGAGTTCAGCAGTACAGAAAAGTCGATTGTTTGGCCATACTTTAGAAACATGGAGTTTGTAAGCAAGCCTGATATCCATGACATTAGGGTGACTGCAAATTATCCCAAATAACACACATACATGCAGTCTGAAAGATACTGCAGAAGTTGTATACTTGATTTTATACTTAATTGTGTAGATCCTCAGAAAACAAAAATACCACAGAAAACAAAAATGACCTGAGACGTACCTCCCTGGATTACATGAAAAGAGACATGGAAGAGCTCTCTGATCTTGTAGCCCAGGCCGGTACGACCCTGACCCTGAGTAGCATCCTGCCCTCACCAAGAATGATACCACAGTATAAAGAAAAAATTATCAATTTCAACAATTGGCTAAGTTTCTGGTGTCATTCAAAGGGGATCCAGTGTCTGTCCGCCTGGGATGACATGCTCGACAAGCCACGCTGCTTTGCTAGAGACGGCTTGCACCTGTCACCCTTAGGCTTTCGAATACTGGCCAAGGCTCTTGCCACCCCCATAGTGTCTTTTTTAGGCAAGGTTCAAAAGACAAACCCACCACCATAAATAGCACAAGTAACAAAAAACTGAGGGTAATGCTACCCAATGCCAGAAGTCTAAACCTCAAAATGCATGCACTCGAGGCACTCCTCAGTATGGAGAAAATCAATATATGTGCAGTAACAGAAATCTAGTTTAAGGCTCCAGAGAGCACCCCAGCACTACCAGGCTACAACTCATACCATTAATTTTGGCCACAAAACCCAGACCAAAATACAAAAGGCGGGGGCATATCCATATTCATCAAGGATACCCACACCTCCAGGTTAGTGGCACAGAACGATGCTTCAGAGATCATCCACGTGCAACTAACAACAGACAAAACTGCAATTCAAATTATAGCTTTCTACAGATCACCCACCATGTCCCAGGACTCCCATTCTGCATTTCTGGAAACACTGGGAAATATAAAGGTCCTACCAAACACCCTAATATTGGGTGATTTCAATTACCCAAACATTAATTGGGAGAACTACTCAAGTACTAACTCCCTTGCCCAACATTTCCTAGAATTTATAAACTCAAACACCCTGGATCAACTGGTCAACACTCCCACCAGAGGTGACAACATATTGGACCTGGTCATCACCAACATGGGCAACCGGTGCTCCACACTGGAGGTCAACCCCTTGCTGGTTAGATCTGACCATAAACAAATCACTTTGGATATCCACATTCCTCCCCCACCCTCGGAGAAGGAAACCACTGTGAAAAACTTTTCAAAAGTAAACTTCACGTTACTTAAGACCAAGGTGGAAAGTTCCAAAGCCCCCATGCTAAAGGATAACATTGTCCAAGCTGCAAAATCCTTTACTAATGCATTCTACAGGCACCTACAAGAATACATAGATCGTGCTATCCCAAGAAAAACCAAGACTCACTCCTCCAAGAAAAGGAAGCCAGTCTGGTGGACTCCCACCATAACCAAGCTATACAATAGAAGGAGGAAACTAGTACAGAAAAGAGTAAAATCCCAAGAAGGGAAGACATCCCTGATCAGAATCAGCAAGAAACTATGATCCCTCATAAAATCATCCAGGACTCCAAAGATAACCACAAGGCATTCTTTAGCTATGTCAAGAATCTAAGTGGCAATGCTCAGATCTGCTCAGAGTTAGTGCAGAATGGTACAAAATACACTGAACCGACCGATATTGCCAACATCCTGGCAGACAGGTTCAGCTCAAACTTCACCCCCCTCTCACCCCCAAAAGGGCCCATAACCATACCAGAAGAATGTAGAGCTTCTGAAATCACAGACTCTCAGGTTAAAATGGCCCTCTCCAAAGCCAAAAACACAGCATCAATGGGACCGTATAGTGTCCCAGGCTGCATCCTACATGAGCTCAAAGACAAACTAACCCCTCACCTAAACACACTGTTCAAACTCAGCCTCTCCACAGGTTATGTACCCATAGAGTGGTGCACAGCAATGTTTATTCCGCTCCACAAAGGAGGAGCCACAACAGACCCCGGGAACTATCGCCTATAAGCCTGACTAGCTTGGTCTGCAAGGCTATGGAGTGCATCATCATGGAACTCATTAACAGAGATATTGGGAACCTCCAAACACTGGACCCTACCCAGTTCGGCTTTGTTAAGGGGAGATTATGCCTCCCAAATCTGGTGGACTTCTTTGAGATAGTTACCAAGGCTATAGACGAGGGAAAGGTGGTACACACAGCCTACTTAGACCTCGCAAAGGCCTTTGACACCATTCCCCATTCTGGTATTATAGACAAGCTCACCAGCATGAACATAAACCCCTACGTCACAAGATGGGTTGCCAACTGGCTCATGGACAGAACCCACATGGTAAGAGTTGCGGGAGTTAGGTCTGACTCTAAACCAGTTACAAGTGGCGTTCCCCAGGGCTCAGTCCTAGGACCCCTCCTGTTTGGCATATACTTCTCAGAGGTACAGGCAAGCACAGGAGGACTATGGCTGACCAAGTTTGCAGACGACTGCAAACTAGGGGCTATAATTGACTCTCCAGCTGACACAGACATCCTCTGAAAGGGTCTCACAGAGATGGACACCTGGTATCAAAATCATGGCCTCAAGCTAAATGCCAAAAAGTGCATAGTCATCCCCTTCAGAAAAAAAACAAAGTACCCACAAACTACCACATAGGTAGTAGTCCCCTAAATACGGAAGATGTAATAAGGGATCTGGGGACCCAAGTAGATAGTAAACTCTCCTTTGATAATCACATTGCCAAAGTGGTTAGAAAATCCTTTTACTTGTCCCACCTTATCACAAAAGGGTTCGCATCCAGATCAAAAGAGGTCATTGTGCCCCTCTACTCATCGCTCATCAGACCCATCATAGAGTACAATGCCCCATTTGGGATGTATCTTACAAGACACCTGCAACAGCTGGAAAGACCACAGAAGTACCTCAGCAAGAGGATCACTGGCCTCAAACAGATGCCCTATGCAGCTCGACTGAAGAAACTCCAGCTGTACTCAGTTGCATACCGCCTACTCAGAGGTGATCTCTGCCTGACATACAAGGCCATGTCCAACCCAGAACTGATGGACATGCTCCACCTAAAGAAAAGATTATGCTCTCGAGCCACACGCTCTAGGGATCTAAACCTCACCACAACAATAAATAGGATGTGCTGGAGGGATAGATTCCTGTCACAGAGACTTTCCATGCTTTGGAACAGGATTCCAATCTACATTAGGCAGAGCTCCTCATTAACACTCTTCAAGAGAAACCTTGACGAGTGGATGGGAAACAGAAAGTTTACCCCGGGGATCACTTCAGTGGCTGTGCTGGACAGAGGCACAGGGAACTAATCTAAGGGGGCGGCGAAAGCCAACACATTCTGGCTAGGCTTATAAATGCCTTTGGGCAGATAGCCTAGTACCTACCTATGAACCTATGAACCAGTGCTCTTGCCTTTTAACAAACAAATTTAAGTTATCTTTACCATGAAAGACACTTGTGTAGATCCTCAGAAAACAGAAATACCAATGTTCATGCCTTTCAACAAGCAAATTAAATAGTACATTGGTTATTTTTACCATGAAGCCAATCTTGTGCAGCCCCTCGAGCAAAGAGGCTGTTATTATCCATAAGCCCAAGCTGCAGGCCTATTGAATTTTTCCAGGCCCAAGTTAGAGCAAGTCTTTTAAAGACATGCACTCTCATTTTCCTAGGCAAGATGTTCAGCGACTCTCCTTAGCATAAAGCCATCAGTCTTGGACAATAATGTAGGAACTTGGCATGAGCATTCCTGTTACCTAGTTCAGCCTGTGAGTCAATATGTACTGGAAGGGTTAGAGGGATAACACCCACTAGAACAACTTTGTATTTCCATTAGTCTTTTTATTCACCCATTGTAATGGCATACAATCAGGTTGAAATGCCTACATAATAAGTAATATTTTAATGACTAAAAGACCCACTTTACCACTAAATACTCACTCTGTCTCTATGGATGAATATCTTTTTGCAACCTTGCCTGATTTTCTTCAGATTTAGCACACAGGGTAGTCACCTTGAATATCTTGAGACAATAATGTTGTCAGATCTACCTATGATACACCTAAATACAGGGTAAGTGCCTTAGAAAAGTCAAGTATCAGAAACTCTGGTTCAAAGCATAATATAAATGTACTGAAAGTTTATTGGAAAGGCTCACCCAGACTCTGCTACACTTTGCTGTGAGGGAAAGGTTGGCTGGCTTTTTATTTGTTGTATTTTGTATTAGTTTATTGCCTTGTTATATTCTGAGTGCTGTGATCTGTTTTCTTTACCTTGTGTTTTGCTTGTGTTCTGCTTTTAACTGCATATTAAAACTTCAAAAGACCCCTCAGCTCTGTCTCTTGTGAGTCAGGCAGAAATTTTTCCCCACCCCGCACCCTGTCACTGTTGTGTTCTTAAGTACCACTGTCTTTCTAGTTGCCTGCCTCTTATGTTAGTTTAATAGCGCAAACCAACAGTAATCCAATAGCCAGAACCAGCACGGAGGCTCGGCCAGAACAGGAACCACAAACTTGCTTTATACAACTTTGCAGGCACAACTTCCCCAGTACAAATGCTCCGGTGACGAGGTTGTAGTAAAACCAAATTTTATTCCATAAAAACTTCCACACTGATGCGTTTAACAATGTGCATAACACAGACTATAAGAATGACAAGTAATCAACACAGAGGGTTAAGCGCTTTCATCTGTTCCTCTCAGACTTCCTCAGAGTCTCAGAGTCCTACCTCTGAGGAAGTCTGAGAGGAACAGATGAAAGCGCTAGACTCTGAGGAAGTCTGAGAGGAACAGATGAAAGCGCTTAACCCTCTGTGTTGATTACTTGTCATTCTTATAGTCTGTGTTATGCACATTGTTAAACGCATCAGTGTGGAAGTTTTTATGGAATAAAATTTGGTTTTACTACAACCTCGTCACCGGAGCATTTGTACTGGGGAAGTTGTGCCTGCAAAGTTGTATAAAGCAAGTTTGTGGTTCCTGTTCTGGCCGAGCCTCCGTGCTTATGTTAGTTTGACCATATATCTCATTTCCTCTCTGCTTTCACTGGCTTGTGTGAGTAAACACAAAATTATCAGTTTCTGAAATCACTCCCCTTCAACTATTTAAATTTATTGGCCATTCTACTGTATTCCATAGTACCGGAATACAAAAGTGATCACCCCCTTTCAATCTATCTTGCTGTTTTAAAAATAGTGACTCTCCACTAAAACTTAACTTTTTAGACAGGTAAAATTTAAGTTACCTACTTTCACATCTAACTTCTCTAGTGCACACTGCAATGTTTAGGATAAACTATTTGTTTTTCATCTTACCTTTAAGCATCCCTGTGACTAGCACTTGCTCTAATACCTGCTGGAAAGCACTAGGACGCCTTAAACTGATACAAGCACTCAACTCTCCTTATTAATAAGGAGACATTAATTCTAGGCACTAAACAGCCTATAATTGCAAAGTACCTTGCTAAGGTAAGGGAAAACAGCTCCTGCACTTTTCAAAAAAAAAGCACCAAACCAGGCATGTCCAAGGGTCAGCTTCCGTTGATTTCTCCTGCCCACCTGGTGAATCTGGGCATACTGGGGCAATGCAGCAATTGCCTCATATACACAGACAACTCTCTTCTCCTACCACCCAACACTACAACCTGTGAGCGATGCACTTACATAGCCAAAATGGAAGCAAAGCTCTCTCTCCACCCAAGATTGTGCTAGACAGTCAAGAGGAGAAGGTTAACACCCGCACTACACCTCAAGCAACACATAGCCCTTCTAAACTCACACCACCAACACCCACACATAGCAACACTAAATCCACATATGCGGAGGCCCTTAACTGTAACTGCTCAAGCAACAAGGTCCTTCAAAGCTGAAACGCAAACAAACACCAATCACAACCAAAGTGTCACATAGCTCACAACACCAGTGTGCCACCCAGCAACAGTCCCTAAGGCAAGACAACATACCTAACACTTTAGTCATAGGTGACCCTATAGTCAGGCACACTGATGTCCCACTCACCAGGCTGAACAAGGAGAAAATTACAGTGAGCTGTCTGCTGGGTGCCAGGATCTGCCACATAACTCATGCACTCAAGTCACTCCACAACAAGTACAAATATGACTCTGTCATTGTCCATGTTGGAGTGAATGACTTGAGACGTACCTCCCTGGACTACATGAAAAGAGACATGGAAGAGCTCTCGGATCATGTGGCCCAGGCAGGTATGACCCTAGCCCTGAGTAGCATCCTGCCTTTGCCCAGAATGATACCACAATATAAGGACAAAATGATTGACTTCAACAATTGGCTAAGCTTCTGGTGTCATTCAAAGGGGATCCAGTATCTGTCTGCCTGGGACAACATGGTTGACAGACCATGATGCTTTGCCAGAGATGGTCTGCTCCTGTCGCCACTGGGATTCAGGTTACTGGCAAAGGCTCTTGCCACCCCTACAGTGCCTTTTTTAGGCAAAGTTCAAAGGACAAAACCACCACCATAACCGGTACAAGCATGCAAAATCTGAAGGTAATGTTACTCAATGCTAGAAGTCTAAACCTCAAAATGCACTCTCTTGAGGCACTCCTAGAAATGGAGAACATCGATATCTGTGCAGTAACTGAGACCTGGTTCAAGGCTCCAGAGAGCACCCCTGCAATACCAGGCTACAACTCTTACCACACTTTTCGGCCACCAAACCAGGATCGAAACACTAAAAGTGGGGGAGTGTCCATATTCACCAAGGATATTCACACCACCAGGTTAGTTGCCCAACACAATGCATCTGAAATTCTCCAGGTGCAACTAACACTAGGTAAGACTGCAATTCAAATTGTAGCTTGCTACAGATCCCCCACCATGCCCCAAGATTCTCACTACACCTTTCTAAACAAACTGGAAAATATTAATATACAGCCGAACACCCTAATACTGGGTGATTTCAACTACCCTGTCATTAACTGAGAAAACTACTCGTGTACCAACACCTTTGCCCAACGGTTCTTGGAATTCATAAATTCCAGTGCCCTGGATCAACTAATCCATAGTCCCACCAGGGGCTCCAATATCCTAGACCTGGTCATTACCAACATGGGAAATCAATGCTCCACACCTATGGTCACCCCCTCGTTGGACAGATCAGACCATAAGATAATCACCCTTAACATCCACATCCCACCCCCACCCCCCAGTAAGGAAACCTCCATATAAAACTTCTCCAAAGCCAACTTCATGCTACTCAAGTCAGAAGTTACAAACTTCATGACACCCATGCAGACAGGAACTGAAAGTTTGACTGCTGAGTCCTGCACTACGGCACTGTACAAGCACATCCACTCATGCTTGAATCGTGCCATCCCAAATAGAACCAAGATGCTCTCCTCCAAAAAAAGGAAGCCAATCTGGTGGCCCCTGCCATAAACAAACTTTACAACAAAAGGAAGAAACTGTTGCAGAAAAGAGGAAAATCCCAGGATGCAAAAAACTCCCTTACCAGCCTCAGTAAGAAGCTGAGATCCCTCATAAAATTCTCCAAAGCTAGTTATGAAAATAAAATTGCCAAAGATTCCAAAGACAACCACAAGGCATTCTATAACTATGTCAAGAATCTAAATGGCAATGCTCAGATCTGCTCTGAGCTACAACAGAATGGCATTAAATATACTGATCCCAAAGATATTGCCAATATCATGGCAGATCGATTCAGTGCCAACTTCACCCCCCTCTCACACCCTTAATGGCCCATCTCAATACCAGAAGATTGCCAAATTCCGGTAATAACGGCTTCGCAGGTAAAAACCGCACTCTCCAAAGCTAAGAATACAGCATTCATGGGACCAGATGACACTCATGCAGACAGGAACTGAAAATTCGACTGCTGAGTCCTGCACTAAGGCACTGTACAAGCACATCCACTCACGCATGAATCGTGCCATCCCAAATAGAGCAAAGATGCTATCCTCCAAAAAAATGGAAGCCAATCTGATGGCCCCTGCCATAAACAAACTTTACAACAAAAGGAAGAAACTGTTGCAGAAAAGAGGAAAATCCCAGGATGCAAAAAACACCCTTACCAGCCTCAGTAAGAAGCTGAGATCCCTCATAAAATTCTCCAAAGCTAGTTACGAAAATAAAATTGCCAAAGATTCCAAAGACAACCACAAGGCATTCTATAACTATGTCAAGAATCAAAATGGTAATGCTCAGATCTGCTCTGAGCTACAGCAGAATGGCATTAAATATACTGATCCCAAGGATATTGCCAATATCCTGGCAGATCGGTTCAGTGCCAACTTCACACCCTCTCACCACCTAAATGGCCCATCTCAATACCAGAAGATTGCCAAATTCCGGTAATAACGGCCACGCAGGTAAAACACGCACTCTCCAAAGCTAAGAATACAGCATCCATGGGACCAGATGACATCCCAGGCTGTGTACTACATGAACTACAAAATGAACTGGCACCTCACCTAAGTGTCATGTTTAATCATACCCTCATCTCAGGCTTCATGCCCACTGAGTGGCGCACAGCTACAGTTATCCCACCCCACAAGGGGAGATCCACCTTGGATCCTGGGAACTACCACTCCATCAGTCTGATGAGCCTGATCTGCAAGGCCATGGAACGTATTATCATGGAACTTATAAACAAAGACATTGGCAACCTTAAAACACTGGACTCCACCCAGTTTGGGTTCGTGAAGGGCCGATCTTGTCTCCTGAACCTGATTGATTTCTTCAAATCAGTCTCCAGAGCCGTGGATGAGGGTAAGACAGTCCACACAGCCTATCTGGACCTCGCCAAGGCCTTTGACACCATCCTCCACTCTGGAATCATAGATAAACTTACTAAGCTGGGCATTAATCCCTACGTCACTCGATGGGTTGCCAACTGGCTTACTGACAGAACCTACACTGTAAAAGTAGCTGACTCCAAATCCAGCTCCAGACAAGTGACAAGTGGAGTACCTCAGGGTTCAGTCCTGGGACCTCTCTTGTTTGGCATCTACTTCTCTGAAGTACAGGCCAACACTAAGGGACTCTGGCTAACAAAGTTCACAGATGACTGCAAACTGGGAGCCATTATTGAATCCCCAAATGATGTCGATACTCTGCAAAAGGGCCTTACAGAAACAGATGCTTGGTGCCAGAGCCATGTGCACAAGCTCAATGCCAAGGAATGTATAGTTATCCCCTTTGGGAAAAAACATGTATCCATGAATTACCATATAGGTGGCAGTACACTAAACACAGAAAGTGTGATAAGAGACTTAGGGACACAGGTGGACAGTGGTCTCACCTTCAATAACCACATCGCCACAACAGTCAGGAAATCCTTCTATGTGGCACACCTCATCACTAAGGGCTTTTCATCCAGAAAAAAGGACGTTATTGTCCCACTGTACTCATCCCTCATTAGCTCATTAGATCCATTATAGAATACAATGCCCCATTTGGTATGTACCTCTCAAGACAACTGCAACAACTGGAAATGCCGCAGAAATACCTCACTAAAAGAATAACAGGCCTAAAGCAGATGCCCTATGCTGACCGCCTTAAAAACTCCAGATATACTCTGTTGTATATCGTCTACTCCGATCTCTGCTTAACATACAAGGCCATGTCAAACCCAGAGCTGTAGGACATGCTACACTTAAAGAAATCCCAATCCCTCAGAGCCACACACTCTAGGGATCTAAACCTTGTCATCACAATAAACAAAACATGCTGGAGGGATAGGTTCCTGACCCAGAGACTCCCCAGACTCTGGAATAGACTGCCCATACATGTCAAGCAGAGCACTTCTTTGGCCCTCTTCAAAAGGAACTTTGATGATTGGATGGGAGAAAGGAAATTCACCCCAGGGATCACGTCAGTCACCCTGCTAGACAGGGGTCCAGGGAAGTAAATAGTGTGGGAAGAAATAGCCAGGGAATTGTTATGGCTAGGCTTGTATAGGCCCTAGGGCCGATAGCCTAGTACCAACATATGTACCTATGAGCTCACTAAAGCCACTGTTTGCTTCAAGAGACCATTGTACTTTGATAGAAACCTTTCCTTCTCAAAGATTTGTCTTATGACTGGCAATAATTGCATAATTATGTACAAAGTTTCTATAGCACCTAACACACAAAAAGTCTTCACTGTTTAATAGTGGAGATATTAGGCCAGTTCTTTATGGGTTTTATTTTTAGTAGTTACATACATGCATACAAATATTTCAAGAACAGGAATTAATGCCCTTCTAGCCTGCCAGTATACCAAAACACTTATTTGCATAATAAGTGTCTAAGCTATTCTTAAAAAAATATCTAAACTGGTACTTGCTTTAATGTAATTTGGTAGTCTGTTCCATGTATCAGCTGCTCTCTCAGAGAACCAATTAGTACACTTCTCATTCCTATAGAATATTCTACACAGGTTGTCTGATGATTCTCTTCTACTTTTTGACAACCTCAAACATTTCCAGAGGTAGTTGTCCCTAAATGCCCTATATACCTGAATAAGATCTCCTCTTAGATATCTATAAGAGACACTGTACAAGTTCAGATATTTTAGTCTTTCATAATAACTTAAATTTTCACATCCATGGATGCCCTTGGTATATTTCTGCTGTAGTCTTTCGAGTTTACTCATGCTTGTTTTCTTATAAGGTTTCCATATTGTTAGTCTGTACTCAAGTTTGGTTCTAATGTAACTAACAAACAAATATTTCATCATTTCTGATTTCTTAGACTTTATAAATCTTTTTATACAATCTATAGTTCTGTAAGTATCATTAACCAATTGATTGATGTAATTAGAAAAACTCAAAGCTGGATCTACCTAGGTCCTTAAATGAATCCACAGTTTCAATCACTGTGTGCTGTATTTAATATTCACCTTTCAGTTTATGTCTCCCAAATCTCATATGCTTAGTTTTTGATGTATTTAGTCAGCATATTATAATAATTGGCTGAGGTGGTGCAGCGGTAAGTGTTGTCGCCTCACAGCAAGAAGTTCTCCTGTTCAATTCTCAGCTGGAGAGCCTTCTGTGTGGAGTCTGCATGTCCTCCCTGTGGTCGAGTGGCGTTTAAAGACATGCAGGTAGGTGTGTGTGTGAATGGGTGTGCCTACTTTGAAGGTTGGGCATCGGGCTGGCAACTCAGTACCGTAAAAATCCACTGCCAATCATTAGTGGACCAGAGTTCCACTGTGGCGACCCATACCCGGGAAAAGCTGAAAGACTTTTTAATCAGCATATTATTCTTCTGTGCCCAAATGGTCAATTTAGTCAAGTTCTTTCACAGACAGGCCTTATTTGTAACACATGTAATCAGTTTACCCAATTTCAGGTCATCTGCTTCAGACTGTAGAATACCTTGGATGAAATCGTTAGGTCTGAAAGATACAATCTAAACAAGTAAGGGCCTAGGACAGAGCACTGTGGGATACCCTGACTGTAACCAAAAATTTCACCTGTATAATTGCTGTATGATACTTGCCATGTCCGATTTGTAAGTCATGCAGCTATCCATTTTATCAAGAACACATTAATACATAGTTGTTCTAATTTATTGATCAGTGTTTTGTGTATGACCCTGTCAAATGCTGAAGTTAAATCTATATAAATTACATCACAGCACAATGTTTCATTTCATTGTTGTAGAATATCACGTTACAGGAGGTACTAGATCTATTTTCAACATATGCATGCTGATATATGGTTTTAAGTCCCAACCTATCCAATTCTGACAATAACTTATCTAATATTACCTTCTCCATTATTTTTCACAACATAAAAGTAGACTTAAGGGTCTATATGACTCTGTATTTGTCCTACTCCCCTTTCTCTTAAAACTGGTTTAATAAATGCATATCTCCAATCTTGAGGAATCTCTCCATATGCATATGACCCAGTAAATAATAGATATAATGGTACTGTAAGTTCTGGCTGAAATGTTCTCATGTCATTATTACTAATTCCATCTCTTGCCTGTGCTTTGTTTGGATCCAGTTTGATCAGTTCTTTTTCAAAATAATCTCATTTGATTCCAGTACCTGAGGTTACCTGGATGTTACTAGGATGACTTCTCACTGCCTTTGTGGAGCCAAACTGTTTTGCATAAGATTTTGTAAATATATCTATATTCTGTTGTGCCCGAGAATACATTTTAGAATCTACACACAGTTTATCAGTTTGTATGTCTTCGCTCCTTCCACATCTCGTGTACTCTTTCTACATCTCATGCATCTATAAAACAGTTTCCTATTATGCTCAATATCATTATATACATTTTCTTCAAAATGTTCTAGATCTTGTTGTGGCCTTTCTACCTGCCTCTTGATCTTGCTGTGGTCTTACTACCTGCCTTTCTACAAGGTACACCAAATACTTGACTTCCACCTTGCCCAGTGTACTTTTCATAATTGTCACAGTCAAGCCTATTGTATAGCCCTAACACAACCTGCAGTTTAGGTAACTGAGACTCACAGTACTCTGAACGGATGACCACATCATCCAGGTATGCAGTAACAAACTGGGAGTGAGACTTTAGTATTTCGTCCATTAGTATCTGAAAGGTGGCTTGGGCTCCATGTAAACCAAATGGTAGTACTGTATGCTGAAATAGACTTGCAGGGGTCACAAATACTATTTGCCAGTACACCTTTATCAAGTCTAGTGTTTTTCAAGTATCTAGCTTTTCCTGACTTCATGGACATGGGATGACTGTAAATTTTTGAAGTGGTACTCTATTTCCTAAAATTAAGAGAATCTGGTATTTTCAAAAAATTTAGGAACTAGTACTATTGGACTGTTTCAATCATTTTATGTCTTTTCTATCATTCCTAGCTTCAGCATCTTTTGAACTTCTTCTCTTAGTATTTCTGTGTCTATGGCACTCTGTAAAGTCTCAGTCTTAGCGTCATTCCAGGTATTGCCTCTAAATTATGTTCTCTCAGTTTAATTCTTCCAGACATCTCTGAGAATACTCCCTTATTGCTTAAAAATCCCTTATTTCCTACTTTTGTACATTTGACAAGGATTTATCTAACTGTACTTTGGGTAGCAATTATCTAAACTGTACTTCATTTATATTAAATTTTGAATATTAATATATTTAATTGAGATAAGTTTAGTGATTGAATTATTGCTTATGATAAAATGCATTCTTTCCCCCTTTTGTGCTGATTTTTATTTATTTTTATGTAATGGCATTATATCATTTAAATTTTTATGTGTTCCCACGATAATTGTGGTTAACCTAATCTGGGAGGTGGACAAGAGATCAGTATAAATTTGTGAATAATTAATTCATCTAGAACTCTGATGAAGTCTCGTCATACTAAGGGATGAAAGCTCTTAGTTCTGATTTGTTTGTTCGTCTTTGCTTGTGTTTTAGTCCCTGTGTGGAATGCACAATAAAGGTACCTGCTTTTTATTGGTGATTTATGGCTCCATTTTGATACACTGCTCTGTATTTCATCCTGGTGTGGGAGCAACTTCAACCTCCATGGTTTTATCTGTTTTTTTTTTATTCAGCTTGTATTTTTTCTTTAAATGCTCTAATGTCTTCTGTATGAACTTCAGCTTGCAATCTTATCAACAGAACTTTGACCTCAAGATTTTAATATGACTTGCTCTATTTTTTTTTTGATAATACATGTCTTTATTCAGATTAAAGAAGTCTATCAATGTTGCAAAGAAAATGCTTAATTATATTTTAATGAAATTCTGTGATTATTTGTAACCATGGGCAGTGTTTATTATGTCAGCAACACTTATGTGTTATAAGCTGTGCAGTCCACATATATGGTTACTTATAAATCAGCACCAGGATACTGCTACAACCAGTTAAGGCTTTATAGTGTACACATAGTAATAAAACATAAATGTTTAGCAGCCCGTGCATATAACACTTAAGGAAAGAATCACCGTGTTTTACATACTACTACATACGTATCCAGGACAGACATCACCCCCCCTATGTATTATATTATCTTTTCAAAACATTGCCTATAACATGTAACTTTTAAATATTTCACACATAAATTCAAATTCTAAGCATGCTCACTTGTGGTGTGATCATAATAGAGACTCAACTGTAGGACCACTTTGTGTTGTCCCTTTCCCCACTCTCTAAGCTTAGCAATTTCCTAGCTGTACTCATTGCAGTTTTTTTAACATATCTTTTTATTTCACTTTTATCACATGGCTCATGTTGTGTGCAATCCTCATGCAAGGTTGCATTGTCTGTGCTTGCTCTGGTGACTGTCTACTTAATTTTCTAAGCCACATGTTATTATACAGCTAGTTCAGCCTATGACCAGATCATTATTCTCATATTCTGTATCTTTTTTCTTAACACAAGCATCTCTTTGTTTATTACATGGTTCACGTGTTATAACATCTTAAAAGTACTCGACTTCTCACTCAGAATCTTTGCATTAATACAGCATACCTAGTAGAAAAATAAAACCAAGTCAGAGAATCATAGCAATGGACAAATGTTACTCTACCCAACCAAGTTTTTTTTTTATTTTTTATTTATTTATTTTTTTGCCATTGACTTATAACATCCTTCCATCTGCCCATTAAGTCCAAGCCACCTTTTAGGATAGACATGGTCCATATGGAACTTTTGTTCCTGCACATTTTCTTTGTTTCCAGGTCTAGGGTGCTTTAATTTCCTCATAGAGGCTACTTTTCTTCATCCCTATATGTCCCTGATATTCAGTAAAGTTCTGGTTTCCCACCTCCTTATCATACATGTGTTCTGTCCTCCAAATTTAGCTTTGTCTTTGGCCCCTGAACCTTCCACACCTCTCTCATTTGTTTTCCTAGAATTCATTTAATCTCTACCTATTTAAAAATGCCTCCCCCACCCCCATCTTTGCTGTTAACTATGTATTTACAAGCCTTCCCCATCCAACCAGGGTCTCTCTACCTGTCATTTCTCTTGTGCCTAAGTACCACCTTCCCCCTTTTATACCCCTTCTTTCATTAGCCACTTATTCCCTTTTTTCTGTTGATTACCCATTCTTTCCCCTCTGCTTTTCTCTCCTCCTCTGCTAATATATTTATTAGTTCTTCTACCTCTCTTCCTGTCACAGGTTCCTCTTTCTTCCATGTTCTAGTTATTTTACCCATCTTAAGCATCACTATTATGTCTTTCACCTCTACTGGGATTGATGTCTCATACTCCAAAAGAAATAACTTTGCAGATAGTTCCATTATATGCTTAAGTTTCCTTTCCAGTATTGCTTTCACCTCTTCTTTAAAGTTGTTTAAATTTCTGCATCTCCAGAATATGTGTACCATGTACCCCTTTCATTTTACGTCTCCAGTGTGTATACAGCCCTGTAAATTTTCTACCTAACCTATTTGGGGTATACTAAATATTGGTGCAGGCACTTTCATGCAAATATTTTTTTGTGTGATTTTGGGATCTTTATTATTTCTCCCCAATCCTCAGTTTCAATGCTGATTCTCAGCTGTTGTCCCCATTGTTTCCTTTCCTTTTGTCTCTTTCACTCCCTTTTTTGTTCTCTTCTGACAACAATTTTTTCCCTATCCTTAATAGTCATTTTGTCGCTCTTCCCTCACTCTATTTTATGGATGTCTCCTATAACAATTGTGGAAGTTCCTTTTCTCCTCTTATTTTTCCCTTACATTATTCCATCTGCTTTTCATACCTTGGTACTCTCATTCTAGCATCTCTTCTAAACTGAACTCTAGTACTAATTTCCCTCCAAGTTTTTGATCTTTCCCCTATCACTATTTCTAGCCAGAACTTTACCTTATTTTCTGCGACTGCCTTTTTATTTTTTTAAATAAACTATATGTAATATACTCAAGTTACTAGCTTGTCAGAGCTCTTGGACTTCCCTTGCAGCAACTATTTTTCATAATACTAAGCAAGGCACTTTTAAATATATCCACTTATACACTATATAACAATTTAACTTTACTGTTAGAATCAGGTTTTATAGATTCATAGGTAACTACTAGGACAGCTGCCCTTGGGGGCCATTTTAAGCCTAGCCAGTTTCCCTTTTGGTGCTTACATTAACCCATCCCACTTGGTATTAGACTGGCCTTACCCATCCTGTGGTTGCTAATTATATGTTACCCCATGAGAATAAATGTAATCATACCATAAATAATGTGAATGGACCCATCCATGGAATAAAGTATTTAGGGGGTGTCTCTGTACATTAGTAGTACAGGGGGCAGTCGAGGGGTAGATTTTCTGTTTCCCGTCCATAGATCCAAGTTGCTATTGAATATGTTCAGGGATGAACTTTGTTTTCTGTGGATAGGGAGTCTGCTCCAGAGCAGTGGTATCTTCTGTGAGGTAAAACTGTCCCTCTGCAAAAAAGGTTTAGATCTATAAACCATTTATTTCTGATTGCATTTGACTTGCTGATGTGCAGTGAATCCATCAGTACTGGGCTGGAGGATGCCTTTTATGCTATACACAGATCACCTCTTAGCACTCTGTAGGATACCAAGTAAAGTGATAGGGCTTTGAGTCGGTCCCTGTAGGAGATATTGTTTAGGCCTTGAATCCTTTTAGTAGGGTGTCTCTGTGGGTATTCTAATTGTTGCATGTGTCTTGACAGATACATTCCAAAGGGGATATTATATTCAATGATTGGCCTAAAGAGGGCTGAGTAAAGGAGGCAATGACATCCCTAGGTCTAGCCACAGTCCCTTTGCTTATAAACTGTGCAATATAGAAGAGCTTTCTTATGACAATGAACACGTTGGTCAAAATTTAAGTCATTCTCCACCTAAGTTCCTAAATCCCAAACAAATGGATTAACTGTGAGAGGCATATTGTTAACGTGATAGTTCCATGGGATAGATGACTTCCCAAAGGATACAGTAATTCATTTTTGCCATTTAGTTTCAGCCCATGATTTTGGCACCAGTTACTTATTTGGGACAAACCTTCCTGCAGGATGGCTAAACTATTTGGGGATTCAATGATTGCTTCTAGCTTGCAGTCATCTGCAAACTTAGCCAGACACATTTATTGGCTTTTACATCAGAAAAGCAAATGCCAGACAGGTGGGGATTCCACTGGCGACTGGTCTTTTTGTGGAGGTAACTTCCCCTGTTTTGATTTCCTGCATCCTAACCATCTGGCAATCCAGTGGGTAACATAGGAGATTATTCACATTTTATTTAGTTTTTCTACTATGACTGAGTGAGGGATTCTTTCAAAAGCTTTGGTCAAGTTGAAGTATGTGATGTGCACCATTTTGCCTTCATCCATTTCTTTGATGCTTTGATGATTTTTCAAAAAATCCACCAGATTGAGTAAGCATAGCCTGCCCTTGATGAATCCAAACTTAGATGGGTCCAGTGTCTGGAGGTTCCCTATGTGCTTATTTTTCTTTTAAACACATTTATTGAATTATCACTTAACACATAGACAAACATACATATAAAAGAAGACAAACCACATTAACATGTTCCTACTTACAAACATTATATATCACATATATTCTTTAGCATTATTATCATCAATCCAACGTTACACAAATTGACCGATTCCTATCTTTCCTTAAACCTCATTCCTCCTCCAAAACATTATTATACATGTATTGTTGCCACAATTTCCATCTTTTTCTATGCAATTTACTCCTACCCTTTTCTAAAAATCCCACTTCCAGTTCTTTTATCTCTGTTACAATATTCAGTACTTTAAATACATTTGGTTTACACTTTGATTTCCATTTTCTAGTGATTGTTTTTCTTTTTGCAGCCACCAAAATTAAATTTACCAAGGCCTTACTATGGCTAGGCAGTTCAGATCCTGTAACCCAGCTAAAAAAAATAATTTCCTTAGTTGCACCCATTTGCTCAACCACTATTTCTGACAGATTACTCTGTAGGGAATTTTTAAAGTATGCCAACTCATTACACTTTCAGAACATATGTGCCTAGTTACCTCTATCTTCCCCATCACACATCCAACATTTGACATCTACCTGAGGAGAAATTCTTTGGAGTCTGACTGGGGGTATAAAAATACCTATGCAAACACTTTCAAGCAAAAATCCTAAATCTTCTAGACTTTGTTGCATATTTGGGAGCCATACTTATGTCCTTCCAATGTTTCCTTGTGAAGTGCTTATCTAGTGTCTCTTCCTAATCTTTTCTGACCTCCTTTGATTGATCCCTATAGTTAATGTGCAATATTTTATATGTCTTGCTAATTATCTCCCAGGCCCCTGCTTGTAAATATTTTATCTCCCAAGCCCCTGCTTATATTTATCAAGGGTACCAGAACTTGTCAGAGATTTGAGATGCATCGTTAGGCTCATAAAAGGTGTTTGTGGCTGTTAGGCTAGTAAAATCCTATGGACCTATGGTACAAAGCATGTATGGAGACTGTGGTTTAACAGTGTTGTTAGGGGTGTGGCTAAATTGTGCTTCATCCTATTTAAATGGATCTAGGGATATTACCGGACACATAAATGCAGTACTTTTAGCTTTTGATAGCACTTTTAGGACTTGGTCTTACATGACAGCTGGAGGCAAGCCGGTTTCAGATATATCTTGAGGGATAGACGAAGGGGGAGAGAGAGTTAAATCAGAGCTAAATTTATTGGCCAGTAAGTTTGCTATGTCTTCAGGCTCATTGTAGGTAACATTGTTCACAATCAGCTCAGCACATTGCTGCATTGTACTTTTGAGATTACAAGCATAACTAAAAAAGACTTTGTGATTGTCTTTGGCTTGGGTAGCTAATTTAGCAACCACAAACACTTAACACACCAAACACTTTAAGTGTTCGTGGTTGTTCAATATATCTTGGAGCAGTATCACCAGTGTTGACTTTATTTGTAGCTAATTTAGCCTCAGACTTGGCCTTTGTAGATTTTATTCAGCTCCTGAGTTGTTTGTTTATTTCAGTGGCAAGGGTTCTCTAATTCTCAGAATTACTCTTCTTACTTTTGGTCAAACTTCTGTTCCTTTTATTGTAAAGCTTGTTATTATTATAGCTCCACCATGTGTGTTTGTTTCTCGAGTTTTCCTTGCACTTTTTCCTACAGGGTACAACTGTATCTATGAAGTTGCTTGTGTGCTGGTAGAGTGTGGTGGTATATGTTTCTACATATTCAGTGGAGTTAACTGGGTCTGGTGTGGATTTGGGGCTTTAACTGTAACTTTAAAATATATTTCAGCTCCTGCATCTGAGCCCCTACCAGTTTGTTAGTATTAAAACTCCAGTTGTAGAAATTTATGGCTTGCACTACAGGAATTATCACATTTATAGCTAAGTGTTCCTTTTTAAGGTTTTTATACTTTGTGTAATCAGTACCTTCCATGTCAATATGTGTTTTAATGTATCTTCTGTTATCTGGGATGACATAGCTTTTGTCCGTAGGTTCATAGGTACATAGAAGGTTACTCGGCTAATAACCATAGAGCCCTTACAAGCCTAGCCATATTTCTCTTGAGTTGCCCCAATTGTTGGTGGTCAGGTGAGTGAAGTTCGCAGAGGTAGGGGTCCATGGTAGTTAATAATGGCTTCCTCTGTCCAGCAGGGGTATGGGCACCAGCCCAGGAGTGAATTTTCGATCACCCATCTATTCATCTAGGTTACATTTGAAGAGGATCAGGGAAGAGCTCTGTTTCTTGTGAACTGGAAACTTGTTCCATAGAAGTGTCAGTCTCTGGGAGATGTAGCTATCTTAATGGCACACCCTGTTCATGTCAGTGGCTAGGTTAAGATCCCTGGAGTGAGTGCCCCTTATGCAGTTTGATTTATGAATGCGTAGCATTTCCATCAGGGCTGGTATCGTATTTCAAAGTAAAAACAGATTCCTTAAAAAGAAGTTTATCTTTCACTATGAGACTTTCCCCCACTTTAACATGAATTTTTTTCAAGAACAGTATCTTGTAGTAATGAAAAGTCATTATCATGTTGTTCTTTAAAATGAGCTGCTACGGAACTCTCCATTTTATGCTTCTTAATGTCCCTGATATGCTTCTGCAACCTTTCTCTGAACATTATTTTAGTTTCCCCAACATAAAATAAGTTTTAGGGACACTTCAGGGCATAGATAACACCCTCAGGATTGCATGAGAAGATTTCTGTTGGATAAAATCTAACATTATTAAGCTTCATAAAACAACGCACCACAAATTGACAAACACCACAAGTATTAGATGGAAGAGTACCTAATGCAGCTGGATGTCTTATAATACTAATATCAGGAGACAGAAAGTTACCATGAACCAGCATGTCTTTAAAATTTCATTCACATCTATATGAAATAAAAGGAACTTCTCACAAAATTTTAGATAGTTCTCTAGCCCTCATAAGAAATTCCCAATAATATTTTAACACATCACAAATTGTTTTCACTTAGAATATTATAGGTCGTAACAAAATACGTGTTTTCCTTTGCACAATTCATTCTTCTATTCTTATTATCATGATAATTATTACTACTTTTCTTTTGCCTGCCACAAAGCCCCAAAATGTTTTGTAGAGCTTCATTAACTAAATCATGGTAAACATACTAACTGTTCTATAAACTTCATCATAAAAATCATTTTCATTATTGCAAATTCTATATAATTGTAATAGCTTACTATATGGCAATGAAGAAATCAAATGCAGGGAATGAAAACTACCCCCATGCAAATATTGACCTCCATCCAAAAACTTCCTATGCACAGATGTAAGAATCTCACCATTTTCAGATCCTTTCAAACATAAATCCAAAAATACAGCCTCACTACTTTATTGTAACCTATCAAAAGATAAATTATATGCATTTTTTGCAAATCAAAAACAAAATTTTCAACTTCATTCTGAGCACCTTCACAAATAAATATCAAGTCATCTATGTATCTATAATAACATAAGACTCATGTCTATACAAACAATCAACTTCAAATAGAGCCATCATTAGATTAGCATACATGGGGACAAAATGTGCTCCATGTCAGTACCTTGCAATTGGTGATAAATAACTGTCAAAAATAAAATAATTGTCCGAAAGACAAAAATGTATCAACTATATGATATAATTTGAAACTGGGTTGCCACCCAAAAACTGATATAATGCTTGTATACCATCTTCATGTCTAATATTAGTATATAAACTTTTGACATCTAAAGTGACCCAGTACATCTCTTTTTTCCACTTAAGCATAGAAATTTTATACAAAAAGTCAAAACTATCTTTAATATAAGAAGGAAGTTTAGAAACAAATGGAAGGAGAATTTGATGTAAAAGCAGACCTATATTGCACAGGAAACATTTGCATGCTGAAATAATCAGGTGACCATGGGGATTCCGTAGATCTTTATGAATTTTAGGTAAACAATAGAAGGCTGCAATAGTTAAAGAATGCCTTGTGATTATCCTTAGCTAGGGAGGCTATTTTGCTTTGTAATTCAGTTTAGAAGACTTGACAAGATCTCTAGTTTGTTTATTTAAGCTAGAGATGGATTTCTTCCTCTGCTGAGCCAGTTCCCTCTTGTTCTTGGGCAATAGTTTCTTCCTCTTGTTATATAGCCTGTTAATACTAGGGGTCCACCAGGGTGGCTTGTTTATTTGGCAAGGCCTGATTTTAATCTGGTCAGATACAGCTGATTATATACAACTGCTTTGGTTATACAGGGCATTGGTGTACACTTCTGCATAGGAGTCCATGTTATCTGCTTTCAAGGGGCAGTTTGTCTTTGAAAAATTCTTAAGTGTTTTTGAGCTTGCATAATTGCAGACAAATTAAGCAAGTTTATTCTAATGCTTCACGAATGGTCTCTTAACATGAAGGTGGAGGAAAGGTTTTCCATTGATGGGGTCAACTGTGCTGTGACTTTTTGCATCCCCCTCAATAACAAGTGCAGCAGGTTCTTTGCCCTCATCCCCCCACTGAGGAAGTCACCAAGAGATGCTCTGCTTCATCATTGGCCTGCCAGTCTTCTTTACACCTATCCCCGATACCTCAGCAGAAACAAAATCTTATTAGTGAGCACACATGGAATAGCAGCAAAAATAACTTGGAGAAACATTAACAATCCATATGGAAATATTAGCCCAAACAGGTCATGTACATGGCACTAGAAGTATTGCAAGGAATGATATAATTAGGGGTCTTTTGCTAAATTGTCCATGCACACAACAGCAGGGGAAGTCTGAAGAATGCTGACATCAGAACATTTACATAAAAGCAATGTTTTATTGTGTGCAGATCCCCAGAAGACAACAGAAAGATCATCTCTCTTGCTTTTTCAACAAACAGATTAACTAATACCATGATTATCTTCACTGTAAAGTCCAGTCTCTTATGCCCCCTCCAACAAATGTGCTGTTTTTATCACAAGTCACTGCTGCAGACTCTCACTGGCCTTCTCCTTAACTTTAGAAACAACAAAAAAAATGTTCAGCTGAATTGTTCCCAGGCCACATCCATAAGAAGCTCTGAATGAACTGATGAACTACACAAGTTTTTGGTCTTTTGGTAAAGTCTGTACTTAACCCAGTGTTGAACCTCTGTATGACAAACTCACTTCCTGGTTTGCTGATTCCAGACTATCTCTTTTTATGCATCTCAGAACTGTCCATTCAGCTTTCATTAACTAACTCATAAAATTAGAGCTTTGAGAATTTTTGTGGAGCATGCTTCAGCAACACTTTTAAAGCATATGCCCCATTTTTATACACAATGTATTTATTTATTTTATTTTATTATTTTACATTTGTTTAAAGGGAAAATCTGATTGGGCAGGCTGCCCATTTCCAGCGGAGGAACTGGGGGAGAAAAGCTCCATTATTAACAGTACAGGATTATAAAAATAGGAAGAATGTATCCACAGTAGGTGTACAATAGAAAGTTTATCTTAATACATTATAAAATTGTTGTCATACACAATTCATAGTGGTTATATTTAGTGGTAGTTATATAAAGTAATACATAGCACATTATACAGTGGACAAAGATACATTCAAATACACAAGTGACAGTGATAACACTTTGACATAAGAAACAACAAGAACACTTTGAAATAAGAAAGAATAAAAAATAGAAGTGTAAAAGCTTACTCAAACCTGTATATGTTAATCTAGAGTAGCATAGCTTAGTTTCAAACAAGGTAAGTGAAGACGAGAAGAGTTTCACTTAATACATTATAAAGTTGATGTCATATAGAATCCCAGGATTTGATTTTAGGGGTAGTGAAATATAATAAGATAGTGTACATACTACAGTGAAAAAAGACACTATTATTAGACACAAGTGATAGTGTTAGCCTTATGTGGATAACATCCTAGGTATGCCTTTCTGTGTAGGATACATGCTTTGTAAAACTGTCTGTATATATTGTATAAGTAGTTTAGCCCAGGTTGGAACAGATGAATATCCATGAGCTAGCTAAGTGGGATTTGAGAAGGGTTTTGAAGTTGTCTTTGTTGGCTATAGTTCTTCTGTTAAGAGGTAAGGCATTCCAGATTTTTGCAATGTAGATGAACTATAGCGAGTCTACCTGAGCTATTTTTACTTCGTTATGTCCATTAGTGATTTATTACTGGATCGTAGTAAGCGTTTACTTGAGTATTGATTTAATAGGCTTTGTATGACTAAATGTGTGTAATATGTGTGCATATATATAGATGTGGGAGGGGTGCATGTGCATGTGTGTGTGTTTGTGTGTGTGTATGCAGATTCTGTTAGTCTCTTTGTAGTTAGTTTCTCTATCAGCTTTGATTGCATTTCCTACTATTATAGCTACAGATGTTTTGGCTAATCATAAAGAAGTATACTGCAGGTATGACTCTGGACACTTGACTATTAGAATTTAAAATGATATGGAGATTTTTAACATGTTTGATAAATTAAAGGGCTTCTTCTGAAAATAGACAACACACACACACACACACACACACACACACACACACACACACACACACACACACACACACACACACACACACTCTTTAATACTGTTAGTAAGCGTTTTTCTTTTCCTTCATAATCCCTGTAAAATGTGTTAATGCCTTGTGTTTCATATTTATTTTCTTTTTGTGCATTCTTTTATTGTAATTGGTGAATTACCTGACTTTTTTCTATAAGTTCTGTACTACACACATAGGTGTTTTATAGAGCAGATGTTCACATTTTATATATATATATATATATATATGTTTTGCCATTGTCCTAGGGACATATGCATCATTTTCCAATAAAAACAGCAGTCTCGAACAAGTATATAATTCTGGTTGTTGACTATATCTAATTGAACTACAGAATGCAGCTAGTCTATGTTTTCTTTACACTATTCGCATATTAGTGTACCGGTTGTGATGTAAAACTGGCTATTGGCCATACCCATTTTCACAGCCTGCCTCTCTGCCTTTGCCACTTTACAGCTAGGCATAATGGTTCCACCACTTTTCAAATAAATAAAACAAAGTGAGCAGTCTCAAAATAAGATGAATAGTGTGGGAAGAAACACAAGCCTGGTGGGCCAGCAACAGTTGCTAGATCCAGACTGTTGATTTAGCTTCTTACTGCAGATTTTCTGTATCCGCGGTGGTGGTGCTGTGGTAGCATTGTCGCCTCACAGTAAGACGCTGTCCGGTTTGATTCTCAGCTAGAGCGTCATCTGCGTGGAGACATGCGTGAATGGGCATACCTTTGTTGAAGCTTGTGCATCAGGGCTGGTAACTCAGCACGTAAAAATCAACTACCAATCATTAGCGGATCGGAGTTCCGCTGTGGCGACCCCTAACTGGGAAAAGCCGAAAGACACAAACAAACTGCATATTTTCTGTACCTTGTATTAACTCTACTCTCGGCATCTTTCAAGAGCAACTTGAATAACTTTACAACCATGGTAAATTTGTCTCATAGCATATATTTTCTTTTTCTGCAAATTACATGGACAGAATAACTTATTAGAACTAAATGTAATGCACATCTGGAGCCTGCTTCCCATTGTATCTAGAATAAACTGCAGGTGTGGAAATGTGATGCTTTACTCTTCCTGATAAGGAAGAATTAACAAGTGCATGTTATTGTTGCTTACTGACAGCACTCTCTTCAGAGAGCCACTATACATCTTCAACGCAGGATGTGGAAAAAACTGATACATATCTGTATAATGCAATTGGAAATCTTGCTGATAAAAATGGAAGCTGTAAGTCTGCAACAGTGGTATGTTTTGTGCTGCATCATTTACATTTCTTGGATTTCATTTGACTTTGGCACAAATTTATATTTAAACATGATGCATGTTACACACTCTGGCTCACTGCACGTAAGGAAGATCGTCATGTTTTATCTACGTGCACATTAGAGTGATCTACCACTTACTTGAAGTTAAGCTTCCCTGCCCATTAAAGTACCATTCTGAATGATCAAGCAGTGAAACATGGGGCATGCACACTCTGAAGGTAAGTACTCTGTTACAGCATGACATTTTTATGATAATGCAACATTATACCTTAATGTAGCTTAAGGCCAGTTTATGTGGGGTTGTATAGGAGGAACAATTTTGCTAGTTTCTGAGCCATGCTCCTTATTGCTTTTAGAGAGTCTGTTATCTTCAAAGAACATTGTTGATCCCTTAATGGATGCTGTTGTGTGCATTTCATAGGAAAGGCAGTAGCTGCTTTAGGACCACACTTGCTTCAGGAAACATGGCCTGCCCTAGAAAAAAAATCAGATTGCAGCTGTATCAGCAGTATTGCTGACCACATTAGAATGGTAATGGTAACATATCAGTTGATTGTGTCCTCTTTTACTCAAGGATAACACATCATTTGTTAGTGGTTGTCTTTTTCATTTTCTGCCTGTATTCTGTAGTATGACTTGTTATCTGCTTTCCTCTTCCTTTATCCTTACTATAATATTATTTATCTATCACCATATGTTTGTCACACCTGGTATTCTGCATGATTTCCCAGAAATGACTGTATTGATTCTCTAAAAGTGAACTAAATCACAACAGAGAAAGTAATGAACAGTCATGTTTTATGTCACTAGTGACCTGGATTAGTAAGCAATGCAGTCACAAAAGCAAATTGCTAAAAGTTTGGCTTGGGGGAATGGGGAGCTAAGAAATCTTTCCTTGGGATTGGTAGAACTCAAATTTTTCACCAGCTGCAGTCCCGGTGCAATGGTCAGGTGGTGCCATTGATGTCAGGTACACTCTGAAGGGACTGATGAACATCAATTATCCATGCATATGGATGTCTGCTCATATCCTGCTTAAGACATTATTGCATGCAGTCTGTCCTGAGATGAGAAGGTCAGACGAAGAATATAATAAAAAAAAAATCTACCCTTGTACTACAACAGGAATATGATTCTTCCCTCTCATCAACACCCTGTTTTCTCTCTCCCTGTTTAAAATGAATTCTATAGGAGACAATGCCATTGCAAGTGTTGATCAGTGATTACCAGGAATGGGGAAAATAAATTAAAAATACTCTGCATTCTAGCCTAAAAGTTCTGATGAAACACATCAGATTTTTAAAATGCCATCTTGCTATTCAATGACTGCACCTCCTACTTGCTTCCCAACAGTAGAATTATTTTTGTTGCTGCTCATCCTTGCTCATGTGGTTGTTGTAGTAGCACATTTGCCCAACATTGAAAGCTTTTGAAATATAATCCCACATACCCCCAATGTCAATACTGACAGGAATGTGTTCGTTCTCAGATCCATTCGTTATTCTGTTCTACTAGAAATGCATTCACCTTCAAGACAGCAGGACAGAGAATATAAGGTGAGGGACAAAAATCATCCTTCATCTATGGTTCAGAAATGCTCAGTATTTAAAGCTATTGACACAATGGCCAGGCTTCTAACTTCCTCAGAAGTCCACTTGTTATTTAAAGTGCAGTCATTCAAAGTGGATTATTCCCTAATGGATATACCAGGTCAAAAAGTAAACAAGAACATCCCTGCTCTGTGGCACACAGGGATAAAATGATGATTGTGACCAAGATGACACAAATGTGCATGATTGTTGGAATAGCCAGAGCCATGCTTCCCAGGCAGAGGCACACTGTATGGCAGGCATGGAGGCAAATTACATAATAACTAATTAAATGAGTACCAAGATAATTACGTAAATAAAGATTGCTTCCAAGTTATACCCTTCCTGAATTCAGCATATTGACAGATTCAGGACTGACTCTCCTTTTGTATCTGTAATCTATGCCCTTGTATGCAGTAGAGCATTCTATGTATACCACAACTTTGCTTGGAGTCCCTGCATCTGTAATACTTTCTTAACATAACATTTAACAATAAGTACCCCTCCTCTGATAATCTTATCAACCTATGTCAGTCACTGTGTCTTCGCTTTCCTACCAATATACCTTACTTTCATGCTATCAAAAAGCATATTTACTCCTTGAAACAGTTCTTGGCTAAGACTGCTGGCAGCCATTCCCCAGCCTACCTGTTAGCTGTCCTCTTATAGGTTCATAGGCTTATAGACAAGTACTAGGCCAGCTGTCCTTGTGGGCCATTTTAAGCGTAGCCAGTTTCCCTTTTCATGCTTGATATAACCTATCCCATTTGGTTATAGATTGGCCTTACCCATCCCATGGTCAGTAATTATATATATTATCCCTAATGAGTGTAACTGGCATCATACTGTAGATAATTTGAGAGGACCCATGCATGGGATAAAGCATTTAGGAGCTGCCTCTGTCCATTTGTAGTACAGGGGCAGTCCTGGGGTGAATTTTCTGTTTTCCATCCATAGGTCTAAGTTGTGCTTGAAAATAAACAGGGATGAACTTTGTTTTATATGAATGGGAAGTCTGTTCCAAAGCAGCGGTATCCTGTGTGAAATATGCGTGTCGCTCCAAACCGTTCTGTTGATTTTGCAAAAGAGGTTTAATGTTCATTCACTTTCTAATTTCATAGCATAATGTGCCACAGAGCAGGGATGTACTTGTTTTATTTTCTGACCAGGTATGTCCATTAGGACATACTGCACTTTCAGTAGAAACCTAAAGAAAACAACTCTATTGTAGCAAAAAGATTGTTTGTGCTAAGCAACACATACATGCACACATCAACAGATAGTAGTTCATTAATGCTAGTCATTTTATAGATAAATTCAGTTCTTGATTTAAAGAAAAGCTAAATAACTGAGGTAAGTTTTATTATACTCACTACCACACTTAAAACTGATGCATAATATTCATTGAGGAACCATTTATTCCATACCTATTTTATGTAGATGTAGGTTTAATTCCTGTGACTTTCTGTTGCATACTATATGACTCTTACTAAGTTACATAATCAAACTAAATCTCCTAGTTCACACCTGAAAAGACGCAAGGGTATATAATGATTTTTATTCTGCTTAGTAAGCACTTAAGTATGTGGTGTTAGACAGGTTTAAATACTAAAGTATCACAAAATGACATAATCACCAGCTTCTTAGCCAACCCTCCACCGGTGATCACATTTATGGTAGAAAGCCAGCGTACCTAGTGTAGTCAGCCTGCTGTAAAACCATGATGCCTGAGGTTCTCTAGGTTTTAGTCTAAATGTTGTAAACTTCTTTTTCCCTTCGATTAATTTCTCCAAGTCTTTTGGGCCTCTAATACCATGACAGGAATGGACTCCATTCCTAAGTCAGGGTACAATTAAAATTCATAAGCATAGTATTGTTTTAGTCTTTTGATGCCAGCTGAAAAGGCTCTTCTCATTGCCTACAGTGTGCCCATAATTGACTGTTTCTGTAATTTATACAGAGCTGGCATGTACTGGTAGCATGTGCGAGTATGACTGTAAATGATTTTTTATTACACCTGTTACTCTTACTACTATTGGAACTGTCTGGTTATCTTTCTTCCTCATTGCTCGTTTCTGTCTGCAAATCCTGTTATTTTATTATTCTGTGGCTCTCAGTAAGATGTTTTAATCACTGGGTGTAGCAATTTCAATGATCAATGTTACTTTTGTCTTTTTTTCATGGACTATTATATTTGGTTTTCTCACATTCATTTTTTGAACTGTTGGTAATATGTGAACCCATGTGATATAAACCATCATTCTATATAATGCTTTGTGATTCATGTTTCCAATGCTTATCAGCTACTTCTATATTGTAGTATTTTCACAATTCCCAATGCAACATTCTTGCTACATTGTTGTGCCTTTCAGTATAGAGGCCCTCTGCTATGAGTGTATCACATCCAGCAACAAGATGTGAGACTGTTTCCAGTTCTTTTGTATAGAACCTGCATTTAACTGTTTCTCCCATATATTCAATGGACTTTGTAAACCAATGTGTATGTAGCCCACGATGTTGAGCAACCATTATTACCTTTTCATCCTTTGGTTTCAGTTCCCCTCTTCTTAGCTACTCCTATGTCAAATCATAGTCAATATGAGGTTGTTCCAGGAGAGCTCTGTACTTGCCACTATATTTATGGATTTTACTATTATTTTCCTTCTCTGTTACTCTGCTTTCCTCACCTCTGTTTTTGGAGGCACACTGTTTTTACATTTTATGTACTCATTAACTTAAACTGCATTCCTTGCATTTGGTTTTACAAGACAACATTTTATTCTCGTACTGCTTCATTGTATATTTCATTTAAATGTTTCCCAAGATCCCCCCCTGAAAATAGGCTTTGCAGAGTAGGGCAATCAAGTCAGCAAAATGTATGTAAATAAATAAAAACATTGTGGGCTCCCATCCAGGATGGATATCCTGTTACTCAAATCTTCCAGGATGAATATGATCTCTACATCTGTGCTCAGTATATATACCTGTAGAACAGTGATTGTTTGCACCTTGACAGCTACTATAGTTTAAGAAAGCACATGGGGGAGGGCGGTGTTAAGCAAGTTCAGTTATGTGCAAGTCATGAATGTGCATGCAGGTGAAGTCATCTTGGCTGTACAATAAACCACTGATAACTTGCAGTCTCCCTCCCCACTCATTATTCTACATGGTGTCAGAAGTGGGATGCCAACTAAATTTCATCCAAGTGTAATGAACAACTTAAGTGCAAAGGTAAATTAATATACTTTGACAGCATGGCAGATCCAAACTGCTGGTGTTTGGTGGCAATGTCGCAGAGAACTGGAGTGTGTTTGCACAAGAATATGATACTTTCATAGCGGCTGCACATTCAGATAAAGATGCACACACATGAGCATTTATACTCCTCAATTCGGCAGGCTCAGAGGCTATTGAGGAAGAACGTTCTTTTGTATAAGCATCTGCTGTTTATGCAGAGGAGGGAGAAAAATACCATGTCATTGCTCAGGCTGAGACATGCAAAGATACGTAATGTTTAAAGCATACATTTTAAGAACTGTGTGACCCCCAAATGAATATAATGATGGAGAGACATAAATTCAATACGAAAAATCAAAAACCCAGTGAAACTATGGAAGTATATGTTACCGACTTAAGAAATAAAGAAAATACATGTAGATTTGGGGATCTACAAGACAATTTAATAAAAGACTGCCTTGAATGTGGCATTAATAATGACACAGTAAGAAAGCTTCTACTACACGATAGTGAATTAATGTTGAGCAAAGCTAATGAAATTTGTGACTGGTTGGCAGTCTGACTTGGAGTCAGCTACTTTCACACTGTGGGTTCTGTCTGTGAGCCAGTTTGCAACCCACCTAGTGATATAGGGGTTGATGCCTAGCTTAGTGAGTTTTTCTATTATTTCTGAGTGGGGAATGGTATCAAAGGTCGTGGCCAGATCAAGGTAGGCTGTATGAACCACCTTGCCTTCATCCACAGCTCTGGTGACTGACTCAAAAAAGTTGATCAGGTTGAGCAGGCATGATCTACCTTTCACAAAACCAAACTGTGTGGGATCCAGAGTTTGGAGATTCACTATATCCTTGTTTATTAGGTCCATAATGATGTGTTACATAGCCTTGAATATCAGACTCATCAGGCTAATGGGCGATAGTTCCCAGGGTCTGTAGTCATTCTTCCTTTGTGGAGAGGGATGACTGTAGCACTGCACCATTTGTAGGGACAAATCCTGAGGTGAGGCTGTGATTGAACAGGCCACATAGGTGAGGTGCTAGTTCACTCTGTAGTTCCTGTAGAACACAGCCAGGGATATTGTCAGGTCCCATAGAAGCTGTATTCTTGGCCTGGACAGTGCTGTTTTAACCTGTGCAGCAGTAATACTGGGTGCATGGCAATCTACTGGTATTGTGACTGGTCCTTTGGTGGGTGGAGAGAGGGGTAAAGTTGGCACTGAATCTGTCGGCCAGTATATTGACAATGTCTGTTGGCTCGGTATAGGAGGTGCTATTGTGCAATAGCTCAGAGCAAATCTGAGTATTGCCATGGAGATTCTTTACATAACTATAGAAGGTCTTGTGGTTGTCTTTACTATCTGCTGCAATTCTGTTTTCATAGCTAGCTTTAGAGGATTTGATGAGGGATCTCAACTTTTTGTTGAGGCTGATAAGGGAGTTTTTCCAGTCTTGGGACTTCACCTTATTCCACATCAATTTCCTCCTTCTGTTGTAGAGTTTGTTTATGGCAGGGAACCACCAGACTGGCTTCCTTTTTTTGGAGGAGAGAGTCTTGGTTCTATTGTTTATGGTGAGATCCATGCATTTGTGTACGTGTTCATACAGGGCATTAGTGTATGATTCTGTCATCATGCAAATGTTCTCTAATTGCATGGGTGCCGTGAAGTTAGCCACCTCTGTTTTTAGGAGCCTAAAGTATGCTTTGGTGGTTACCTTTGCAGGGGGGGGGAGGTGTGTGGATTTCCAAGATGATTAGTTTGTGGTTGTATTTAACCAGGGAGGAGTTGACTATTGATATAGAACAATGGTCACCCATGTTAGTAATGACCAGGTCAAGGATGTTGCTACCTCTAGTGAGGGTAAGAACAGGCTGGTCCAGGGCTTTGGAATTAATGAAATCCAGGAAATGTTGGGCAAGTGAATTGGTACATGAGTAGTTTTCCCAGTTAATGGAGGGGTAGTTGAAGTTGCCCAGTATGACAGTGTTAGGTTGACCCTGATATTCTCTAGGGTGCTTAGGAATGTGGAGTGTGAGTCTTGGGGCATGGTTGGGGACCTATAGCAGGCTACAACCTGAATCCCTGTCTTACCCAATGTTAGCTGCACCTGAAGTTATGTTGGGCTACCAGTCTGGAGGTGTGTACATCCTTTATGAATATGGAAACACCACCGCCTTTGGAGCTTCGGTCCAAGGTCTGGGGCTGAAAGGTGTGGAATGAGTTATAGCCTGGTAGTGCAGGGGTGCTTTCTGCTGCCTTGAACCAGGTCTCTGTTACAGCACAAATGTCGATGTTTTCCATTTTAAGGAGTGCTTCGAGTGAGTTCATTTTGAGATTTAGACTTCTAGCATTGAGCAGCATGACCCTCAGATTGCATTTGTTTGTAGCTGTTACGGTGGTAATTTGGTCTTTGGAACACCACCTAAAAAGGCACTATAGGGGTGGCAAGAGCCTTGGCCAGTATCCAGAAACCCAGGGGTGATAGATGCAGGCCATCTCTGGCAAAGCATCTAGGTCTGTCAATCATGTCATCTCAGGCAGATAGATACTGGATCCCCTTAGAATGACACCAGAAATGTAGCCAATTGTTGAAATCAATAATTTTCTGCTTGTACTGTGGTATCATTCTGGGTGATGGTAGGAGGCTACTCAGGGCTAGGGTCATACCTGCCTGGGCTACATAATCTGAGAGCTCCTCCATGTCTCTTTTCATGTAGTCCAGGGAGGTACATCTCAGGTCATTCACACCCACATGTACAATGACAGAGTCATATCTGTACCTGTTGTTGAAGGACCTGAGTGCGTGGGTTATGTGCGTGACAGGCAGATGACTGTTACTTTCTCCTTATTCAACCTAGTGAGTGGGACATCAGTGTGCCTCACTATCGAATCACCTATGACTAGTGTGTTGGGCATGCTGTTTTGCTTTAGGGGCTTTGGTTGAGTGGCACACTGTTTAGGAGGGTTATGTGTCTCGTGATTAGTGTTGTGTTGAGGTGGTCGAGTGCGTTTCTGCCTTGGAGATCTCTGCTGTTTGGGTAGATTTTTATTGAGAGCCTCTGTGAAGGTGGGTGGGTGGTTTGTGTTTTTATGTGAAGGCAGTGCTTATGTGTATTCTGGAGGGCTATGTGTTCCATGTGGTGTGGTGCAAGTGTTGACCTTCTCCTCTTGACCAGCTATTCCGGTCTTAACTGGAGAGTGTGTGGCTTCCAATTTGGATATGTAAGTGCATCTCTCCCAATTCTGAGTGTTGGGAGGTAAGAGGAGAGGGTTATCAGTGTACATGAGGCAGTTGCTACATTGCCTCAGGATGCCCACATTCACCAGGTTAACAGGAGAAAGCAGAGGGAACTGACCTTTATATATGCCTGGAGGGGTGGACATTAATAATAAGTACTGGAGTTTCCTTGTAGAAAGTTTAGTGCTGGTAGCACTTTTGTGTGCTACAGTAATTGCTACAAGAAGTCTGGTAAAGTGCTAGACTAATAATAGTAAAAGTGCAGGAGAGGAGAGAACTAAGCAGATCTCAGAAGCTTACAAATAGTCCAGGATACAGCAAATTGTCGTCTGACTGTTGTCAGATAAACAAACTCACAGAAAAACATACTAGTATGCTTGCAATATCTGCGGCTGTGAATGTTGACAGTATACAACAAAAAACTAAGATAATACAGCCTCATAAGTGTAACTCGAAGAGCTGTGCAATATCATCTGTCATTGTTAACTGTCACAATTGTGGGGGCAATCACAAACCTAAATGAGAAAAGTGTTTAGCCTATGGTCAACAGTGTCACAAATGCAAAAAGTGGAATCATTTCAAAAAGTTCTATACATCGACACAGACTCATGATAACATTTCTAAGACAGTGAATCAAATTGAGACTGTAGTAGACCCTGACAGCAGTTATGAAACTTTTTATGTTGGTGGTGTTTCTGTGGTTGGCGAGATAGTTGACACAGTCGGCTCTCACGTGTCAGCAAAGAGTGAAATATTTTGTACTGTACAAATTAATAGGAAGCCAATAGAGCTTAAAGCAGATACTGGATCAAAATGTAACATTATATCAGCAAAAACTTATGCACAAGGAAAAGCTGGAGAAATCCTCGACTCAACAAGGAGCACAAAACTAGTTGCTTATGGTAGCAAAGAAATTCAGATGGATGGAGCTGTAGTCCTTCCTTGCCATTCTGCAGGTAACTGTTATGATTTACAATTCTGTGTAGTTCAAAGAGATGTACAGTCATTACTAGGCCTAGACAACAGCCTAAGAATGGGTTTGATTTCGCTCAGTGAAGAACTGCACCATTTGAATACAAATGAAAATGACAGTTTTCACAGCTTATCTTTGAAGAATATGCTGACATCTTCAAAGATGAACTTGGTAAGCTTCCAGTTACATATTCTGTGTAGCTGACTCATGAAATATATCTAGTCATTAGACCTGCATGTAAAATCCTGGTAGGAATGCAAAGTAAAGTAAAAAGCAGAATTAGAATGGTGAATTTGGGTGTTCTTACTCCTGTGGCAAAGCCTACTGAATGCGTATCATCCATGGTGGGAGGCCACAAGAAAAGCTCAGATGACATTCATATATGCATTGATCCTAGAGACTTAAATAAAGCCCTCAAACATCCTCATCATCCAATCTGCACAGTAAAGGAGGTAGCAGCACTAGTGCCAAGTTCGATTGTTTTCTCAGTTTTAGATGCGAAGAACTCCTTTTGGCAGATCTCGCTGGATCACAGATCTTTGTTATTAACAACATTCTCCACACCATTTGGGAGATACAGGTTTTTAAGAATGCCATTTGGACTCAGTTCCAGCATGCCATGGAACAGATATTTGTTAGATATCCTTGTGCCATTATTGCGGATGACATTATCATTGGAGGCAATGGTGAAAACAAAGATAACAGAAATCTCAGGAAAGTTCTAGACTGTGCACGGGAGGTCAGCCTCAAGCTAAATCCTTTAAAATGTAAATTCAAACTGAAAGAAGTCAACTACATAGGTTACGTGTTCACAAGTTCAGGGCTACAACCAGATCCATCAAAGATAAAAGCAATAAATGAAACGCCACTCCCTGAGAATGTTACATCTTTACAATGTTTTTTGGGTTTGATTAATTATTTGAGAAAATTCATCCTGAATCTCAGTGAACTTTCTGCACCATTGCATGAGCTGACACATAAAGATATAAAATGGTTGTGGTTTGACCAGCACAAAGAGGTGTTTGATAATTTGAAAAAGAGAATTGCCAGTCCACCTACACTGAGATGCTATGATGTCCATAAGCCTGTGACACTGTCCTGTGATGCCTCTCAGTATGGCCTTGGTGTAGCATGTCTTTAGGAGGGCATTCCGATTGCATATGCATCCTGTACCCTGACTCAAACAGAGATGCACTATGCCCAAATAGAAAAAGAACAACTTGCTGTTGTTTTTGCCTTTTCCAAATTCATTGACTATATATTCATATGGAAGGCCAGTCCATACTGAAACAGATCACCAAACACTAATAATGATTTTGAACATGCCGATACACACAGCTCCAGCTCACTTGCAAAGCATGATGTTAAAGCTACAAAAGTACAGTTTTATTATTGCCTACACAAAAGGTAAACATATCATGCTGATACTTGTCATGTGCCCCCAGAAAGATAACAGAATAACATGAAAGTGAGACTTTGAAGTCATGGAAATCAAACACATTTCCTCATCACGGCTTAATGAGTTAAGAAATCACACTGCTAATGACCCAGTTCTTCAAAAACTGAGTAATATCATCAACCATGGCTGGCCAACCCCCTCAAACAAATTTGCCACTTAAATTTCAGCAGTATTTGCTATTCAGGGAGGAGCTCATAGTGGAAGATGGCATCATTATGAAAGCCCCCAAAGTAGTAGTTCCTAAATCATTGCAAAAGGGCTATATACAACTTCTGCACAGAGGCCACCTGGGCACTAAATCAACTAAAAACAGAGCAAGAGGTATTGTGTTCTGGCCCACAATGTCCAAAGATATTGAAAGAGATACTTTTTCATGTTCAGTTTGCAACAGTAATAAACCACATCAGCAAAAAGAACCTCTTCATTTACAGCCAATCCCTGATTTACCATGGTCAGCAGTAGCAGTAGATATTTTCAGATGGAATGGACAACACTACCTGGTCCTGGTTGATTCCTACTCCAGGTGGTTTGAGGTCAACTTACTCCATGATTTCACACCTGGCACACTAATTACAAAACTAAAGAGGCACTTCTCAGTCCATGGAAGCCCCCATAAAGTCATCTCGGATAATGATGCACAATTCACTAGTCACTGGTTTAAAGACTTTGGCGCATCTTGGGATTTTATTCATGTAACCAGCAGTCCTGAATACCTGAGCTGAGCATGCTGTCTGCAGAGCAAAGCATTTAATGGAAGAGTCCAAAAGAGATGGAACTGATGTATTCCTCTATTTACTAAACCTTCAAAACATTTTCTTGTGACCAAACACTTGGTTCATCAGCTCAAAGACTGATGTCCAGACAAATGAGAATGGCTTTCCAATTAGCAAACAGCTGTTAGTGCCTACCTAAAAGAGTAATAAGGTAGTCAAAGCTCAGCTATTGAAAAGGCATCACTCACAGAAGTTATGCTGTAACAAAACTAGTGGACTTCTTCAACCATTTTTGCAAGGTGAATTGTTCGAATGCAGACTTCAAAAGGTCATGATCGTGTAGGTATTGTGAAGGACATTTGTGCTGAACCAAGGTCCTATATAATTCAGTCTGAAGGAGTAGACTACAGAACAATTCACAGACACATTTTGCCTGTCTCAGAGCCAAAACCACAACAGACCAAGTGTACTGGTGATTCCAATTCCTCGGGCGAATTTCCAAACAATCTGCTTCAGGAAGACAGACCACTTTATCCAAACGGTTCTGAAATACAAAGTAATGCTTCAGTATGAAATAAACCTTTAAGGACAGTCCCTGTTTCTAATTCAAATCAAAATCTGTATGTGACGCAGGCAGGGGAAAGTCTGCAAACCTAATCCTAAATACATATACGGAAAATTTAACATGAAATTGAACAGGCGAAGTTGAACTGTTAACATGATGTTTAACTCTGAAACGTGTTTAAAGAAAATATTAAAGTAAATTTGTTCATGTATTTGAAATCATGAACAAAGTTAAAGAGGGAGGCTGTACAATAGTGTTGTACCGTGACAGATACTGTAGTTTAAGGAAGCACGTGGGGGAGGGCAGTGTTAATCAAGTTCAGTTATGTGCATGTCATGAATGTGCATGCAGGTGAATTCATGTTGGCTGTACAATAAACCAAAGATAACTTGCAATCTCTGTCTCCACTGGTCATTCTACAATACCATCAAGGAATAACTACGTCTAAGCCATAGATTATCCTCAGGGCTGTAGGCTCATGTGCAGGGTGGATATATATTTAATATTAATATCTTATAGGTTAATGGGTAAGTACTAGGCTAGCTGCCCTTGTGGGCATTTTAAGCCTGGCCAATTTCCCTTTCAAAGGTAAGATCAAACCTTGTACTTTGTGACTGTGAGGTAAACACCTTAACGATTATACCAACCCCATCCCCTTATATCAACTCCCAACCCACCTCTTGGGATTGTTAAAATGGCCATAATGTAAGAGGAGCTAGAGCCTATTTTTACTTTGTCAAAGTACCTGTAATAAAAAGCCTGATTGGGCTTCTTTGGGGACAACCAGAGCCAGTTTCCCTATAGCTAATTATTAGGAAATAGAAAAAATGTTATATTATGAACTTCATGGATGACCAGCAGATAATGGCAGAAGTTCCTAGAACTTTAACAAACTCATAGTCATCCAGTCTGGAATTCTACCTGGATGCATTTTTGGTACGCCAATTATTTTTTGCCATGAAATTAATACCTACACTGTGATGCTTAATGTTCATCAGGATTTATCTGTTCCTTGTATATTGGTCTATAATATGTGATCGAAGAATCTCTTCTTCGAACACATAATAATCGACATGTATACAGGGAACACTGTAAACCATGAATGGCCGCATCCTCAAATTTTTTCCTTGGGAAAAAAATTCACGTGGCCGTAAAATAAAAAACAAACTTTAAAAACACTAATTAAGCGGGGGGCTTCACCCTACACCCCCTGATGTGGGGAGCTGTGCCCCCACACCCCCTAACTAAATATACCAGTTCCGAGATCGATCTACATTGAAGAAAAGGGCAATTCCTGATAAACGCCAACTGAATTTTTTCCTCCCGAAAAAATTCGAAGACGTGACCATTCGCAGTTAACAGCTGTATATGTGTTGATTATTATGTGTTCAAAGAAGAGATTCTTCCATCACATAATATAGACCCCTTGTATACTTACAGCTACATTTATATTACGTTTTATAGTTAGTCAGCTTTGTATCTTCTCTTTTCAGTCCCTTTTTCCCATATGTATAGATACAGTCCTATTTATTTATTTATTTATTTATTGGCATTTGTTTACCAGAAAGGTCCACTGGGCCAAGCAGAGCCCATTTTCAGTGAATGCCTGGGGAAAAAGATCCACATGAAACACAAATAGGATATATAGTACATCACAAGGCACACAATTTGAATATATACAGCACAAATGGAGGAAAATAATTCTTAAAACAGTAGTACATAGGATCATAGGAAGTTACTAGGCTATGGACCCTGAGGCCCTTACAAGCCTAGCCAAAAATTTAGCCTATGTTCCAGCAAGTCAGTACCCTATGCCACTGTTCAGCAGGGACATAGGTGGAATCCCAGGGGTGTATTTTCTGCCCCCCATCCAGTTATCCAGGTTATGCTTAAAAATGTTTAATGAGGTACTCTGCTTTATGTGGAGAGGGAGTCTATTCCACAAAAGGGGGAATCTCTGGGACACAAATCTGTCCTGCCAACAAGTCCTATTGATGTCACAGACCAGGTTGAGGTTGTGGGTGCAGGTTACTCGAGTGGAGCTTGACTTGTGGATATGCAGCAGTCCCATCAGGGCGGGGTCTGGGATTGCTTTATATGCCAGACAGAGGTTATCTCTGAGGAGTCTGTAGGAGACTGAGTAGAGGGATAGGGATTTTAGCCTATCTGTGTAGGGCAGCTGTTTAAGGCCCTGGATTCTCTGGGTGAGGAATCTCTGTGGTCTCTCCAGCTACTGCATGTGCTTTGCAAGGTACATGCTGTAAGGGGCATTGTATTCAGTAATTGGTCTTATAAGGGAAGAATACAGGGATGTTATGACCATCTTGTCCCTGGCTGAGATACCATTACTAATGAGGTGGCCATGTAGAAAGCTTTCCGTACAATGGAGGCAATATGGTGGTCAAAAGTCAGTTTGCTATCGACCTGAATGCCCAAGTCCCTCACCACTGATTGTGTGCTTTGTGCCTTATTATCAAAGTGATAATTTGTGGGGATGTCATTCTCCCTTAAAGGGATAATGATGCATTTTTTGACATTCAGTTTGAGGCCATTTTTCTGGCACTAGTCATTTGTTTGTGTGAGACCCTCTTGGAGGATGTCCACATCACTAGGGGAATTGATGACAGCACCCAGCTTGCAGTCATCTGCAAACTTGGTCAGCCATAGCCCACTAGATTTGGCCTGCACCTCTGAGAGGTATATCCCAAACAGCAGAGGCCTCAAGACCGATCCCTGTGGTACACCACTTGTTACAGGTCTACTAGTTGAGGAGGCTTCCCCTATTTTGACTAGGTGGGTTCTATCAGTATGCCAGTTTGCTACCCATCTGGTAACATATGGATTGATGGCTAGTTGAGAGAGTTTATCTATTATACCTGAGTGGGGAATAGTATCGAAGGCCTTGGCCAAGTCAAGCTAGGTGGTATGCACTGTCTTCCTCTCATCTATGGCCTTGGTGACTGTCTAAAAGAAGTTGAACAAATTTAACAGGCATGACCTCCCTTTGACAAAAAAACAAACTGTGTCGGATCAAGTGTCTGGAGGTTGCCAATGTCCTTGTTGATGAGGTTCATGATAATCCACTCCATGGCCTTGCAGATCAAGCTAGTTAGGCTGATGGGTTTATAATTTCCTGGATCGGTGGACACTCCACCTTTGTGCAAAGGGATGACAGTAGCTGTCCTCCACTCGGCTGGGACAAAGCCGGTACTCAGGCTTTGGTTGAATAGGGTGCCTAATGGTGCTGCACGTTCCTGCCTGAGTTCATGTAGGATGCAGCCTGGGATGTTATCAGGTCCCAGGGAGGCTGTATTTTTTGCCTTTTAGAGGGCAGTGATAACTTGCTCCCTAGAGATAAGGGGAGGGGGGCAGGTACTGGGGATGTCCTGTTTTACTGATGGGGTGGACAGAGGAGTGAAGTTACATTTAAAATATATACAAACACTTGCTGAACACTTAATAAAACTAATTACAATGTAGTACAACTATAGTTGGTGTAGTAGTATGGGTGAATATAAAATGCTCAGCACACAGATAATGACTGAGATTTAGACCTAGGAAAGACATTAAGGGGCTATAGCAGTGATGTTGCAGTAGTTATAGTATATGAGACGAAAGAGTGGTAGAAAATGAGATGGAACATGTAAGAAGTTGTGAGTGATGACAATAGAGATAGGATGGGTAGGATTAATTGAGATGGAGTCATTAGTAATAATAGAAATATCTGAGTAACAAGGAGAAAAGAGGGGAAATGGTAAGAAGATCCTTTGATCTAGGTAATGGCGGAGGAAGCTTAGTGCAGTTACAGATCCATTTGGAGTAAAGGTGTGTGTGTAAGGTGGTTTTCAAGGAGGCAGTGCATTGTGTTGTCGAATGGTTGGAGGAAGGCTGTTCCAGACTTTAGCTATTACCCAGGTGTATAGTATTTGACCAGTGGGTAGTTTAGGTTTCTGAATTTGGAGGAGGTGTTAGTTTTCTGATCTTAGGGACCAATTGGGATTATAATGGGAGAATATGGACTTTAGGGCAGGGTGGTCCTGTGGTTTAGTAAGTAATATGTGTATGGTAGCTAATTGGAGCTAAGTAAGATAGTGGGGGAATTCGAGCCAATTTAAAGTTTTTAGAGGTATGCAGTGGTGAGTGGAGTGGTGTTTATTTGCAAATTTGGCTATCTTATTAGCATATTTCTAGTTTAATTTTGAGGGAGGATTGGAGGCTAGTTAGTAGTGGGACACCATAGACTAGAGAAGGAAGAAGATAAGTGGAAGCAAGTACTTGTTTTGTGGGGAGGGAAAGGAAATGTTTATGTCTGTAGAGTAGTCCCAGTTTTTTGTGAGTCTTGCTGTTGTTAATTTGTAAGTGTAGGTCAAATTTTCATTTTTTGTCAGTTATAACAACAGTTTGGTTTGGGTGACTAATTCCATTTTATTGTTGTTTAGAAATAATATATGGAATTGAGATTTGTTAATGGGAGTGTTTGTTTTTCTTTGGGGTGAATATTATGAGCTTGGTTTTATTTGGGTTTAAAGACAGGTGGTTATTGTGGTGCCAAGTCTCTAAGGCAGTAAATTTAGACTGAGTAATTTGCTGTAGTTGAGTTGAGTTTTTGGAAAGCAGATTATTGTAGAGTCATCTATGTACTGAACAAGAGACCATTGTTGGAATGATTGGGAGGCTGGCATAATGGTTAAGGTGTTTACCTTACCAACACAAGGTGCAGGGTTTGATTGCCACATGGGGTAATTGGTTAGGCTTAAAATGGCCCGCAAGGGCAGTTAGCCAGTACTTATCAATCTATCTATCTATCTATCTATCTATCTATCTATCTATCTATCTATCTATCTATCTATCTATAGGTGGAGGTTGTTAATGAAGATATTAAACAGTAGGAATCCTAATATAGAGCCTTGGGGGACACTGGTGGTATTATGAATATATGGGGTTATAGAGTGTTGCCATTTTACAGCATGTTCTCAATCCAATAGTTAGCTTTTGAACGAGTTTAGGGATGGAGTAGATAGTCCAGTGTTAGAAAGTTGGAAAAGAACTGTTTGCAAAGAAGGAAGGAGGCCCTGATAGTTACAAATGCTTCTTATTCTGATGTGATGTAGGCATATTGTTCTGGTTAAGTGTCATGCATGGAATCACATAGCTGGCATGTGGAGCTTTGGGGAATTTTATTCTGATCAACAAAATACATTTCATTTTCAATTTTTTTCCTTAACTTACCAAGACGTCCTGTCAGTTTTTTTCTGCTTTATTTGATAGTACAATGAAAATAGTGATCAAAACAAACCTACCAGTGCAAGTTATTGCATACCCAGCATTATGAAGTGTAGAAGCAATAATGATTTTTAAAAAAGTTTAGCTTCATTGTTCCTTAAATGTTGTATCTCCAGATCTTTTTTCACTCGTATGACTTGAATAGTTCAGAAATAAAATGCAGTAATCAATTTCAGCAAATCCTTCCTTTTATTGTTGCCAAATGAACAGAGAGTAGAAAAAAACATAAACTGGTAACACTTTCTATTCTGGAATTTGAACCATGCCCCAAAGCTCGCGTTGTGTGTGTGTGTGTGTGTGTGTGTGTGTGTGTGTGTGTGTGTGTGTGTGTGTGTGTGTGTGTGTGTGTGTGTGTGTGTGTGTGTGTGTGTGTGTGTGTGTGTGTGTATATATATATATATATATATATATATATATATATCTACTTTCTATATATATCTATATCTACATATATATATATATATATATATATATATATATATATATATATATATATATATATATATATATAATTAGAATGCTTTAATAAGTGAAATCTCCAAATGTTGATTTTGGTCGACAGAATAGGTGATCAGCAGATGTGCGAGACTGACAGTCCTTGTGGTTGGGGAATATGCCCTTTTTCAGGGGATTGTGCACTCTTGGCGTTAGTATATATAATTAACAAGGGGAGTGAGGGAATGTAGTCCCCCTGCAAAAAACAGTATATTTCTTTGCACAGCCCTAAGTTGTACCTTTGAGCATGTGTAGTAGGGTGCTGAGTTTTTTTTTTTTTACTTTTTGACCTTTTGTGGTCAATGTTTGTAGTGTTGATCTACTGAAATTTAGATTAACTTTAGATCCACATGCATGCACACACACACACACACACACACACACACACACACACACACACACACACACACACACACACACACACACAAATAAATTAGAGGGATGGTACCTTGATAATCACATACACGGCCCACTTTGATTAGCAGCTCAGATGCAGGAGGAGCCAGCTGGAGGGGAAGATGAGTATCATGTGCCACATGACCCATCCTTGGCGGGTGTGAGTGTTGTTTGTGTCCAGCCGGTACTTCTCAGTGGAGACCTATGAGTTTTTCCAGGTCACAAGCAAACTACTGTTAGGATTTGTTGCCTCATGGGAACAAATGGATTCATGGGGACTAGGGTAGTTGTTAGTGGCAGAGGGAGTGGAAGTAAAAACAAGAGAAAGACACGTCAGGGAAGGTGTTAGGGAGAATGTCATTTCACACAGTAGTCCATAATAATGGGGCTGCAGCTTATTTCATATTTAACAGACTGTACCACTGAAGGAAGACTACTATCCTACTATAAAATGCCTGCTTAAGCATCTTGTTGATATTATAAAATATGTCATTTTTAGAATATTTTTATTAATTTATTTAACATATTAGTTTCAGCTAGTCATGGTTCTGGGATAATAGCCCATAAGATATCTGTACTTTAACAGTTCGAATCCATTACTATTTATAGTCCTTTTAGTAATAAAAATCACTATGACTATGAATGCAATGCATATGCATGACTTAGAAGAAAGTGACATGGAATTGTTGTTCAGTACTTTGAACCATAGAAATACTTTATGTATGCAACAGTAAAAATGTATATATAATCTATTAATTGACACTCCTTTTCAAAAGCAGCTTTCACAAAAAATTATTTCCTTTCTTCATAATTTCCTCCCTCCATCTTTCCTTCCTGTGTAGTCCTGAGATTTATTTCAAGCAAAACTGGTGTATTTGAAGCATACCTCTCAACTGTCCAGATTTTCACAAACTGTCCAGATTTTTGCCACATATTTTTGGTCTATCCCCTCATAAAATCTGTGGTTTTCTGGCAAATCACTGAAGATTAAAGTCACTAAATAATAGCAGATATTAGAGTTTCAGAATTTATATTCTTTTGAAAATGCATGTTAGCACAAAACCTGTAATTCTATCAACTTTCTAAGTTTATAAGAGTAAGATTAAACTCTGTCCCTGTTTTTGCTCCTTTGTCTCTCCATTATTTTTGACTTTGAGGTCAAGACATATGAATGAAGGTACATGAATAATAACCATTCTGGAAACACTTGTAGAAAACATACATACAAGCAGAGGTTACACAAATATGGTAACATAAACACTGACTGTATACCAGTGTGAAATGTATAACCTGCATGACTAAGAACTCATTGACACAGGTACATTTGTATTAGACTATGACCAGCTCACAGAAGCGACACAGGTAACTAGGGACCAGGAGGTGATGTTAATTTCATTACTCCCTCATAAAGGTTTCACTGCTGCTAGAGGTAAGGTGTATGTCTCTAAGTTCACATTTAAATGTTTGTACGGCAAAGAGGCCTATAGACAGTCTGGATGCAACTTGAGAGGGTTAACAAAATGTTCTTAAAACTTGTGCTAGTGTATCCTTTCCCCCAACAGAAGTTGTCATGATATGAATCAAAAAAGGTGAGAGTTTTTTCTGTTAGTTTGTTAGTTACATGGTTACATACTTGACACATTTCCCTGTGTTACATAGCTTACATGCTTGCATGCATACTTTTCGTTGTATGGTTTGTGTGTGCATAGTGGCAGATTATATCAGAGCTCAAGTGTAGTGTGGTTAGTGTTAAAACAGTCAAGAAGTGATAGCAACTGTAAGCAGGTAGCAGGTCAGTCATCCAACAGTGACAGTTGAAAGTGGGATGGTACAGCAGTTTTTCATCAACTAATGAGAAATAGGGATGTGTTTTTGATTGCTGACTGGTAGGCACCTGGACTGAAAATTAAATAACGTATTTTCTGTGTTCACACTTTGAGATTTGTTTCTTATTTTTACCGGGCTGTTTCTCACGCAACCAGCATGGATGCTGTAGTTGTTTGTGGTAATGAGATTAATCAGTTCTGTGATGGAAGTGAACACCTTTTGTCACACATGGTACAATAAATGGCAGCTCTGCAGATGTTATTATAATAAATGCATTTATCACCAGGTGCAATTGTCTTATGTTATGTAACAGCTGGTACCAATTAATAAAATTCAGCTTTCTTATCTTCTTTTTGAATTTACTTCTGCACTCCTTTTATTGTTTCTGCGTTGTTGACAGGGTCCTGACAAAACATGTTTTGTGACCAACCTGCTTGCCTGGTTAACAAATTATTCTCGTACTTTTATGTACAGAGCTAGCATATTAACCTAATCTTTTTGGTTTGTATCATCAAAAGCCTAGCTGGCACGTTTGCAGCAGTGAATGTATTTAATTACTCAACAGTACACACAGCATGCTAATTATGCTCTGAAATCAGAAAAAAGGTAACCACCTTATGTAGTTAGCAGAAAACTAGACCTGTTGTGTTCTAGTTTTCTGCTAGGGCTTCCATAGCATCCATCATGGAACAGCAGTGGGAAACTGAAACAGCTTTGAAACACGAGACAGACTGGACTGTTCAACAGCTTTTAAAGCTTCTACCAGTTACAAACTAAGTGTACCTCTGATTAATTGTGTGACTACACTAAGTGTTTCATGGCTGTCAAAGTCATAAAGCACTTCGTGCTCCTACACTTTTTTCTTTGTATTAAGTAGTACTTTGGAGTACCTGAAGCTGCATATTCTGTAAAGAATTATGTCTGGGTTTCTCCTGTCAAAGCTACTTGTAGTGCATGGAACATAGCAACTATGTTCTGAAACTGAGAAAAAAGAAAAACATGCTAAGTGCTTCCATAGTGTGAGACGAAATCTTAACAGCACTTAAGATTACTTAACAAAAGTTTAAGGACACGCTAAATCCCATTAAGATAGGGGTTTGTGCTAGGAATTAACAGCGGGCAGTCTCGCCTGGCATATAGCAGGAGAAGGTGAACAGGTTATAAAAATGTTAGAATTTCCTCTACCACACTCATTATATTTATGTATTTGCACTTTGTTGACTGGTTATTCCATTAAAGCCAATGGCATCTTCTCTCGGGAAACCTGAGTTGGTATTTATACTAACTAGGGGAAATTTGGCTAGAATACTAGGGAACTTCCACAGCTGCACTTCCTGTCTTCCATTCCAGGTGTGAAGGTAGACCGGAGAAGAAAGAAGTTGTTAACTGAAAATATGGAGGTTCAAAAGGGAGATAGTATGGATTTGGTCACTGATAATCGGTCAGCAGAGGCATTAATTATTTTCAAGAAGGAGTCGGAAGTTAAGAAGGTGTTTAGTGAAGATGTTGATGTGTCGGATGTGGCAGGAAAGGCAACTGAAGTGGTGAAAAAGGTGATAAAAGGATAGAGTGATTATTTATGTTTTTAAAAGAAACACGTGTATTTCTGAAAAGAAGTACAGTACCAAGGATGTTGTAAATGAACATTGTTTGTCACTTGCACAGACTAAGGTAAAAGCTATTGCAGAGATTTGATTTCTTGCCAGTATTATTGAATAGTTGTCAGCTTTCTTCTGGGCAGTTATCAGGCTTGGCAGCCTCGTCTATCTTGCACCCCACCCCAACCCTGGAAGGCTTTTTCAGACTATGAATTTGAATTAGCTGTTAATTTCTTCACTGCCAAGCTTGCCTTGATTAGGTTGTGTGATGGCCAAGATCTGCTCTCAGGGACACTGTGAAGACCTACAGTATGACTACCACCATAGATTTGGTCTGGATTTGCTGTTCCTTATTATGTCAGTTTTGTTACTCAAGTTTCCAGAATGCACGCTACTAATTATTGTCCAGAGCTTTGTCCCTGTAGGTTTATCACATCATGTCTGGTGGTGTTGGATCTGTTTTTTTCTCAGATCACTGTGTCCTCAATTAATGATAGAAATTTTCTTAGTCTTAAAGGAGGTCTTAGTTACTCGAGTCCTTATTAAGGCTAGTTTAAATGCAGGTGTTCTGGATAATTTTAGATCTGTTGCAATCACTCCCTTTATTGGCAAGGTCATTGAAAGGATTGTATACACACAACAGGAGTCATATTTGAATAACAATAACAACAGTGATCCATACGAGCTTGGTTTTTAGTAATGTCTTAGTACAGAGATGGCCCTTGCCATTTTCTTTAATGATCTCCTTTTTGCACTTAAGCTTTATTATTCAGTCTTGGTCCTTTCAGATCTGTGTCTGGCACTTGATACAACTAATCATGTGATCCTTTTGGACCATTTCAGATATTAATATGGTATCACTGATGTCATCCTGTATTGATTTGCTTCCTACCTCTGACAATGGTTCTGGGATTAATTTCTTTTTTCTGTAGTGACTGACTTGTAGAGTGCCACAAGTTTTAATTTTGGGTCCTTGGTTGTTCACCATTCATATGTTTCCATTAGGGGATGTCATTGAAGGGAGAGGTTTACAATGCTACTGTTAAGCCGATGACATGTAGCTGTACCTCTCTTCCCCTCAAGAATTTATGTTGACCATAAATATCTGACAGCACACTTGGAAAGCATCTATAACTGGATGGTCAATAATTGGCTTCAGCTCAGCCTTCCCAAGATAGTTGCCATGACTATACATAACACTACTGGAACTTCATCTGTCTCAGTCTTGTCACCTAAGACAGTAGACATAAGTTTTGTTTTTATACATTTTTCCCATTGCCTGCTCTCTCCTGGCCAGTTGGCCCATTTGTTAGCCATCGTTGGGGTGAGGGTCACCTGGAAGGAGCCATCATTTAGGCAGCCATTGGGGTTAGATTCATCCCTAACATCCTGTGTGTCAGATAGGGGATGTACAATAAGTAGGCTTACTGCAAATGACATGCCCTCTTTTCCGCAAGGGGGATTCCTTTCAAGCAGCTCCACCCATACTGCCAAAGCATGATAAATGGTTTCCCCAATCTACATCAGGGAAATCGCACCTGCCCAGGATGCTGCCATGGGAGAGGCATGTGAGACATACTCCATCGCCTCTTCCTCTCCTTGTCTGGATCCTTCAGGGCCAGGCCTGCTAATCAAACACAGGTTGCCTGAGTTGCAGTCAGGGCATCATCTCACTGTGCCACAAATTTAGGCTAGCTGACATAAAAAATTGATGTTTTGCATCTCAAGAGGAAGTTTCTGTAAATAACTACAATTATAGCCCTAAGTGGATTCTTTACACAACTGTCAGCTGTTCAGATCTGTACCTTATGCTGTGGTCATTTGTCATGGCTCAAGATATGTCAATCAAATCAGAAAAAGATTTTGCATTGAATGAGTTAGTTTATGAACCTAGAAAAGAGTCAGATGATTTATTGAGCTTAGCAGAGGTTTCCACTTGCTTCAAGCTTGAGGCATCTGATATACTGGAAGTTGCAGCTAAGAAGCCTGCCCTTGTACCTGTAGTGACTCAAGACTTTGAAGGGCTGTTAGCTGAACCTTTTGTGACAGAAGGTAGACATTCTGCTAAATTTTCAGATTTGTCTGTTTCCACTTCAGCTAGACATTTTTCTGCTAAAAATACCTCTTCCTATGCATCTAAAGTACTATAGTAAAACTGTGGTGAAACCTATTGCTGAAAAAAGGAACAATATTGTCTTGTTTTACCAAGGGGCCTGGTAGTTTATCTAGACTTTAGTTCAAAAAACGAACAGTGGAATGCTGAAACCATATACTAATATCTGATTACTGATAAATGTACAGTGAAAATGTTATTGGATTGAATGATTGCTTGTACTAAAATACAGTTTACATAAGGAATTCTTTACATAAGAAAGGGATATTTTTATACAGGCTGTGAGCTTCTGGATACATATTGGGAATGACTGTGCGTTTTCTTGGTCTGTTGAAATCTTGACCCATATAGAGGTTATTTTTTCAAATATTTTCTCTTTTGGGGGAGGTATGTAGCATCAGGATATTTTTTTAAATGGTGATGGGAACTTCTTGTTTGTAAGGGAGAAACAAATAGCAGTTGATTTGTATGTTGCTGTGATGGACCATTAAATCATTCACGCTTTGGTGATACTTGCTTTCCACTGGGCTGCATCTGGTAGTTAATTCACATCTTTAAAACATTTTTTTAATTATCTATGAGCTTTTAGTAAATTTTATTTTTTTTCCAAATTAAGTTAATTAAGCAATAACCGACGATGTGGTGTGGTATATTGAAGATTTACCCACGGTTGGTGTGGTTTAATCACAAGGATGAAGCCGAGTGATTAAATAAAGCCAACCATGGGTAAACTTCAATATACCACAACCACAGAGTCGGTTATTGCTATTATACAATGACATTATTTAAGAAAAAAAAAATACTTACTTTTCTTAAATAATGTCTTTGTATAACAGCGCATTACTGCTCTTCCGCCGGTGGTGGTATACTGCTTCCTTGTTCCTTGTGTTGATGTACTGAGCATGCATATGGGACTTGCGTTCCTACGCATTCCCAGTACATCAATGCTTTGAAACAGAAGCAACGGAGAAAAGAAATTCTCCAATGCTCCGTTTTTTTTTAAATTTTATTTTTTTATTTATTAAAAAAAAAGTTTTGAAGACTTTATACCAACGGAAAAAAGTCTGGACGACCGGACCTTTTTCTATTGGTATATTATGGGAGTTACTGCAGGCACGCTGGCCAATCAGCATGCACATTTTGGAATATTAATGGGGGGGGGTCATTGTATAATAGTTTACAATCTATGCTAAACAGAAATCATATTTTCACTTACATAGTTACCAGTTAATATGCTAGGGCGGCCGCGGTGGTGCAGCAGTTAGCATTGCCACCTCACAGCAAGAGGTTTGCCGGTTCGATCCTCATCTGGGGTGCCTTCTGTGTGGAGTCTGCATGTCCTCCCTGTGGTCCCGTGGGTTTCCTCTAGGTGCTCTGGTTTCCTCTCACATCCCAAATACATGCTGTAGGTCGACTGGACACTCTAAATTGGCCCTAGGTGTGACTGCGTGCATGTGTGTGCCTTCTGTGGAAGGTTGGGCGCTGGGCTGGCAACTCGACACCGTGAAACTCCACTGCCAATCATGAGCGGATAAGGTGATCTGCTGTGGTGACCCCTTACCGGGAAAAGCCGAAAGAAGAAGAAGACATTACCAGATAATATGCTGCTTTTGTCGGAAAATCCACATGATATATGCTCTATATAGTTCAACTTCTAATTAAGTTCTATTTTGGTCTGGTTTTCTTAGTGAGGACTGAGTGTTGTATAGGGTATTTGCAGTTCTTATCAGCATTTCCTATATCAGGTTAGTTATCTGTATGTAGATTGCAGAGGTAGATATGACTTTATTCAAATCCACGTCCAATTCTTTCAGTTTCTGTTGTAATCATTTTATAGTCCAACATTGTTAGATCTTTTTTTGGGGAACAACTGATGGGCAAAATCAGGAATTAGCTAGCCCAATAACATATTCTTGGGTAGAGGGACTGGAAAGTAATTCAGATAATGCTCTTAATCATTTAAAATCATTCTTAATATAGGCCCTTTTTCATTTTAAAACATGATTATTAAGTGATCCAATGTTGTCTATTTTCATCCATTTCAAACATGTGAGTCTTTAGATTGACCCGATCTGACCTTAGCACTGAATTCAGAGCTACTATGGATCCAGATCTCTGACTCCTACCTTACCTATAATTAACTAGAGCTGCTCAGATCTTGTTTATCGCTCAAAGTCAACAGATATGTAAAGTGCTGTACCGTTAATGGATTAAAACTTACTCCTCCTCCTCCTACCTTCTCTTTCTTATATCTTTAACCAGTATTAAGTGTGGCTGTTAGCTAGTTGACTTGGGCAGCTAAGGTTTTTCTGTCTTCTTCTTCTTTGGTTTGCTTGTTTGTTAACAAAAAAAAAAAGGTAGACATATATTTATAGCATTAGTATTTTTGTCAGTTTAGTGTAGGTCTGTGTGTCTTTTGGTGTAATTGTCACCTTTTTTTCCTTAGGTTCTCTGGGCCATGTCTGAATCCTCAACTTTTAAAAAATGTTCGTAAACTACCACCTCAGTACCCACATTCGTAAACACAGTCCAATAGCTTCACTGAAAATTTTTAAAGCTTTCTTGAGAGGTGCCTTCCTACTAAGACCTCCCATTAGAGTCACAGACCCTCCATGGGACATCACGTTATGCTGCAAGCTCTGGCACAGTCTCCCTTTGAACCTGCAACCACAAAATATCTAAAATTTCTTACTTGGAAAATAATTTTCCTAGTGGCAGTGACATCAGACAGATGAATCTCAGAGTTACAGGGTCTTTCATGTAAACCCCTGCATCTAGTATTTTACAAGGATAGAGTTTCCCTTAGAACTAATGTGTCCTCTATTCCTAAGGTAGCATCTGGAGTAAAATTTAAACGAATTCATAAACTTGTCTGTGTTTTTCCACAGATATTCAAACAAAGTAAAATACTTGCTGCATATGTTAGGTGTCCACAGGCAACTCAAATTCTGCATCCACAGAACAAAACAATTCAGAAGATATGATCAATTGTTTATTTAATTTTCTAAAGCAAAGATGGGGAAGGCAGTGGCTAAGACTACTTTGTCTAAATGGTTGTCAGAGTGTATCTTCTTTGTCTATAATAATAAGAATTTACCCTGAAAAGGTAAACCAAAAGCTCATTCAACTAGGGCAGTTTCTATTTTGTCAGCCTTTATAGGACTATCCATTGAAAACATTTGTGTTGTGGTCACTTGGTCTATAGTACACACCTTTGTGTCTCACTATAAGCTGGACACTCAAGCCAGGTCACGTTCCTCCTTTGGTCCCATCATAGTCAGGAATGTCCTTTCTTGATACCATCCAGTTTTACAGCTTGGGATTCTGTCCCATATGTTTGAAATGGATTAGAATAGACAACATTGGATATGAAAGTTATGTACATTCCATAACATTAGATCCATGTTGTCTGATTTTCATCCCATTCAAACTCCCTTCCTCCTGCCCTCTTCCACATTGTCACATTTACCTTCAAGATAATTGAGTGGACTTTTTACTGTCTCTGCACAGTCATGTGAGACTATTCCCATTATCCTTCAACAGGTTGGTACGGCCTATCTTAGCAGTTGCTTTCTTTTTTAATTTCTCCAAGTCTTTTGAGTTTCTAATACCATGACAGGAATCAACCCCATTCCTAAGTCAAAGTACGATTAAAGTTCATGCAATTAGTATTGTTTCAGTCTTTGATGTTAGCCAGAAGTGCTCTTTGCAGCACCTACAATGTGCCCAGTAATGAATGACTCCTTCTGCAATTCGTACAGAGTTACATGTATCAGTGATATATCTATATATATATTAATATGGCATCACTGATGTCATCCTGTATTGATTTGCTTCCTACCTCTGACAATGGTTCTGGGATTAATTTCTTTTTTCTGTAGTGACTGACTTGTAGAGTGCCACAAGTTTTAATTTTGGGTCCTTGGTTGTTCACCATTCATATGTTTCCATTAGGGGATGTCATTGAAGGGAGAGGTTTACAATGCTACTGTTAAGCCGATGACATGTAGCTGTACCTCTCTTCCCCTCAAGAATTTATGTTGACCATAAATATCTGACAGCACACTTGGAAAGCATCTATAACTGGATGGTCAATAATTGGCTTCAGCTCAGCCTTCCCAAGATAGTTGCCATGACTATACATAACACTACTGGAACTTCATCTGTCTCAGTCTTGTCACCTAAGACAGTAGACATAAGTTTTGTTTTTATACATTTTTCCCATTGCCTGCTCTCTCCTGGCCAGTTGGCCCATTTGTTAGCCATCATTGGGGTGAGGGTCACCTGGAAGGAGCCATCATTTAGTCAGCCATTGGGGTTAGATTCATCCCTAACATCCTGTGTATCAGACAGGGGATGTACAATAAGTAGGCTTACTGCAAATGACATGCCCTCTTTTCCGCAAGGGGGATTCCCTTCAAGCAGCTCCACCCATACTGCCAAAGCATGATAAATGGTTTCCCCAGTCTACATCAGGGAAATCGCACCTGCCCAGGATGCTGCCATGGGAGAGGCATGTGAGACATACTCCATTGCCTCTTCCTCTCCTTGTCTGGATCCTTCAGGGCCAGGCCTGCTAATCAAACACAGGTTGCCTGAGTTGCAGTCAGGGCGTCATCTCACTGTGCCACAAATTCAGGCTAGCTGACATAAAAAATTGATGTTTTGCATCTCAAGAGGAAGTTTCTGTAAATAACTACAATTATAGCCCTAAATGGATTCTTTGCACAACTGTCAGCTGTTCAGATCTGTACCTTATGCTGTGGTCATTTGTCATGGCTCAACTTTGAGAAGATATGTCAATCAAATCAGAAAAAGATTTTGCATTGAATGAGTTAGTTTATGAACCTAGAAAAGAGTCAGATGATTTATTGAGCTTAGCAGAGGTTTCCACTTGCTTCAAGCTTGAGGCATCTGATATACTGGAAGTTGCAGCTAAGAAGCCTGCCCTTGTACCTGTAGTGACTCAAGACTTTGAAGGGCTGTTAGCTGAACCTTTTGTGACAGAAGGTAGACATTCTGCTAAATTTTCAGATTTGTCTGTTTCCACTTCAGCTAGACATTTTTCTGCTAAAAATACCTCTTCCTATGCATCTAAAGTACTATACTAAAACTGTGGTGAAACCTATTGCTGAAAAAAGGAACAATATTGTCTTGTTTTACCAAGGGGCCTGGTAGTTTATCCAGACTTTAGTTCAAAAAACGGACAGTGGAATGCTGAAACCATATACTAATATCTGATTACTGATAAATGTACAGTGAAAATGTTATTGGACTGAATGATTGCTTGTACTAAAATACAGTTTACATAAGGAATTATTTACATAAGAAAGGGATATTTTATACAGGCTGTGAGCTTCTGGATACATATTGGGAATGACTGTGCGTTTTCTTGGTCTGTTGAAATCTTGACCCATATAGAGGTTATTTTTTCAAATATATTTTTCAAATATTTTCTCTTTTGGGGGAGGTATGTAGCATCAGGATATTTTTTTAAATGGTGATGGGAACTTCTTGTTTGTAAGGGAGAAAAAAATAGCAGTTGATTTGTATGTTGCTGTGATGGACCATTAAATCATTCACGCTTTGGTGATACTTGCTTTCCACTGGGCTGCATCTGGTAGTTAATTCACATCTTTAAAACATTTTTTTTTAATTATCTATGAGCTTTTAGTAAATTTTATTTTTTTTCCGAATTAAGTTAATTAAGCAATAACCGACGATGTGGTGTGGTATATTGAAGATTTACCCACGGTTGGTGTGGTTTAATCACAAGGATGAAGCCGAGTGATTAAATAAAGCCAACCATGGGTAAATTTCAATATACCACAACCACGGAGTCGGTTATTGCTATTATACAATGACATTATTTAAGAAAAAAAAAAAACTTACTTTTCTTAAATAATGTCTTTGTATAACAGCGCATTACTGCTCTTCCACCGGTGGTGGTATACTGCTTCCTTGTTCCTTGTGTTGATGTCCTGAGCATGCATATGGGACTTGCGTTCCTATGCATTCCCAGTACATCAATGCTTTGAAACAGGAGCAACGGAGAAAAGAAAGTCTCCAATGCTCTGTTTTTTTTTTAAATTTTATTTATTTATTTATTAAAAAAAAAAGTTTTGAAGACTTTATAGCAACGGAAAAAAGTCTGGACGACCGGACCTTTTTCTATTGGTATATTATGGGAGTTACTGCAGGCACGCTGGCCAATCAGCATGCACGTTTTGGAATATTAATGGGGGGGGGTCATTGTATAATAGTTTACAATCTATGCTAAACAGAAATCATATTTTCACTTACATAGTTACCAGTTAATATGCTAGGGCGGCCGCGGTGGTGCAGCAGTTAGCATTGCCACCTCACAGCAAGAGGTTTGCCGGTTCGATCCTCATCTGGGGTGCCTTCTGTGTGGAGTCTGCATGTCCTCCCTGTGGTCCCATGGGTTTCCTCTAGGTGCTCTGGTTTCCTCTCACATCCCAAATACATGCTGTAGGTTGACTGGACACTCTAAATTGGCCCTAGGGGTGACTGCGTGCATGTGTGTGCCTTCTGTGGAAGGTTGGGCGCTGGGCTGGCAACTCGACACCGTGAAACTCCACTGCCAATCATGAGTGGACAAGGTGATCCGCTGTGGTGACCCCTTACCGGGAAAAGCCGAAAGAAGAAGAAGACATTACCAGATAATATGCTGCTTTTGTCGGAAAATCCACATGATATATGCTCTATATAGTTCAACTTCTAATTTAGTTCTATTTTGGTCTGGTTTTCTTAGTGAGGACTGAGTGTTGTATAGGGTATTTGCAGTTCTTATCAGCATTTCCTATATCAGGTTAATTATCTGTATGTAGATTGCAGAGGTAGATATGACTTTATTCAAATCCATGTCCACTTCTTTCAGTTTCTGTTGTAATCATTTTATAGTCCAACATCGTTAGATCTTTTTTTGGGGAACAACTGATGGGCAAAATCAGGAATTAGCTAGCCCAATAACATATTCTTGGGTAGAGGGACTGGAAAGTAATTCAGATAATGCTCTTAATCATTTAAAATCATTTTTAATATAGGCCCTTTTTCATTTTAAAACATGATTATTAAGTGATCCAATGTTGTCTATTTTCATCCATTTCAAACATGTGAGTCTTTAGATTGACCCGATCTGACCTTAGCACTGAATTCAGAGCTACTATGGATCCAGATCTCTGACTCCTACCCTACCTATAATTAACTAGAGCTGCTCCGATCTTGTTTATCACTCAAAGTCAACAGATATGCAAAGTGCTGTACCGTTAATGGATTAAAACTTACTCCTCCTCCTCCAACCTTCTCTCTCTTATACCTTTAACCAGTATTAAGTGTGGCTGTTAGCTAGTTGACTTGGGCAGGTAAGGTTTTTCTGTCTTCTTCCTCTTTGGTTTGCTTGTTTGTTAACAAAAAAAAAAAAGGTAGACATATATTTATAGCGTTAGTATTTTTGTCAGTTTAGTGTAGGTCTGTGTGTCTTTTGGTGTAATTGTCACCTTTTTTTCCTTAGGTTCTCTGGGCCATGTCTGAATCCTCAACTTTTAAAAAATGTTCGTAAACTACCACCTCAGTACCCACATTCGTAAACACAGTCCAATAGCTTCACTGAAAATTTTTAAAGCTTTCTTGAGAGGTGCCTTCCTACTAAGACCTCCCATTAGAGTCACAGACCCTCCATGGGACATCACGTTATGCTGCAAGCTCTGGCACAGTCTCCCTTTGAACCTGCAACCACAAAATATCTAAAATTTCTTACTTGGAAAACAATTTTCCTAGTGGCAGTGACATCAGACAGATGAATCTCAGAGTTACAGGGTCTTTCATGTAAACCCCTGTATCTAGTATTTTACAAGGATAGAGTTTCCCTTAGAACTAATGTGTCCTCTATTCCTAAGGTAGCATCTAGAGTAAAATTTAAACCAATTCATAAACTTGTCTGTGTTTTTCCACAGATATTCAAACAAAGTAAAATACTTGCTGCATATGTTAGGTGTCCACAGGCAACTCAAATTCTGCATCCACAGAACAAAACAATTCAGAAGATATGATCAATTGTTTATTTAATTTTCTAAAGCAAAGATGGGGAAGGCAGTGGCTAAGACTACTTTGTCTAGATGGTTGTCAGAGTGTATCTTCTTTGTCTATAATAATAAGAATTTACCCTGACAAGGTAAACCAAAAGCTCATTCAACTAGGGCAGTTTCTATTTTGTCAGCCTTTATAGGACTATCCACTGAAAACATTTGTGTTGTGGTCACTTGGTCTATAGTATACACCTTTGTGTCTCACTATAAGCTGGACACTCAAGCCAGGTCACGTTCCTCCTTTGGTCCCATCATAGTCAGGAATGTCCTTCCTTGATACCATCCAGTTTTACAGCTTGGGATTCTGTCCCATATGTTTGAAATGGATTAGAATAGACAACATTGGATATGAAAGTTATGTACATTCCATAACATTAGATCCATGTTGTCTGATTTTCATCCCATTCAAACTCCCTTCCTCCTGCCCTCTTCCACATTGTCACATTTACCTTCAAGATAATTGAGTGGACTTTTTACTGTCTCTGCACAGTCATGTGAGACTATTCCCATTATCCTTCAACAGGTTGGTACGGCCTATCTTAGCAGTTGCTTTCTTTTTTAATTTCTCCAAGTCTTTTGGGTTTCTAATACCATGACAGGAATCAACCCCATTCCTAAGTCAAAGTAAGATTAAAGTTCATGCAATTAGTATTGTTTCAGTCTTTGATGTTAGCCAGAAGTGCTCTTTGCAGCACCTACAATGTGCCCAGTAATGAATGACTCTTTCTGCAATTCGTACAGAGTTACATGTATCAGTGATATATCTAAGTATGATTGTAAATTCTTGTTTATAAAACCTGTTGCTCCTACTAATATTGGAATTGTCTGGGTATCATTCTTCCACATTGCCCTCATTTCTGCCTGGAAATCCTTGTTTTTTATGACTTTATGTATCTCTGTACATAAGGCACTGTACTCACTGGGTATAGCAATTCCTGTGATCAATGCTACTATTGTCTTCTTTTCATGGACTACTATATCTGGTTTTCTTGCATCTATTTTTTGAACTGTTGGTAATGGATGAACTCATGTGATATAAACTTCATAATTTTCTATGATGCTTTGTGGATGATGTTTGCAGTGTTTTTCAGCTACTTCAGTATTATAGCGTTTGCACAATCCCCAGGGCAGCAGTATTGCCACATTATTATGCCTATCAGTATACAGTCCGTCTGCCATTAATATATCAAATAGCAACAAGATATGCACTGTTTCCAATTCTGTTTTACAAAAGCTATGTTTGCCTGTTTCTCCCACACGATCAATGGAATTTGTAAAGCAACGTGTATGCAGTCCAGTATCTTGGGCCACTAATATTAATCTTTCGTCTTTTGGTATAAATTCATCTCTCCTTAACCATTTCTGTGTTCGATCCTGATCAATATGAGGTTGATCCAAGAGTTTTCCATAACTGAAACTATATTTATGCATTTTCCACATTTCTTGCCTTCTCATCTGATCCTTCACCTTATATTCTTTCTTTTGTTTTTTAGCACATTCAGTCACTGCCTGAGTTTTATCTACTTCTGGCTTGATTTCCATTCCTGCTTGACGCCAATATGCTTCTGCTAAACTAAGTAGGAAAGTCATCTTAGACTTATTCTCCTCATGTTTCAAAACTTTCACTATGTTTGGGTCTTGTGAGATCAGCAGATATGTATGCAGTCCCATGACAGCAGATCTATACATGTAATCAATTGCAAGGAGGCCCATACTGACTTCCGAACAGGCAATATATAGTCTTGGTATAATGATTGTTTTAAATCATTTGATGAACATGAAACATCCTTCCTGTTTTCCTATCCAACTTATCCAACACCTTTTGAGGCCAGTCAATCACTCCAAAACTGTAAGTTAGGACAGGAAGAGAAAATTGGTTTATAGCTTGGACTTTGTTCCTAGATGTCAACGCTGTTTTCAGTTTTCATTTTAGTCTTCTAAAATATTCCTAACTAAGTTTTATTCATATTTGTTCATGTTTTATTGTTGACTCTTCATCAATTCCCAAATATTTATACACTCCCTCTTGCTCAAATTCTTTTATATCACATTCCTGTCCCAAACTGATGTTTTCTTGGTGCTGCAGCTTTCCTGATTTAAAGGTTGCTTTTGCACATTTATCAAGACCAAATGACATTCTTATATCTTCTGAAAAAGTTTTACACTTGCAAATGTGCTTTCATTTCCTCATCTGATGAACTATACAATTTTAAATCATCTACAAAAAGAAGATGAGAAGTCTTTACATTTTGTTGTTTTCTGGGAGCCAAATTGTAGCCATGGCCTAATCAGTTAAGTAGACAGCTTAATAGGTTAAGGGCATTTCAAAAGAGTGGCAGTGACAGAGAGTCACCCTGGAATATTCCCCTTTGAATTTTTATCCCTTGAATAACTTTATCATGGCTTAACTGTAAAGTGGTTTGCCTCTTTTTCATGGTTGCTGTAATGTAATCAATCAGTGGAGGGTGTATCTTAAACATTTTTAAGCACTCTTTTTATCCCTGAATGTCGGATACTGTCAAATGCTTTTTTTGTAGTCTATCTACGCCATATTTAGATTCTTCCCCTTTTTACAGTTCTCCATTATGACTTTATTTAACAGCAAATGATCCTTTGTTCCATATGACTTTCTTTTATTATCCTTTTGTTCTATTGCCATGATTGACTTTTCTTCTAAATAATTATAAACTCTGTCTGCATGGATTCCAGTGTATAGTTTATACATCACTGGAAGGCAAGTGATTGGTCTATAGTTTTAGGATAGCTTGCAGTTTTACTCTTGCGTAGGAGTATTGTTTTCCTGTTGTTAACCAGGCTGGTGTCTGTTTTGGGTGCACATATAAATAGTTCTTACTTATGGCTAAATTTTCATGTAAAGATGTTAATACTTTTAGCCAGGAGTTAGGTACTGCATTTAGGCCTGGGGTTTTCCAATTAGGAGCTTTCCTTAATTTTGTTTCAATCTCTCTGGCCATTACTTCATCCCATTTCATATCCTGTACATTTGAACTTTTTATTCTTTCTTTTACTTCTGTCCATTTAGTATCTTCGTTATGATCCACAAGACCCTCGTAGATATTTCTCCAAAATGTAATTCTTCTTTTTTTTAGTTGTATTTCAATTCCTTTCACCTTGTTTCTCAATTCTCTATAAAACTTTTTTGGGTCATCAATAAATTACATTTTTTGTATTTTTACTTTATATTTATCTGCATATATTCTAAGTTTTTCTGCCTGTGCTGATATTTTTAGTTTATTATTTGTGGCACTGCATGATAGATCCTGGTGTGTTCTGATACTGCACATTGCTTTTATCATGTCTATCTTTCTAAGTATTTTTGTTGACCTGTTCCCTCTTCTATACTTTTCTAACAGTGACACTTCTTGTCTTAATTGCTTTATAGTTTTCTCTTTTCAATACTTCCATGATGGCATTTCATTTCTCCCCTTCCTTTCCCTTACTACCCCCTGTTTTTTTGGTAAGATTTTATCTGTCATTAACTCAGTCACTCCAATGGAGCTCAGGAAATTTCTCTTTAACATCCAATGGGTGGAGCCTAAGCCTTTTGACATAATCAAATTATGTCCTCACCTTTCAAACAAATGTTCGTATCCCTGGAACCATAGGAGTTATGAAAGAAGTATAAATGGCAAACTCTTCAGCACAAACTATTTTTATAGTGGCAGTATTCTTGAAGTTCTAGGTCTTAAACCAAATTTTATAAGCCACAGTAAACACAGTAATTATTACATATGTAATATTTTGTAAACAACTTACAATATCTCAGCAACCACTCAAGAGTTACACACATACTATCAGCAACATTTTATTTATCTAGCTGAAAGCTTTCATATGAGGATAAGGAGTTCTGTGTTACTTGGTTGTTGAGATATTTAGAAAAAATGTGAAAGTTATAGGTATATAAATTAATATTATAAAAACAACAGCTGATATCTATTTATCTGCACTAAACAGAGGTTGAATATTAATGCAGTTGAGTTTGCCATTGTATAAGCTTTAAGATGAAATTTTTTAAAAACTTGTACATTGCATTGTTTTGCAATTATTGATGTAAATATGAACAAACAATATTTGACAACTATTAGTAGGAGTTAACTGCAGATGCACCTGGAGGCATCACTAGGATGTAATGAGTTAGCTGCACAGTAATATAACCTATTTACTTCTGTTATAGCACGTGAATCTCTATGGGCAGTCCTAGCTACTGTGTTCATTTGTTTTATCAAACTTCTAACGTTTTGGGTTTTATTAACTTTCTGTAGTCTATTTCTTTCATTGATCTTAATATGTCTGTCCATTTCTATTAAATCAAGGTACTGTTTCTTAGTTCATTTTCTTCTAAACTGGGTACACTCTTTGTTCTCCATTTCCTTTGGACATTCTATAGAAAGTTCCAGAGCATCTTCCTGTGCCACATTCTCTTCAGTTTCATTCTGTGTCATCCATTGCTCTTTCATATGGGAGCTCACTGGCCTATCACTCCACAACATTGACTGCATCATAGTTGCCACAGTTTCCTGTTCCTTTCCTTGCTGTGCAACTCCAATTGAATGTTTGTACCGGTTTCCTATGAAAGGCTCCAAATTATCTTCATATGGCAACTGATCAGATGTTTCCTACTCCATTGGTTTCTCCTTAATCTGGGGATCCATTGCTCTACCCTGCTGTGATGTTATCTGAGTTAGATTTTCTACACTAAATCCTTCACTTTGCAGGTAATCCATAACCTCAGTTTCTATTTCTTTAACTTCTCCATTACTAATCATCTTTTCTACTTTTTTTCTTTGTTTTCTTATTTTATTTATTGTAAAATTTTCCATGATTGAGTTAGATTTTCTACACTAAATCCTTTACCTTGCAGGTAATCTATAACCTCAGTTTCTATTTCTTTACTAATTCTATTTTCTTCTTTTCTTCTTTGTTTTCTTATTTTATTTATTTGTAGAATGTTCCACGTCTGGATGCCTTTGGCTGTATTTCTCTTCAAATAAATATCTTTGGTGCTGATCTTTTTATATATAGTTTTGCTTTCTCCTTTGCATAAATATTGCACCATATTAAATCTATTTTTCTTTCCCATGTCCATATTTCTTCTTCAGATGTGTCCTGCTCCTCTTGTTTCTCCTTAATTTGGGGAATCATTGTTTCATCATGCTGTGATGTAGCCTATGTTAAACTTTCTGCACTAAATCCTTCACTTCACAAGTATTCCACAACTTCATCTGCTATTTTTTTAACTTCTACTAACTTTACTAATCTTCTGTTCTATGTTCCCTCTTTGTGATCTTAGTTTTTATTATGATTTTTTCCATATCTGCATACCTTTGCCTGTATTTATCTTCAAATATCTTTGGGGCTGCCTTTTTTGTGTTGATTAATTTAGCTGTCTCCTTTGCATAAACATTGCACCATATCAGATCTCTCTTTCTTTCTCATATCCATATTTCGTTTTTATACCGTTCAAAATCTCTAGATTTTGTTCTTTATATTTTCACACTTCCTCAGTCACTTTTTTTCCAAACGGCCCAAGATTTCTTGGTCTATATAATGTTGTTCATAAATCTGTTGTATTAACGGACACAATTTTTTATTTGAAACTTCTGACAGTTTTTCTTGTGGGAGTATTTTTCTTTCCTCTAATTTCTCTCTTAATCTTTTCATATATCTTCTGTCTGAAAATTCAGGGCTTCTTGCATAATAACAACAATAGATAACTGCTTTCCTATCCTCAATAGTCCACTCTATTGTCTTTATGGCTCTTTTTTGGCCTATCAGTTTTTCTGATTTTTGTGGACTGCTACTTCCTTCTGCAACAGGGGGCCATCCTCCTCCTGGGCCTGGCCTAGCCCCATTGTAAGAATGTTTCTGTGTCTTGAGGATTCTACACTGTCATTTTTTCCAGTCTTGGCACCAGTGCACCTACTAGGATTGGGCAATTTTTTATCTTGGAAAACAACTAAAATCAGGTACCCGACTGTGGCTAATCAAAAAACCAAAAACTAGTAAAACCATATATATCCTCTGTATTTGTCTGTTTCATCTGTATTGACGAAAGTGTGCAATAAAAGTCTTAGTACGCTAAAGAATTATTCCTCTCACTCTGAGTCCTGTGTTTTTTTACTAGTTTTTACTTTTTATCCTGGGTCTTGTTCACCTAGCTATCTTTTTTATTTTTTAATCTACTTCTGTCCATGATACATGCTATATAAAATACAGTCTATATATCAGTGTCACCTTGGTGAAATTTTATGAAAAACAGGGTCCACCTGGTGAAGGTATTCACCAATACTTGAGGATGAATTCAATTCCAGCAATACTATACTCTCCTTTATTTACTGACTTATCATCTCTCCATTCAGATCCCCATAATCTCTCCATTCAGACCCCTCCCCCTTAGCGGTTCCTTTTTTTAATTTCTCCAAATATTTTGGGTTTCTAATACCATGATGGGAATGGACCCCATTCTTAAGTCAAAGTATGATTAAAGTTCATGAAATTAGTATTGTTTCAATCTTTGTCAACCAGAAGTACTCTTTGCAGCACCCACAATGTGCCCAGTAATGACTCCTTCTGCAGTTTGTATGGAGTTACATGTATTCGTAACATATCTAAATACGATTGTAGATTCTTTTTTTATAAGACCCGTTGCTCCTACTACTTTTGGAACTGTCTGGGTATCTTTCTTCCACATTGATCTCATTTCTGCCTGCTAATCCTGATAGTTTATGACTTTGTGTCTCTCTGTACACAAAACAATGTAGTCAACGGATGTAGTGATTTCAGTGATCAGTGCTACTTTTGTCTTCAACAGAAGACTGAGAATACTTTATTTCTCAAATTTTTCCTTTGTTGTCTCAGACTTTTAGTTATTAATTTTATAAGAGCCCTGTACTACCATTCCCTTTTCACTGGCCTTCCTTGAAAAACTATTTTGTGTGAAGAACTTCTTCAAACTGACTTATGCTAAACTGGATATAGGAAGTTAAGATGGTAACCTATATTTCTTTTTCTGACCATAGACTAGAAATGGGTTCAGAACTTTGGCTTAAAGGCACTGACAATCCCAAAGCTGGGCATGACACAGCCCATTTTTGTTAGTTACCTGTACTACATCCCTGTCTTTATAAACTGGGTAGATCTACGGATGTGTTTTACGTGAGTGGGAAGAGCCTGCGGGATTTATATTTTATGTTTTTCTGGCAGTTCAGCAAGATGACTTGTATGTAGAATAAAATTAATGAGAAGTTTCAACCTCTGCTGCATAGTCAGATTTCTAGCCTCCTTGGGTTTGTGGTGTGGGTGGCCTTCAGAAACATTGGAGACATATTAATTACTGAAAACATGGCTGTGTATTCTCATATTCTTAATGGACTCTAATTCTGTTACGTGTTCTTATGTTGACTAAGCTTACTTTGTGGTTTGGAAAATAGTCTCATATTAGAAATGTTGGCCCGGATAGGGAGCAATTTATTTTTCATCAGACAGTTTTGTAATCTCAACAGAAAAGATATCAGGGACCCTTAAATCTTTTCCTTAACTAGGGTAGAGCGTCTTTGGAAGAACATGTTACTGGATTGGTTGTTTGATGAACTGTCTGATTAAAAAAAAAAATCCCCCAAAACATAGAGCTTTAGGAGGTAGTACTGTACCTCTCTTACAACAGCTAGTATGTCAGTTTCAAAAACATTTGTGGATTCTGATACATCTAGATAAAGAGGGTAAAATACTATAATAGGCAACTCAGTGGTAAAGCTGCTGTCAAGGCCACTGACTGCCATTAATAGGGGGAAGTTATAGTACAATCACTACCAGATGCAAAGTTGGGGAGCATTCACACTGTATAAGGGATGCATATTCCACTATAATCTTACGCGTGTGTGGGTGGGTGGTGGTGGTGATGATTGAAGTATAACAGTACTTAAATGTATGATCAGAGAAGTTAGTAAGATTTCATAGTACTTATGCACAGTGCTAGATAATGTAACAGCTCTTTCTGACTTGACAACTTTGTGCAAAAAACAGAGTCTGCTTTTATGGTCTGATGAAGCAGCGTACTGATGTGAAAGCACTTCATTTAATTAAAAGGTTTTCTGTCCGAAGTCATGTTTGGCTGGTTCTCTCATTTTTTTGTGCATATCACTTTCTTGTCTGTCGGACTGGCCTTTACCCATGATATATACTTTTCTTTGCTCTCAAAAAACAGAATTAAGTTTTAAGTCTACTGGATGGACAATAATGTGTCTTGACAAATGCTCTACAAGGATGGTGTATATCTCAAGTTATCAGGGGGAAACATTTTTTCACTAACCTGTTAAGACCTGTTGTAAACTCTTTTTCAAACCTACTTGCTATCAGATGATAGTCTTAATTCAATCAGCACAATCATAACATTATAAGAGTATATTATTCTAATGTCAGAGGTCTAGCATGCAAATCCAATCTGCCTAAGGCATTATTACACAGGGAAGACATTTTGTTATGACTGTGATCTGGAAAGCATCACATACAAGTTTCAGCAGTAATACTGAATTTATCTGTGATTATCAGGAAAGAACGGTTTTAGAAGTGACTATATTTCTACTCATTAAAAACTGGTAAACTTACACAATGTGGCACAAAAATGAAGCTCTGGTAATTGAATTTTTAAATGTGTTAAATCCCTCTTATGTTCAACCTATAGCCTGTACAAGTCAACAAATATGAATATAGAGGTACATTCAGAGTGTTTGCAAGGACTTGCATCATACATTTCCAATAAGCTTAGTATTATATTTGGAGACTGTATTTATCCTAGAATAAGCTGGGATCTAGACACCTGTGTAAGTGCTACGGAGTGTGAGGTCTTGTATTTAATAACTTTCTAGAGAGACTAACATCTTAGATTTATTTTTTTCCTAATATGTGCAGCAGTTAAGGTTGCAAAGTGTAGTCCCTGTGGTACAGGGTTCGATTCCCTTAGTCCTTATTTGCTTACTGTATGACCTTGACAAGTCACTTAACCAGATATTGCTTCTGGGTTGCACCTGAAAAGGGACTGTGTGTCCAGTGGGCCTACTTGGCTAACAAATAGGATTATTATTATTGGGTGGAACTTGATCAACACCATAAAGCAATATGATCCATCGGAGGATTCTGGTAATGAATTTCTCCTTTCCCTAGGTTTTGTGGCTATCAACACCTGTATAATTAAGTATGACTGCACTAAGGTACATTATGGTACTTTAAGTGATTGAATCAGCAGCACAAATCAGTCACTCTTAAGTGATAATGAATCAAGAAAATCTATGGGGTACAGGCTAAAAGATTTCTGAAATGAGGTAATTATTCCTCGTATAAAAAGAGTATTCAAAAAGTAAATGTAAGTGTCCTCCATGGTGGAATAAGAAATTAGAAAATATAGTAAAAAAGAAGAGCTATCTCTATAGGGTCCATAAACTCATTGCTACAATAGCAAATAAGAATATTCTGAAAATGATTATTAGAAAAATAAAATAAAACAATGTAAAACATTTACATAAAAATCTAGCTAGGTTAGATGAACTCTTTTTTTTTTTTAAGTTTGTCAACCCAAAGACTGAAAAAATTATAATATTTTAGTCCACTGCAGAATGAAAATATGTCTTCACTATTTAGTAATCATTTTTGCCAGTAGTGACAAATTATTATTCTATCTTTTACATAATCAAATATGGTGCTGCACTGGATAACTGCCTAGTAATAAGTAGCTGTGTGGTAAAGCATTCTTTAAAAATTAAAATCTAAGCTTGGTGAAGTACTAGTTGATACTTTAACTATCTTTTTTCAAAATATCTTTATTAAATCATCACATTTTAAGATGCCACATGAGTTCACATACAATTAAAAAGAAAATAGTAATAACAGTTTCCATTATGATCATCATTTAATGTATTGTATTTTTTCAGTTTACCTTCATATGGTCAAGCTCACATTGCTCGACCATACATTTTACTGACTTTTCTCTGCGAATCCCATAATGCCAAATAGTCGGAATGTCGTAAAAACACCGAAATCGACATTTCCGACCGCTCTCCGCCGTAAAACGTGTGCTAGCATGGGTCAAAATGGAGACGGGATTTTGAGATTCACAACACTTGCAATCACATTTTTGAGATGTTGCTGCACTCGGTTCGGCCATACCCACTCGACCATCCACCGGTCAATCATATGCATGTACACCTATTTTTTCTTAATAACAGTTTTATTCAGTCCATTACATAAATTCCTCAATGCCTGTTGATCAGTTCTCTGCAAAGTTGTTTTTAGTCGTTTTTGTGTTCTAATCATCTGTTTAACTGTTGTAGGCTACACAATCAAGTGCGCTAGCCTGTTCTGAGCATTTAAAGTGTTTTTAGAGTAAGTTACTGTATTTTTGAAAAAAAAAAAAAACAAAAAAAAAGAATATTCTTGTTTCCCGCCTTTTCTAAGCTAGTCTAGTCCAGTTTTCAGGTTCTGCTGTATTCAGGGCTGTAGTACAAGTTCCTGTGTTGCCCATACCTTACTTGGATAGAAGGATGTTTCTCTGTTCACCAGTGAGAGTGGGGAGCTTTGAGCAGCCTATCTGTCCTTGGAGGAGAGGTTTCAGCCCAGTAACTAGTAGTTTATTGGCCATTTTGGGCTAATTTCTATCTCTTTCATCTCCCTGCTTTAAAACCCGCATTTGAGCGGTTTTGCACAGTTTTGCGCACGGTGCAGTGCCAGTTAGCTAGGGTTAAAGTATTCCCGGCTCCACAAAGTCTGCTCTTCAATTTTTCCCTTGGAACTAGTCAAACTCACAACTTAAGCACTTAAACCTTTCCTTTTACAGTTCAGAACTTGCTCAATTTTTTTAATAAGCACTAATAAACACTAGCACTACACCCCCTATACTATACATAAGAACAGGGCTCCCTATTTGTCCCTACCGGACAATCAGGAAAACAGTTCACTTTATCTGTTCAGGCATGTCCAAAGGGCAGTTTCAGGTGTACTCTCCAGTCCAGCTGGTGAATCTGGGCATCTTGAGACAATGTTACAATTGCTTCATGTACACAGACAACCCTCTCCTCCTTCCAACAAACACAAATGTATGTGAGAGATGCAATTATACAGCCAAACTGGAGGCCGAGCTCTCTCAACCCAAGACTGGAACAGCCAGTCATGAAGAGAAAGGAAACACTTGCACCACACTACCAGTCTCAAATAGACCAGTCATATCTGCACCAGCAAACTACACACATAAATACACAAAAACATACTTGGTGGCTCTAAACAATAATCTGCCAAAGCAGCAGAGACCTCCAAAGCAGACATCCAAGCAACCTCCACCACCCAACAACAATCACGTATCACATACTTCACAAAGTCAGTGTGCCACGCAATCACAGCCCTTAAGGCTAAATAACACACCCAATACACTAGTAATAGGTGACTCTATTGTCAGGCACACTGACGTCCCACTCACTAGACTCAACAAGGAGAAGGTTACTGTAAGCTGCCTGCCAGGTACCAGGATCTGCCACATAACACAAGCACTCAGGTCACTCCAAAACAGGTACAAATATGACTCTGTCATTGTCCATGTTGGTGTGAATGACCTGAGACGTACCTCCCTGGACTACATGAAAAGAGACATAGAGGAGCTCTATGATCATGTAGCCCAGGCCAGTATGACCCTGACCCTGAGTAGCATCTTGTCCTCACCAAGAATGATGTCACAGTATAAAGATAAAATTATCAATTTTAACAATTGGCTAAGCTATTGGTGTCATTCAAAGGGGATCCAGTGTCTGTCAGCCTGAGATGACATGCTCGACAAGCCACGTTGCTTCGCCAGAGACGGCTTACACCTGTCACCCTTAGGCTTTCGAATACTGGCTAAGGCTCTTGCCACCCCCATAGTGCCTTTTTTAGGCAAGGCTCAAAAGACAAACCCACCTCCATAAATAACGCAAGAAACCAAAAACTGAGGGTAATGCTACTCAATGCCAGAAGTCTAAACCTCAAAATGCACACTCTCAAGGCACTCCTCAGTATGGAGAGAATTGATATCTGTGCAGTAACAGAAACCTGGTTCAAGGCTCCAGAGAGCACCCCAGCACTACCAGGCAATAACTCATACCATACCTTTCGGCCCCAGAACCTGGACCGAAATACAAAAGGCGGGGGTGTATCCATCTTCATCAAGGATACCCACACCTCCAGGTTAGTGGCACAGCACGAGTCCTTGGAGACCATCCATGTGCAACTAACAGTGGGCAAAGCTGCTTTTCAGATTGTAGCTTGCTACAGATCACCCACCTTGTCTCAGGACCTCCAATCAGCATTCCTGAGAACATTGGAAAATATGAAGGTCCTACCAAACACCATGATATTGGGTGATTTCAACTACGCAAACATGGACTGGGAAAACTACTCAAGTACTAACTCCTTTGCCTAACGCTTCCTAGAGTTTATAAACTCAAATGCCCTGGAACAGCTGGTCACCACTCCCACAAGAGGTGACAACATATTGGACCTGATCATCACCAACATGGGGGATCAATGTTCCACACCAGAGGTAAACCCATTGCTGGTAAGATCTGACCATAAACTAATCACACTGGACATCCACATCCCGATCCCACTCAGAGTCAAGGAAACCACTGTGAAACCACTGTAAAAAACTTTTCAAAAGCAAACTTCACACTTCTCAAGACCGAGGTGGAAAGTTTCAAAGCCCCCTTGCTAAAGGATAATGCTGCCCAAACCGCAGAATCCTTTACAAAGGCATTCTATGAGCACCTACAGGAATGCATGGATTGAGCCATCCCAAGTAAAACCAAGACTCACTCCTCCAAAAAGAGGAAACCAGTCTGGTTGACCCCGGCCATAAATAAGCTATACAACAGAAGGAGGAAGCTATTACATGATAGAGCAAAATCCCAAAAAAGGGAAGGCATCCCTGATCAGAATTAGCAAGAAACTACGATCCCCTCATAAAATCATCTAAGGCTAGCTTCAAAAGAAAAATTGCCACAGACTCTAAAGATAATCACAAAGCCTTCTTTAGCTATGTCAAAAATCTAGGTGGCAACTCTCAGATCTGCTCTGAGCTAGTGCAAAATGGCAAAAAATACACTGAAGCAACTGACATTGCCAACATCCTGGCTGACAGTTTCAGTGCAAACTTTACCCTCCACCCCCAAAAGGGCCCATGTCCATCCCAGAAGAATGTAGAGCCCCAGACATCACAGACACACAGGTGAAACCAGCCCTTTCCAAAGCCAAAAGCACAGCATCAATGGGACCAGATGGTATTCCAGGCTGCATCTTACACAAGCTCCAAAATGAACTAAACCCTTACCTAAATTCACTGTTCAAACTCAACCTTACCACAGGCTATGTACCCAAAGAACTGCGTACAGCAACAGTTATCCCGCTCCACAAAGGAGGTGCCACAACGGATCCTGGGAACTATTGCCCTATAAGCCTGACTAGCCTGGTCTGCAAAGCTATGGAGTGCATCATCATGGAACTCATTAATAGAGACATTGGGAACCTCCAGACACTGGACCCTACCCAATTCGGCTTTGTTAAAGGCAAATCTTGCCTTCTTAACCTAGTTGACTTCTTTGAAACATTTGAGTATCACACCAAACTAGAGGACTTAAAACACAGAATATATCCAACAGTTAAAGCTGACCACGATTTAAATAGCCTGTTTATTAAAAGAATTAAGCATTTTTCATTGTCGTAAAAACGGCAACTTCTTCAGATTCAACCAAAGGCATTAATTACAGGTTTAAATAAGAAATCATGTCACATGACAACTATTGGCTGACATGTTACACCATCGCAAAACAGTAAAAACTAATGACAATGTGATTTCATTAAATAACTAACAACAAGTTATACATTTTGAATCAAAACATACATTCCCCTCTCTAATTAAACCCTCGAATAAGAGGAAAAAATATAATAAAACCATTCCGGTAAACATGTACACGGATAATACATTCTTACAAAAAAATAATAAAAGTGGTACATATCACCACTAAATACACTGTAATCATGTTGGCTCGTTACTCGAAATAATTGAAATACATTCAAGTGTATAATAAAGTTGATTTAACAACTCTCGTTCATGTATATGTACATATAATAAAGGTTGTGCTGTTTAGAATACGTATACGTAATTATTACCCTTGCTGATGTTCTAGCTCCTTGTGTCCATTACAAACAGATAGAACTATGTAACTAAGTGCACTGTGTTCATATTAACTGATTACTCAACGTGAATCAAAATGCATTAGAATACACAACCATGTACAGTTGGCAATTCTCCTTCATATCTAAATGCAAAAGTAAAAAAAGGAAATACTATTAAATATATAGTATATGTAATTTCCACGTATACTGAATGCTCTACCTGTTCTGATCGAAGACTGGCAGGTAGAACCATATAAGAAATACAATAAATTTATAAATAATAAACCCCCCTTCCCCAGGTACCTACATTACTAACCTTATACAAAATAGGTACCTACTTAATAAACCATAAACAAACCTAAATAAGGGAGGTATATAAACCTATGGAAACTCTTTTGTTTTGTTGTGTTTATCTATTTAAACTCTTAAGTTTTAGTAAACAAGAGATGTTACAAGACTAATTTAGACCAAGGCTTACAAAGGCATTTAGTCTAATCTGCCATGCTAGCTCACATTCTTCTAGCATCAAGTTAAATGGGCCACCCCTTGGATCCATACACACTTGATCAATGGCTTTAAATACAAAACTATGGTTGTGATGAATAATGAGATGTCTAACTAGAGGGCTTTCTTCTTTCTTCTTTCAATTGCATAAGTGTGTTCATAGACCCTGTCTCTTAACCTGCGTTCGGTCTTCCCAATGTAGAAGGCAGGGCAGTTTTGACATCTTGCTACGTATACCACATATTTAGAATTACAGTGAAACTTGTTCATCAATTTGTATTTCTTATGGTTTATATAAAAAGTTTCACCTATTTCTATGTGTCTGTACATTCTGCAAGACCCACATACGGTCATCCCAATGCGTTTCAAAAAGGAAAATGTAGTTTTTCTTTCTAACAAACTTTTGAGGTTAGCTCCCTTCCTAAAAACTAATTTAGGTAACTGACTGAATTTATTAACCAAAGACCTATCAAGTGAAATGAATTCCCAATTTTTATATAAAATGAACATTACCATATCAGAATCGGTACTAAACATAGTGATAAAACTAGTTGTAAATTCGCTGTTGGTTTCGTCAACTTCAATATGCTCAAACAGCAGATGTTCACTAGGAAAACCAAGTGAAACAAGTCCTTCACTGCAATAATCCTCCCTTATACTCTTATTAAGTAAGGGTCTAAGTTGACCCATGTTTCTTTTTTTAGTAACTTCAACTATTAGGGACTCCACTAAAAAGGTGGGGTAACCTCTCTGTTGAAACAAGTTACTTAAATGGGAACATTCTTCCCTAAAGTTAGAATCTAATGAGACCATCCTGGCTGCTCTAATAAGTTGTCCCTTAACAATGGACCGCTTTTGGTGGAAGGGGTGACAACTTGAAAAATGGAGAAATGAGTTAGAGTACGTCTCCTTTCTAAATATTTTAGACACATATCTGTCGTTGATAGTGTCTTTACTAAGTCTACAATCCAAATAGTCAATACAGCTTGTGCTAAAGTTGGATGTAAAACCAAAAAATTCTGTAGGAGAATTAAGATAAGTGACAAATGCTTGAGCTTGCTGGTCGTTACCTTTGAAAATAACGAAAATATCGTCCAAAAATCTTGTATAAAACACGAGGTTCACCATGTGGTCACTATTCCTAAATATGAATTCTTTTTCCCAGAATGCCATCACAAGGTTTGCAAAACTGCCACCGCAAGGTGACCCCATGGCAACGCCACGTTTTTGCAAATAGAACTCATTATCAAACAGAAAATAATTATTAGTAAGAATAATGTCTAACAGGACTTCTATAGTGTGAATCTCATGTGTAGGAGCATTCTTTGACTTCAGCATTAAACTGACCCACTCAATGCCTTCCATATGAGGGATCGATGTATAAACATCCCTCACATCAATAGTTAAGAAGTTATGATCTCTGTCAAAACTCAAGCTATTGATTTTTTCCAAAAAAGACCACGAGTCTTTACAAATCTGTGGTTCCAACAGAATATACTTTTTTAGAATCTTATCAACAACTTTAGCACAAGGGTACGTAATAGAACCCCTTCCACCAATAAGTGGTCTCATTGTTGGGTCATTTAGGTCTTTGTGGACTTTAGGGATTCCAAATAACACTGGGGTCTTAGGCCAAGGAAGTGAGATATAGTTGAAAGTATCAATGTCTATTATTGACTCAATAAACAAGTCATTAAAGTAACTTTTAATACGACTATGTGCAACATTTACTTCGTTCAGTGAAGCTTTAGAATATGCTTCACTGAGTAGCAAAGAATGAATTCTGTTGTTGTAATCAACATAATCAAAAATAGCTAACCCACCACTTTTGTCAGGCTTTACAACTCTAACAGGGGATGATCTTAACAAATACAACATCTCTTTTTCATGTGGAGAAATATTAACTTTCATATCGGAACCACTCATTTTAGTATCTGTTAAGAAATGACAAAAGTCAAGCTCACACACCTGTTCAAACATTCTCAAAGTTTGATGCAGTGGGGGGTTAAAAATACTTCAGACTCATAAATCCTGAGTTGATCTAACAGTATTAGTAAAAAGACTCATTAAATTCAACTTTCTCACAAATAACTTTAAATCAAAAACAAGTTGTACTAAATTAGAAGGTCTACTAGGGACAAAAGTATTGCCCTTTGCTAACAACTCAATAAGAACAGGGTCAATTCTCATGGAAGAATAATTGAAAATTTTAAAGTCCCCTGTTGAATTCAAAAAGATATCAACAGACATAGTGTCATCTTCACCTATCTCCTGAACCTGTTGTTTCTTTTGTTCCTTTGATTCTTTTGGTTGTGATTGAAATTCTTTTTCGGGATTGTGCCTGTGTACCTGGCCTCCCGAAAATTTTGATTTATTGTATTTCGATCGTTACCATTTTGTGATTCAGGGTGTAGGTTTATGTTTTGATTTTGATTACGAATTTGTTCACTCCGTCTTACAGGGCAGTCGTTCAAAACTCCCTCCCCAGAGTCTAAACTGTCTAAGTTATTAATGTCAGTTTCCTCACTGTCCGTAGAAGGAGTCCGTGTAGTGACAGAAAGGGCAGTTGATACCTCTGCACTAGAAGGCTTGGGATATGCATTACTAGTGTCATAGGCCCTTCTGTCCCTGTTTATTTTTTTATCTTTATTTAATTTTAGTCTCTCCAATAGTTGGTCAATGCTGAAGAAAACTCTTTCGTAATCGTATTTGTATCTTATAAAATCAACATCAGCAATGATCTCCATATTCAATATGGAGACCTCTTTAGTTAATGACTCAATTTGTATATTATAATGTTTAATCATGAGATTCATTAAATCGAATCCCTGTTGGTCGAATAGATTTAATAGTTCTAAATGAAAAGACGAGTCCGCTATAAGGCCAGTGGGGTATTGGTAGCATCATAGTCCCTTTGGCACTATATGTTGATCTAGACAAGAGTTGAAGTACATAACTTCGAGTTGGAGTTTCTTTAGTTTTAACAATTTAATGTCAAACAGTTTCAGTCTGTCACAAAGAGACTGCGAACTAACCTGTTGGTTTGAAGAAGAACTAGCTGGTCGCTCCTGAATGGGCCCATTACTAAATGCCAAGTTGGAAGTATTTAAAATCCAATCATTAAAAATTGGAGCACCAATAAGCCCTGTTCTTTGGTCCGAGTGCTGTTGCGAACAAGATTTTTCAAGGATTCTTTGGGCTGCTGGTGGAAAGTCGCCCCTAGTTTCCAAAGTACCAACCATGTTAACAGAGTTGTTAATGTCAGGTGGAGTTAACAAACAGGCACCAGATGTACGTTGCCCCACTTGTGTAAAAGGGTTCATATTCATCTGCCCATTATTAATACCATCCAGTTGTCCATTCTGGCCAGAGCATTGTTGTGACAAAGAAGAATCCACTTTGTCTAAGCGAGAAGAAATGAAATCCATTCGCTGATTCATTGCGTTGAGAAGGGAAGTAGGATTCAACAATTCGGACTGAAATTGTTGCGAGTCAAACAGATTCGGGCTCGCCGGACTGTTGGATAATCCAGACGCCATGAGACACAAACGAGTATCACACCAAACTAGAAGACTTAAAACAGAGAATATATCCAACAGTTAAAGCTGACCACGATTTAAATAGCCTGTTTATTAAAATAATTAAGTGCTTTTTGTTGTCGTAAAAACGGCAACTTCTTCAGATTCAACCAAAGGCATTAATTACAGGTTTAAATAAGAAATCATGTCACATGACAACTATCAGCTGACATGTTACACCATCGCAAAACAGTAAAAACTAATGACAATGTGATTTCATTAAATAACTAATAACAAGTTATAAATTTTGAATCAAAACATATATTCCCCTCTCTAATTAAACCCTCGAATAAGAGTAAAAAATATAATAAAACCATCCCGGTAAACATGTACACGGATAATACATTTTTACAAAAAAATAATAAAAGTGGTACATATCACCACTAAATACACTGTAATCATGTTGTCTCGTTACTCAAAATAATTGAAATACATTCAAGTGTATAATAAAGTTGATTGAAACAGTTACTAAGGCCATAGATGAGGGAAAGGTAGTCCACACAGCCTACCTAGACCTCGCAAAGGCCTTCGACACCATTCCCCACTCTGGCATTATAGACAAGCTTACCAGCTTGAACATTAACCCCTATGTCACGAGATGGGTTGCCAACTGGCTCATGGATAGTACTCACATGGTCAGAGTTGCGGGTGCTATGTCTGACTCTAAACTGGTTACAAGTGGCGTCCCACAGGGCTCAGTCCTGGGACCCCTCCTGTTCGGTATATACTTCTCTGAGATACAGGCAAGTACGGGAGGGCTATGGCTGACCAAGTTTGCAGATGATTGCAAACTGGGGGCCATAATTGACTCTCCGGCGGACACAGACATCCTGCAGAAAGGTCTCACGGAGATGAATACCTGGTGTCAGAACCATGGCCTCAAGCTAAATGCCAAAAAGTGCATAGTCATCCCCTTTGGGAAAAACAAAGTGCCCATGAACTACCACATAGGTGGTAATCCACTAAGTACGAAAGATGTAATTAGGGATCTGGGGACTCAAGTAGATAGCAACCTCTCCTTTGATAAGCACATTGCCAAAGTGGTTAGAAAATCCTTCTATGTAGCCTCCCTAATCACGAAAGGGTTCACATCTAGATCAAGAGAGGTCATTGTGCCCCTCTACTCATCGCTCATCAGGCCCATAATAGAGTACAGTGCCCCATTTGGGATGTACCTTACTTGACACCTGCAACAGCTGGAAAGACCACAGAAGTACCTCACCAAGAGGATTGTGGGTCTCAAACAGATGCCCTATGCAGCTCGACTAAAGAAACTTCAGCTTTACTCGGTTGCTTTCCGCCTACTCAGAGGTGATCTCTGCCTGATGCACAAGGCCATGTCTAACCCAGAATTAATGGACATGCTCCACCTCAAGAAAACCAAATCTCTTAGAGCCACACACTCTAGGGATTTAAACCTCAGCACAACAATAAATAGGACATGCTGGAGGGATAGATTCCTGTCCCAGAGACTTCCCTCGCTCTGGAATAGAATCCCAAACTATGATAGGCAAAGCCCCTCACTGACTCTCTTCAAGAGAAATCTTGACGAGTGGATGGGAAATGTAAATTTACCCTGGGATCACTTCAATGACCCTGCTGGACAGAGGCTCAGGAAACTAATCTAAAAGGGAGGCAAAAGCCAACGCATTCTGGTTAGGCTTATAAATGCCTACCTATGAACCTATGAACCTATGTATTTTCCCACAAATTCCATTTATTTCTATGAAATATACTCCTTCACATTTCTAATCTCATCTCCTGTTATTTTATCTCATTTACAGTCTTCAAAATGTCTGTTATTGTCAGTTTAAATTCTGATTTCCATTTTCTAGAAATTGTTTTGTAACAGCCAATAGCATTAACATAGTAAGGCCGGATTCCATCTGGAGAATTTGGATCCTATACCTTAGCTCAAAAGAAAAATTTCCTTAGTTACAATCATTTGCTCCCCAAACATTTCTGGCAAAGTACTCTTCAGGGAATTTTTAAAATCTGTTAAGGTTGTTACAGTCTCCAAAAACATGTTCCCAATTACTACTCTTTCCCATGACAACAACATTTGCTATCTACCCAAGGAAAAATTCTCTGAGGTCTACTTGGATATAAAAATACCTATGTGAACACTTCCAAGCAAAAAAACTAAATCTTTTAGGCTTTGTTGTGCACTTGGGAGCCATTCAGATGTCCTCCCATTATTCCTTTGTAAATTGCCTTTCCATTCTCTCTCCACAATCTTTACTAACCTTCTTTGATTGATTCTTTTAGTTATTGTGGAATATTTGTATGGCCTACTAATTATCTCTTTTTAACAGCAGCTTCTGTTCTGGAGTCAACTTAAAAATCTGCTAGAGCTGGTCTTTCACTTAGGACTCCCCTATCCCTTTCTCTTTGCCTATACTCTGTCACTTCTTTATAGGATTGGTAGTTTATAACCTGCAGTCCAGACTTCTGTTTGACCTCATCCCACTCTGCTATCTTGGTTCTTTTGCTAATTTTCTCAAGTAAATTCTATCCTCCTCCTACCTATTTTCCATACCCCTACTTGCAGTCATACCTATTGGTAAAATCTCTTTTCTCCATTCCTGTGGTGGCTTAGTTCTTAAAATACTTTCTGCTACTTTATGAATATAATATCCTGTATGGTTGTTGTTATTCTCCTTAATGACCTGATTCACAATCATACTCTCATTGTCTCTTGAACTCACTCCCATTTCATCATCATCCCTTTCCACTTTGATGTATAACCTTCTGCTTGTGTTATGTATATGAGCCTTAACTGCATAGTTCTACAGTATTACTTTAAATCCTAAAACATGTTGTTCTATGAGGAGAATCCATATATCCCATTTAACTCTTGCCTTCTTCCTCCCAAATAAATTCCTTCAACTCTTTAGTAATTATCATCCACACCTTCTCTGATTGATAAACATTTGCCTGGCCTGTATATAAAATTGAAGGAAGTAAAATCATTTTTGCCACTTGTATCCTACTATTCATATCCATAGTCGAGAGCTTCCAGCTTCTAAATGTTTGTATTATCTTTTGTTTAGTCTTTTCCCATGTAATCTTAGTTGCCATAATATAAATCTTTTTAATTCACACACATAAATACTTCACCTTGTCATGTCCCGATAAATATGGGTATTACTGAACCAATTCAGGTGTGGGTACATAGTTTTTTGCTATACATAGTTTTCTAATAGTTATCTTTATCTATTTTATATCTTAAAAGGACTTGAAACTGGTTTAAAAATATTCCACAATATCAAAATATATTTTTATGGATTTATCAAGTACAAAATAATATCTGTAAATAAAGTTAACTTTTCTTGATTACCATACCATTTATGTACTAAAATTTGTGAGGTCCTTATTTTCTCTGCCAGTGGCTCTATATATATATATATATATATATATATATATATATATATATATATATATATAGAGCAACTAACAAGGGTGGAAGGGGAACCACCTTCCTTGTTCTTCTGTTCAATCACAACTCATCTGAGAGAAACCCTTCTTCTTTTATTGTTGCTTCCAATCCTTCATATATCCTTCTAATTAACTATCAGGGAATGCAAATGCTTCCACTGTACTTTTCACAAAATCCCAACTTAGTCTGTCGAATGGTTTCTCTGCATCTGACCTCACCAACAATAACGGTATTTTTTTATATTCTGCTTCCTTCTGGATCATCATTTTTTTTATTAATGTTGTCAGATGTTTTCCTTTCCTCCACAAAACCACATTGATCCATATCTATTAATTGTGGCTACACCTTTGCCATTCTTTTAACTAGTATGGACATAAACTCTTTATAATCACGGTTTAAAATTGAAATGAATTTATGTGAAGCTGAGTCTGATGGGTCTTTACCTTTGGATAATGCAGCCATGACTGTTTTCTTCCAAGATAACCATATGCTATCACTGTTTTATTTCATTTATCTTAACTATTAGTTGTTGAGCTTGATCTTCCTTTGACCTTTGCATAATTAAATATTACATAAATATTTCCATTTGTGCTCTTTCTTTGTTTTCACATTCATCTGCTTCACACAAATTTTAATCACATTTCTGAAATATCTCTAATACCATTATATGATCTCTGGTTATTTTTCTTGTCATAGGCTCCTTAAGTTTCTATGTTCTGTTGCCTATGCCATTCTAAAAGTTTTCATGCTCTGGAGTTGTTTTCACTAAAAAATAGTTGCTTAACAGCAAGCTTTCTAAACTGATGCATATTATCCAAACACTCTTATAATTTTCTCTTTAGCACCTCCTCTTGTTCTGAGAGATTCCACTTGTTCTTTAGTCCCGTAATGTTTGTCATCTCTTTTAAAATATATATTACTTCTAAACCATATATCTTTATCTTTTCTGTTTACCCTATTTTTAAACTGTGTTTTCATTTGATCCCACTCAGCAGCTATATCTTCTGAAGAAGTCTGTCTTACCTAATAATTCTCAGATAGTTTCCACTGCCCATCCCTCTTTTTAACAGGTAGGTGGGAAGTGCCAGTGTCTCATTTCTTTTTCATTATCCTACATTTTTGTTTCAGTTTTATCAGTGTATGTTCTGAAATAATCATTGGAAGTGTGACAAAACTATTAAATGCAGATGTTTCTGTAAAATATAATCTCTGTCCAGTTGAGGCCATTTATTGTACCTTGGGAAATAATATGTAAATTCTTTCTGGGTGCCTGCCACTTAATTAACATCTTCCATCATAAATATTTTCATAAATTTCTTCAGAATTCTACCCTCTTTTGTTATATTTTCCCTTGTAAGTCCTCCTGACACAGCCTCACTACTGTAAATCAATTTCCAGACCCCACCTGTAAGTAATATTTCCTGCTGGAAGATGATTGTTTCTCCAAAAATTTTCTTAGGCCCCATATTAGGAGTCTTTGGTAGAATATAAATACATGATGGCATAATTATCCTCTCTACTCTAGCCAGTAGCTCCTTAATACCACAAATCTGCCATTATTGTTTTGTTTTCCTTTTCTGTCACCACTGGAGCTCCTCTAGCAATCAGTATCATTACTTATTTTCCTTTCTCCCTGATACTCTGCTGAATATCCTTTACTGAAATCCTTTCTTTGTCAAATTTGTATGGTCATTGCTTTCCAAATATATCTCGTCCAGTTTTACTATTTGCACTCTGCAATTCTTAATATAATTCAGTGCACTTTCCTTTTTTGTCTATACCTGTAAGGCCATTTGCATTCCATGATAATATGAACAGAGTAGACATAACAATAAAAACAAATTTTCCACCAGTTATACATCAATTTTTTTTGAATGTGTATTTGCAACTTTTGTGTTATATGCTCATACTAATGATTGGCAGGCCAGTCTATTTCTTCTCATCTCCATTTGAACCTATGTCACATTTTTCAAGACTTTTTGCTCTAATAAAACTCTCATAGAAATGAAATATATTTTCAGAACTCTCCATCTCCTATTAACTTAGGGAAAACACACAAAACAATGTATGTTTTCAACAAATGAAGTTTAACCCTCCATACAGGAGCAACTGTCCCAACATCAAAAATCTTTTTGATCCTCCAGAGACAGATATTGTGAAGAGAGCTGAATACAGCAGTGTCATTCTTACACCTGTCGCTCAACATTTCCTGATTAGTTGACTAGAAGTGCTTCTCTTGTGCCTGGTGTACAGTAAATAATCAGCATTTTCCGCAAACATGCAGCTGTCCCCAATTTTAATACTTTTCCCTTCTTCCACAGTTCTGTCAGGAGCAACTCTTTCTGTTAGTATGATCGTACCTTTAAAAGGTCTTGGCTGCTTTCTTTTGGATAGATTTGGAACACACATACAATGTGCCTTTTCACTTAACAAATCCTGCTGTGCAATACCAGTCCAGCTGCTTATTTGTACTTCCATGAAAGTAATGCAGACTATTCCTTTCAGTTTCTATGGTACTTCAGAGAACTTCCTGCCTCCAATCAAAACCAGTACATGACCAACAAGTACATGTGCATCAAAATTAATTTTGATGTACATGTATTTGTTGGTCATGTATTTATGCAGGTATGGGTGTATTTAAGTATGTATTTTCACTATCTGCTTGGAATTGGTGTAACTCTTGAAATAGGAGTATGTCTCTTTAAATGGAGTGCCATTGCACTGACAACGCTTTTTTTGCGAAACTGGTCTGTGATGGTTATGTTGGTCAGAGGCTGTTTCCACTATTTTAGCTGTTTAGTTGCAGTTTTTTTTTCAAGATATTCAAGGAAATAAAGGAATTACACTTGAAACTTTGGTTTTGGAGTGCTGGAGTATTTTGCCTTTGATGTGTTACAACTCCAGAGCACTGCAGTGGTTCATGCACCTGTTTTTGTCTTTATATATATATATATATAATATATATATATATATATATATATATATATATATGTGTGTGTGTGTGTGTGTGTGTGTGTGTGTGTGTGTGTGTGTGTGTGTGTGTGTGTGTGTGTGTGTGTGTGTATTATATATATCAGCATCATCCAGTTCCATTTTTTTCCCATTTTTTCTACATGGGGTCGGGGTATTGTGTTAACTGTCACCATCTCTCTCGATTCAATGCCACACTCCTGCCTTCTTCGGCAATCATGTCTGAGTGTCACAGATCTTCTTTCACACAATCCATTCACCTCTTTTCTGGATATGCTTGTTTCCTCTTACCTTCTTCCTGTCTGTCCCAAATCTTTTTCACCAGATTGTCTTATACTTTTCTGCACATGTGTTTGAACCACCGTAATCTGTTCTCTTTGACCTTTTCTGCAATTGGAGCTACTTTGGCTTTTGTTTTTATGTCCTCATTTCTTCGTCTGTCCCACAGTGTGCATCCTACCACCCTTCTCAGACACTTAATTTCCATTACCTCTAGATTCTTCATCTGCTGTGACTTTACTGCCCAGGTTTCTGTACCATACAGTAGTACTGGTCACACCATTGTCTTGTACACCTTACTTTTTAGCTTCTTTGACATTCTTCTGTCATATACTACACCTGAGACTGTATGCCAGTTGGCTGCAACCCCTCTGATTCTAGCATTGACCTCTTCATTCAGACTTCCCTTCTCCTCAACCACCTCTCCCAGATACTTGAAGCTATTTACCTCTTCCATTATGTTTTCTTCTATCTCAATTCTCAGCTTATTCTGATTTACCCAATTTGCTGCTATTACCACTTTCTTATCTATGCTTAGTGCAGTATGATACAAACCAAGCAACACTGATACTGAACAAGTGTTTAATAAAACAGAGTTTTCAGGTCAAACAAACCCTTCATCAGTGTATAAAATACTAACACCTTATCTCCACCCTACTTTATGCCTCTCCAATATATACCGACCTAAGGAATGCGATCTAAACAAGCTAGAGACCTGCTACAACAAAATTGCCAAATTCGCCACAGGGGCATCCTACAATAGCCACCACTGTCTCTCACTTGCTGAACTGGGCTGGCTTGAACTCCCTCACCTCTTTCAATGGTATCAACTCTCACTTGCCCACAAACTAGTAAAACATCCAATAAATGTCCAATCCCTCCAGAATCTACTCTAACCCTATCCACCACCAGACCACTAAGATCCAGCAACAAAAATCGCTTGCAGATCACTAAAGCTAATAACTCTGCTAGTGAAGCACTATTCTTTTGCATCATAGCCAAATTATGGAACTCCCTCCCACCCACAATTACCTCCGTACCATCATGCACCCACTTCAAAACTTTATTAAAAGTGCACCTAAAAACATGCTGGCTATACCCTTGCAACTCCAACTCTAATATCACCCACCCCATCCAACCCCTACCTTTCTTTCCATCCCACTAACTACCTTGATTATAGCAAGCTCAGATGCTCATAAGCCTAGTACTTATTATACAGCAGGAACTTCTTATTGTAACATTTGTTAATGTCTGTTATGTACTTCGCAGATAAAGATTCTAGTTGTCTACTGATGTACTATGTTCTTCATCTGTAAATATGTTTGTAATTAATTGCTATGTTAAATTGTTAATCACCATGTAATCCAATGTAACTACTGTCTGTTTATTTTAACTGCAGAGCTTTTCTCCCTGGGCCTCCGCTGAAAATGGACCTACGTCCAGTTGGACACTCCCGGTCAACAAATGTAAATAAATAAATAAATAAAATACATACTAACCATATTTATACTATCAAAAATCACACAACCATTAATTATTCAATTAAACAATCAAGTCCTAGTTAAGAACAATAGTTTTAAAAGCACAGGTCTCTATTTCAGATACATTTGTTTCTATCTTAATACAGGTTTTAAAGAAACAGTCTGAACCCGGTGGTACATCCACACAAAGGCATATTATCCATTGATATTCCTTCATCTCAAGCTTATTATTTAAATCTCCCCGTTGTATATCCTTATATACTCTATCACCCTAAAAGAGAATTTATGTGCATTCCCATATATATTAATGTTATTGGCTAGGGAATTAGTATAATTCTTTCTTCTTATTTCTGAGTAGTGCTCAGTTATTCTTTCCTTCAGTTTTCTGGTTGATTTTCCAACATAAAATGTCTGACATCTATTACAGGTAGCCAGGTATATTATATTCTTTGTAACACATGTTGCTGAATCAGAGAATATATAGTTATTCCTAGTTGTTGGATGTTGAAAATATTGTTTTTATTAATAACATCACAACAGCTACAGTTGTAACAGGGAAGGGTACCTGATTTAACTGCTGTTACCCCAACAATCTTGACATGTCTTTACAACATAACTTCTTTTTTAAGTTCTGACAATTTCTATATGAGAAACTAGGTTTCATGCCTACTATGGGACATAACTCAGGTAAAGATGTTAATATACACCAGTTGTTATAATCATTCTTACTTCAGAAGTAGCTCTATTATATGTTGTGACAAACCATAGCTTACCTATATCTAAATTTGTATCAATAATTACAGAAGATGCTTCCTTCCATTGTGTTCATAGAGAAATAGGGTTTTGTACTGTCTTCCCTTCAGCACAGAACATACTCTATTGCCATATCCGTGGACTCTTTGCTATAGCCCCTCTCTATAAATTCATCCTTCAATTCCTACATTCTTCTATAGAGGTATTAAGTCTACTAATTCTAACGAACTGGGCTTTGGTGACACTCATAAACATATGTGGGGCGTGCATACTGCTTCAATGAAGAAATTTATTCCTATATGTTGTTTTTTTTATAAACAGTAGTTTGAATTTCAGTCCCATCGAATAAAATTCTCACATCCAGAAAATGAATACTAATCTCTGAACATGTCATAGAGAAACGTAAAAAATCAGTACTGTTATTCAAATAGTTTAAGAATACATCCAATTCATCCCTACTACCATGCCAAACAAAAAACAGATCGTCCACATATCTCTTAAAATGACTAATATTCTGAGAATATTGCTGTGGGCCATGATAATAAATTCAATCTCCCACTTATCCAGTACTAGATTGGCATATGTGTTAGCAATGGGACTACCCATTGCTATGCCAGAGATTTGATGGTAAATTCTTTCATTAAAGACAAAATAATTATTATCTAGTACTAACTGGAGTAGTTCACACATAGTTTCACTGAATCTACCAGACTATTTCCCATTTTTTACTAGAAGATCCCTTATGGCATCTATGCCATAACTACTAGGTATGATGGTAAAAAGTGACTGAATATCAAGAGTCACCATCAAGAACTTATTTGTAATACCAAGGGATTTATATGTCATAAACCAACTAGAAAAACATTTAAAAAAATCAGCAGTATCCCGTATATAACTTTTTACATATAGTAGTTGTTTAGACAATACATTCTGTAAATATACTGAAATGAGCTCTGTAGCCCAATCCCTCCCAGATACAATTGGTCTCATGGGGGGTTTTTCAAATTTTTGTGGACCTTCGGTAGCCCATATAAAATAGGTAGTTTGGGGTGTGCTACAGTAAAATACTATACTGATAGAGCTCTATGCTAATGTCATTCATCAACTGTAAATCATATATCATCATGTTAATAACACTCACAGATTTTACACATCATTACTGCTTACACATTTAAAAGTGCTTTCATCAGCTAAGAATGAAGACATACTATTAAAATACATTTGTTTATCCATAATAATAACAGCACCACCTTTCTCAGCTTCTTTTATAACTATGTTATCATTCTGTATCAGTTTTTTCAAAGAAGTACATTCATCAATAGTTAAATTAAACATCTTTCTGAAAGAGCATACACTTCTCTAATCTGCCTTTCAAAAATAGAAGAAAAAGCACCAACCACATGGTGGCTATTTGGTATAAAAACGCTAGAATGTTTACATACATTACTTTGCAGTGTCTCTTGTTTAAATATAAGCTTTAAATCTAAATTGCGAGCAAAGAGCTTCAAATCTGTTAATATGGAACTTAAACCATCCACAGCACAGGGAATGAATTTCAGTCCCTTAGTTATCAATGTTAAATCAGATATTGTAAGCTCTGTCTTAGATAAATTAATGACAGAATTCACATTAACAGTACCTTTCAAGGAAGTTATTTTTAAATTCTGAAGTTGCTTCGACTTCTTCCTCTTTTCCTTTGTATTGAACGACCTCTGGAACATTCTCGTTTCTTCACCATAACCTGTTCTGGTAGCTTTGGGCATACAACCATTTTTTTCTGTTAAAAAAAAAGCCTTGGTGAACAGAGAGTTCCTTATCACTTGTGGGCGTGTCTCCATTGCCAACGTTGATGGCATTTCATTGGTTAGACTAGCCGTCAATCCATTTTGTTGAAGTTCATTGCAATCAGGCTGTATATTGTTCTGTTGCATGGAATTTAAAGGCAAAGTGACATCATCCAGTTCATCCAAACGGTTAGGTTGCTTATTTGAGACAGAAGTGACATTCTTAGCAGTCTCAGAATTGCGTTTTATTTTCAGCCAGGCAAAAATTTGGCCATTACTGTAATCATTAATGTCTCTGTTCAACGTATGCCTTTTAGCTTTCTCAAAGCGCTCATCCAGTTTAGAGAAGTTTTCAAGTAATTTATCATAGTCGGATACATATTTAGAAAATAAATTAGATGCAGAAATATTATTCTCTAACTCACGTATCTCAGTATGTAGTTCTGCTTCAATCTTGACAAAAAAGTCATTCATAAGCTTCATATATTCTAAACCAAGTTATAAGTTTGTTTCTTGCCACTTCTGTAATAAGGCAGGATACAGACTGACATATGAAGGCATTTTCAAAACCCTTAAGCCATGAGGTACTATGCCCAACTCCAAATATGCCAAAAAGCTGTAACGTTGCCACTGTAGTATATTAAGATATAAACAAATGTATCTGAAATAGAACCTGTGCTTTTAAAACTATTGTTCTTAACTAGGATTTGATTCTTTAAATGAATAATTAATGGCTGTGTGATTTTTGATAGTATAAATATGGTTAGTATGTGTTAGTATTTTGTTCACTAATGAAGGATTTGTTTGACCTGAAAGCTCTGTTTTATTAAACACTTGTTCAGCAGTATCAGCATTGCTTGGTTTGTTTCATACTGCATCCAGTGTTAGTTGTATGAACTAAGCTTTGTTCTGCAACTGTTTGGCTTTTTTGAAAATGATCTGTGCTTAGTTTCATACCATGTGCCTTCAGTTTTGCATTCCATTCCCCTATCCTTTGCTGAATTTCTTATTGATAGTCTGCCTGTAATGCCACATCATCTGCATATAGTAACCTTGTTGATCTGTCTCCTCCAACCTGTTTGCTAATGTAGTCCATCACCAGCTCATTTTACTATTTTCATTGTTTGTTAAGTATTTGCTGGTACATTTTACTGTTGCAAAGCAATCTGTTCTGCTGTTCTGGTTTTCCCACCAAGCAATGTTAAAATAACTGATTTATTAGCTGTTTTAAACATTCTTTAAAGTCTCTGGGCTTATTTTCTGCTGTTTTAAACATTTTTTTAGTATCTCACTGCAATTTTTCTGCTGTGTTAAACATTCTGTAGTGTTTCCTGTCGATACTAGGGTAGCTAGTAGTTGTAGGGTAGTCCAGATACAGGTTTGCTGCATCTGGGTCTGTTTGTAGTGGTTGATCTTTGATTGGAAGGGGCTCTTCTGCACTCTACTGCTGATTTGAACCTGTCTGGTGAAGGGTGGTTGGTCTATGGCTTGGAGTAGTCATTCTCATTGGCCCTTTTGAACCTTTTTAATGTTTTTTTTCAAGTTTTTAGCTTCTGGTATTTAAGCCCTGCATTTGTAACCTATTAAACCCCTCCCCCTGAAAGAACTATCCATCCACTGAGTTCCTCCTTGATTGATCCTGAAAAGCCCTCCTTTGTGATAACAATCTTCAACCTAGCATTATGGACAGTTGGACAACCCTTGTTTCTCCTGCCAGCCTTGTTGACTTGGTTCTCTTGAGGCAGTGTAGCAATTGCCTCATGTACACCAACAACCCTCTACTAAGAACTCACTCTAGTACAGAGTGCAAGAGATGTATCTACACCACGAATCTTGAATCCATGCTCTCTCCCTCTCAAAACAGTAACACTGAAGAGGTTCCCAACCCACCCACCACTACTCATGCACATAGTACTGCTACTCATACACATAGTACGTATCAAACACAAAAATTAACATACGAGGAGGTTCTCTCAAAAAAATTACCAAAACACCAGAGACCTCCAAAACACAAGACTGTTGCAACTAATACAGTTCCCACATCACCCATGACACATAGTAACACCAGTGTTTCACCTACCAAGCCCGTAATGCATTACACTCAAAAAACAAATTTTCTTGTCATTGGAGACTCAGTAGTGAGACACACCGATGTCCCACTCACCAGGCTGGACAAGGAAAAAGTCATGGTCAGCTGCTTGTCTGTTGGCAGGATTCATCAGATCATGCATGCACTCAGGTCTCTCAGCAACAAGTACCATTATGCCTCTGTCATAGCTCATGTTAGAGTGAATGATCTGAGACAAATTTCTCTGGACAATATGAGGTGACACATGATTGAGCTCTCTGAGTATTTGTCCCAGGCAGGTATGTCCCTAGCTTTGAGCAGCATACTACTCTCACCTAGAATGATGCCAACAGTATAAACAAAAAATATTGATTTCAGTAATTGGGTTAGTTTTTTGTGTCATTCAAAGGGGATCCAGTTCCTGTCAGCCTGGGAAACCATGGTTGACAAACCTCATTGCTTTGCCAGAGACGGTTTGCACCTGGCACCTCTAGGCTTTTGGCTGTTGGCAAAGGCTCTTGCCTCCCCCATAGTGCTTTTTTAGGGCAAGGTCTCAAAAACAAACTTACTGACATGAAATTTGCCAATTATAAGAAAGTAAGGGTCATGCTGCTAAACGCTAGCAGCTTAAACCAAATACTGCACATCCTGGAAACACTTCTATCACTTGAAGATGTAGATGTCTGTGCAGTCACAGAAACCTGGTTCAATGCCTTCCACACCTTCAGACCACATAACGAATGTGTGAGAACCAAAGGAGGTGGTGCTTCTATCTATATTAGAGATAAATTCACCTCTCATCTAGTTAGAGTGGACAACACCATGGAGTTACTCCAAGTTTAGGTTACGGTGGGTAAAGCCACCATTCAAGACATAGCCAGTTGTAGATCCCCCCTCCATGGGTCATGATGAACATGAAGCCTACTTGAACAAATTTGAGACAATCCAAGTATTACCAAACACTCTGGTTATGGGGAATTTCAGTTATCCCACCATCAACTGGAAGGCCTATGCTAGCTATAATTCACTAGCGCAAAAGTTCCTTGACTTTGTTAACTCAAATGCCCTGGAACAAATTGTTCATACCCTGACATGAGGAACAGACATACTAGATCTGGTCCTCACTAACATGTCTAACAGATGCACTGCCACAGCTGTTGGACCCTCATTAGTTAAATATGACCACAAATCAGTCACCTTCAAGCTGGCACTAACACCAGAACTCACAAAGGGTGAAATCAGAGTAAAACTTCAGCAAGGCAAACTATACTCTCCTAGGTGAAGGTTTTTAAATGCATTCCAAGCCCCAGCTGGCAGTGGTAACTACACCTAAGCTTACACTAAAGCCCTGTGCAATCACTTACATAAGTATATAGACTTGGCTGTACCAGAAAGAATCAATGCCAGAGTCCCAAGTAAAATCAAGCCTTCATGGTGGACATCCAGCATCAACAAACTTTACAATAAATGCAAAAAGTTGCTGGCCAAGAAAACAAAAGGAAGGCCCCACCAATAGAAAAGCACCCACCCCAGCCTCAACAGGCAAATAAGACAGCTTGTCAAATCCTCTAAGGGCTTCTTTGAGAAAAACTTAGCAAGCACAGCCAAGGATAGCCATAAGGCCTTTTACAGGTAGCCTAAAAGGTAGGACCCAAGCATGTGCAGAACTAGTGACTAATGGTATCACACACACTGGCCCTGCAGAGATAGCAAACCTGCTAGCGGATAGGTATGGCAAAGATTTCACTCCCTTATCCCCCTCCAAACTTATCACGAACCCCCCCCCCCACACACATATCTGAAAAGCAGGTCATCAAAGTCTTGTCCAAAGCAAAAAACACAGCCTCTGTGGGACCAGACAGCATCCCAGGTTGTCTTCTAAACAGGCTAAAACATAGACTAGCATCACCATTAGGTACCATTTCCAATCATAGCTTAACCACGGGCTTTGTTCCTGAGGAATGGAGAACAGCAACAGTTATTCCCCTCCACAAAGGTGCCCTAGCAAAAAAACAGGGAATTATAGACCCATAAGCCTGACCAACCTCATCTGTAAAGCCATGGAACATATCATTATGGGCCTCATAAATAAAGACATAGGTGACCTCCAAACCCAGGATCCTACCCAATTCAGGTTCATCAATGGCTGATCCTACCTGTTAAGTCTGGTGGATTTCTTCACAAATGTGACCAGGGCCACTGACGAGGGCAAATCCATGCACATAGCATACCTCTACTTGGCAAAGGCTTTTGACACAATCCCACACTCAGGCAATACCAATAAACTTAGCAAACTGAATGTGAACCCCTTTGTTATAAGATGGATTGCCAACTGGCTCACAAACTGGATACACACTATCAATGTGGGTGACTCCACATCAACCAGCAGGCCTGTCACCAGTGTGGTGCCACAGGGGTCACTGCTGGGCCCCCTACTTTTTGGTATATACTTCTCAGAAGTTCAGGTCAAAACTAAGGGATTGTGGCTAACCAAGTTTGTGGATGACTGCAAACTGGGTATAATAACTGAATCCTCAAATAATGTGAGTATGCTTCAGGGGGGTCTTATACAGACCATTGACTGATGTCTTAGTCACAGTCTCAAAATGAATACAAAGAAATGCAACATAATTTCCCTCGGCACAAACAATGCCCCTTTACATTATCAAATCAACAACAATACCCTAAGTACCCAAGAAGTGGTAAGGGATCTGGGATCACAAGTTGACTGCGACCTTAATTTCGACCACCATGTGTCTGCTGTAGTAAGGAAGGCTTTCTATGAAGCACACTTGATTAGTAAAGACATCACTTCAAAAGCAAAAGAGGTTATAACCCCTCTATATTCGACACTAATCCAGCCCATAACTGAATACAATGCCCCGTTCAGCATGTACTGTACAAAGCACCTGCAGCAATTGGACAGACCTCAGAGGTTTCAAACAAAGAAGATTAAGGGACTCCAGCACATGCCTTACACAGACTGACTAAAGTCCCTGTCACTATACTCTGTATCATATAGACTTCTTAAGGGAGACTAATGCCTGGTGTACAGAGCAATCTCAGACCCAAATCAAATGAACTTACTGCATATCTGTAAATCAAATGGGACTAGGGTTACCTGTTCCAGGGACCTAAATATGGCCTGCGACTTAAATAAGACATGCTAGCAGGACAGATTTTTCTCCCAGTGACTGCAGCATCTTTGGAATAGGCTACCAATTTATGTGAAACAGAGCATCGTTGTGACACTGTTCAAGAGGAATCTGGATGAGTGGATGGGGCACATTAAATTCTCACCGGGGATAGTGTCACAATGCTCCTGGATATGGGCAGTCATTACTAAATGCAATCTTGGGTATTGACTAGCATTTCTATGGTATTACATTGGGATGAAATGGCTAGGTTTGTAATGACCTCTGGGTTGATAACCTAGTAATCTCCTACGATCCTATGATCCCGTGATCCAGTATGAACAGCAGAGCTGAACCCTTGTGTACACCCACTCCCACTGGGAACCCCTCTGTGAGGCCGAACATTGTTCATACTTGAGTCATTAGGTCCTTGTACAAAGCCTGTAGTAATTCTACTAATGTTTCTGGGACTTTGAACCACCTCAGTACTGCTCAGATCAACTTTCTTGGACCTTGTGTTATGCTTTCTCCAAGTCTAGGTATGAGCAGTTGGACTCTTACTCATCTCTATCTTCTTCTCGACTATCTGTCTCATTGCAAACATTGGGTCACTTGTGCTGCATCCAGATCTAAATCCGAACTGCTCATCTCGCATTTTACACTATGCTACTCTATGTATTTGTTTATCAGTCACCTTCTCCAGAACTTTCATGCAAATTAACAGGAGTTTGATGCCTCTGTACTGCCCACAGTTGTGGATGTCCCCTTTGTTCTTGTACACTTGCACCAGTATGCTTATTCTCCAGTCATCTGGGATACGGCTTTCTCTCCACACTGCTATGAGTACTCTCAGGAACTATTTCTCCCCTATTTCACCCAGCATCTTTATCATATCTGCTGTGACGTCATCTCAGCCTGCTGCTTTCCCTGACTTCATTTTCCTTAGTGCTATTCTTACTTCTTCTAGGGTGGGTACTTCCTCTTCTTTTTTCATCATAGGCTGAGTCTGGGGCAGTGCAGCTTCTCTACAGTTTTCTTCATACAGAAGCTGCTAAAAGTACTCTTTCCATTTGCCTTTGATGTCCTGGGACTGGTAAGCAGGTTGGTGCTGGCATCCCTTGTGAAGGATGTTCGACTATCTTCTTTATCTATATGATGGAGAAGGTGCAGTGGATAAGGGATGTAGTCCAAAATAACAAGTAATAAAATACAATATCCTCTTTATCTTTCTATCTTTGCCTTGCAACCTGATATAGTTGCTTTGTGCCACCTACTGAGTCACTTTCCAGAAGCTGGAAGAGTGCCTCTGATGCACTCTTCTTTGTTATTGCACCTCTTTTCATAGCTTCTTTGTTACACAACCAGTATTCCTTCCTAGCCTGGTTGGTCTTTTCTATCTCCCACTTTTTCCTGCATTCCTTCTTTCTTTTGATGACTTCATGGACTTCTGCATTCCACCAGCTTTCCTTATGTACCTTATTTCCATAAATGGCTTGGCCACATATCTGTTCTGTAGTCCTCACACATGCTGTTTTGAGGTGCTGCCATTCTTCTTCAACTCCACCTATCTTCTCCTCTTCTTGGGATGCCAGAACCCTGAGTAATTCCTTGAACTGTAGTGCTTTCTCCCCAGTCAATTTCCAGGTCTTCAGCCTGGTCTCTGTTGATCTTAGAGCCTTTGCTGACCACTGCTTGCATCTGATTGTGGCAACCAGTGGTTTATGCTGTGGGCTGACTGTTTCACTGGGGATAACTTTGCAATCATGGATTCTACCCCAGTGCCTTTTCCTTACTAGGAGGAAGTCTACCTGAGTTGCATGTTGGCCACTCTTGTATGTGATCTTGTGACTGTCTCTCTTTCTGAACCATGTGTTGGCTACTATGAATCCATTTGACAGAGAGGTCTAGAATGGCCACTCCTTCTTTATTGCTGTTGCCCCACCCATGTGGACTCAGTTAGTCCTCATATCCTGTTTTGTCTGACCCGATATATGCATTCAGATCACCCATTATCAACACCAATTCATGTTGTCCTACTTTATCTAGTAGGACTGCTGTACAAATGCACTATTTTCCTCACTATCACAACCCTGCTGTGGGCATAGGCTGAGATTATGAATACTGCCCTATCATTACATTGGAGTCTGACACTAATTCTGATGATATCACTCATTGCCTTCTGAAAAGTCTGTTTCACCACAATTCCCACACCATTTCTAACCAGTCCCCCCCTGAGTAGTAGACTCTGGATTCTAAGCCAGGTGGCTTCACTGCACTGCCATTCCATCTTGTCTCTTGGATACACAGGACATCCAGCATCCTCCATGTCATCATGTCATCCACTTCCAAGTGGTGTCCTGTCAGTGACCCTACATTAAGTGTAGCAATTCTCAGTTCATGTTTGGCAGGTTGATTGGTTTTACGTCTAGCTCAACAGAGCTATCCCAGGTAACCCAGGCTGGAAAGCTAGACAATAGCTGGCCAGTAGCTTATTGACCCAGGGCTGCTGGGCTTTATGGCGGGCACACACTGGCCAATAGAGGCACATACACCCCTCCCACCATTAGCATAGGTCCTTGGCGTAGGTCAGAGTAGGACTGGTCCTCAACCCACTTATCACCAGTAACTACCCATGCTTATTTTGTCTGAATGACTGAATCACCTACAGCCATAGTTGGCAGTATTGAGTGGCTAGCCCTGCCATGGCATGCAGTCTGCGATCTCCTGTCTTGAGGATACTGTGAACCACAGTAGATGCCCAAAGCTGTTGAGCTGTATAACTCTTTTCCCTATAGGGCACCATATAGAGTATGAAATTCTGCCTACAGCTCCATTCATTGGAAAGTTTGAAATGGAAACATTCAGCATGTTTTTTTTTTTTTTTTTGGAGGTGGGAGGAACCCAACAGCAACAGAGGGAGAACACGCAAACTCCAAACAGGCATTATTCGGAGGTCAGGATCAAACCTTGTACCCTGTGCATGGGAGACGGAGACCTTAACCATTATGCCAACTGGTCTCCTAATTAAAATAATATATATATATATATATATATATATATATATATATATATATATATATATATAAACACACACACACACACACACACACACACACACACACACACACACACACACACACATATGGCTCCCATCCTAATCGCCGAAATTTCAGTTGTCTGAAACTCAGTTAGCCAAGATCAGTTCTCCGAAATCATACTACTCCAAAATGGCCCTTAGCCGATCTTTATGTCCACAAAGCATCTGCTTTCATGTAGGTAGGTGTACAGCTTGTTGTCACTGTAGTGCAATCTCGGAGTTGGTATATATAATTTGCAGGGGGTGTGGGGGAGAAAAATAGAGAATTTGGTGTAGTTGCCATTTCTGAGTAGTGTAGTTTCGGATAACTGTAATTTCGGCGATTAGGATGGGCTCCATATATATATATATATATATATATATATATATATATATATATATATAAAACAACCAAACATCACAATATTATTTTAACTTTAGCTTGCTTCTTTCCAGCCTTTTTCATCTTGTTACAGTGTAGTCAACTGAGAAAAAGTATGCAACATTCACTGATACAAATCTCCAAACCTCATATTAAAAAAATTCTAACTGCATACTATATAAATGCACTTTACAAAGTAACATACAATTTGCATCTGAAAACTAGTAAGAACAAAAACTTACAGTTACTTTTCAGTCCATTCGGTGTCCTTCACTACATCAGTGACATAAAATGGGAGTTTTACTTTATGGTTCTCCCACCATTTTACCACACTTCGTACACTTCCAGTCTTTTTCATCCACTTCTTACAGAACCATAGTTCACATGTCTTAACTACAGCTAGTGACACTGATGTTTTACAGTTAACCCACTTATTCACTAATTTCATTTTGTTGCTGGTCTTCTTCCTGATCATATCAGTCTCCCAAATAGTGATCTCTGGTTCAAGTCCACGGTCCTTCTGATTCTACTAGTCAGTTCCGGACCTTTTTTCTGTTGCTCATGTATTTTCTTTAGGAACAAAATAAAATGTTTCACTGGCAAAGTCTCTCTATGGCTTTTCTTACTATCAGAATAGTAAGAAGCAGAGTGTGCTTCAGCTTGCTGGCTCACTATTTTGTTGGGTAAACTTTTTTTATTTCCATCATAACCTGTTCTGGATCCAAAAACGTTTTGATCCTCCAGGAAAAATACTTTGAAGACAACTGGATATAGCAACCTGAATCTCATATCATTTTCTACAAATACTATGGTATCCACAATTTTTAATACTTTTTCTTTCTGCTACAGTTTTGTAAGGAAATGCTATTTTTGATGGCATGATTGCATTTTTACTAATCTACTAGATCTTGATTGCTTTCTCATAGCTAGATGTGGAGCAATCTATTCCTTCCAGTTTCATTGATCTAGTTAAAAATCTAAGATTGATCTGTGTGCTGTCTTCTAACTACTGTTTTTTGAAATGTCTCTTTTTGAGAAGTGTCATGTTTAGCCAATCTCTCCTTTGTTTATTCTCTGATTTCTGCAGTTTTATCTGCTCATCTGGATAGCAGCTTAAAGCTTCTTCTATTTTACATCCTTGTGAAATTTAACTTTATATATATTCTTCTAGTGTCTCACTTATTTTAAAGAAGACACAGTTGGCATAATGGTTAAGGTCGTTTCCTGCTATGCACAAGGTTCAATTCTGACCTTTGATCAATGAGTTTACATGTTTTCTCTGGTTTACAATCAAAATGTGGGAATACAGTTCAAAGAAAACAGGTTGGTCGAACATGTGTTCTACCAACACTTGTAATGTCGAACTGAAAATATACTACTTCATATTAGTGAAAATTAATACACATTTGCTAATACGGAGACGTTTTGAATTGAGATCACGGTACAGTGTTGATTGGGAAATATTCCCTTTTCCTCACTGTAGTGCGATCTCAGAGTTTTATGTATATATATATATATATATACATATATATATATATATATATATATATATATATATATATACATACATACATATGTATATATATATATATATATATATATATATATATATATATATATTTATAGGGTTCCTTTTACCAGATCTCAGATGCAGTTTGTTGAATGCGTCTTGATTGAACTGACAAGAGTGTAAAAGGCAAAATAACAAAGCGGCTTTTCAGCAAATTCTTTCCCTGGGAAAGATTTTGCTTGGCCACTTTTGTTACTTTGCCATTTTCGGCACTGTAGTGCGATCTTGGAGTTGGTATATTTAAGTAGGGGGTGTGGGGGGGTACAGCCCCCCATATCGGGGGGTGTGGGGGCAAATCCCCCCACATTATGTAATCTTTGAAAGTTTTTTTTTTATTTCGGAACAGCGATTTTTTTTCCCTTGGAAAAAAATTGCTGTTCTGAGGTTTTGACGTTGTAAGCTTTCACTTACATGGGGTCGATTATTTATCTTTCGCTTTTCTAAGCATGCGATAATATAATATAGACCCTTTATATATATATATATATATATATACATATATATATATATATATATATATATATATATATATATATATATATATATATATATATATTATGCAGGGGGTGCAGGGGGGCTTGCCCCTCTGCAAAAACATTACCAGTAACACGGACTTTTGACAGTGGAACTTCCGGTGTTCAAATGTCGATTCTGTGGTTGCCATTTCCAATATTTTGGTAATTCTGTATTACCAAATGTGGATAAACAAGTCAGTCATTTTGTGGAAAAATGTTTTGATTTTCCACATTTTGATAGTCAACCATTTTTCCTTGTGTCTTTGTGGGGTTCCTCCTACCTCCCAAATACGTGCTAAGTGTCTCCATCAAAAACTCACCCAAAAATGGAGTTGTGGACAACAGCTCATATTCTAGATAGTTCCTATCGGGGGAAGAGTTGTATAAATCAACTACTTTGGGCATCAGCTGTGGTGTACAGTACCCTCTATATAGGGGAACATGGATCACAAACTGTATGCCATATCAGAGCTAGCCACTCAATGGTGGAAAAATTGGTTCTAGGTGATTTTTGTCATATTGACTAATGTTGCCAAATATAGGTATGGGTATTTGCCAGTGATAAGGAGGTTGAGGACCTGACCTACTCCAAGCTACACCAAGGATGCATGTTAACAGTTAGTGGGGTTTATATGCCTCTATTGACCAGTGTGTGCCTTCCATAAAGCCCAATAGTCCTGAGGTCAATAAGCTACTGGCTGGTTGGTGTCCACTTGCCCATTTTGATTTACCTGGGATAACTCTGTTGAGTGAAAGATGGACATAAAGCCAATCAACCTGCCAGACATAAACTAAGAATTTCTACACTCAGTGTAGGCTCACTGACAGGACACAGTTTGGGTATGGGTGACATGATGGTGATGGAGGAGGTTGGATATCCCAGGAGATAAGATGGATCGGCAGTGCAGCAAAGCCACTTGTCTGATCCAAAGTGTACTACTTGGTGGAGGACAGACTAGAAATGGTGTGAGAATTATGGTGAAGGAGAGACTTTAGAAGATGGGGAGGGATGTCATCAGAATTAATGACAGACTCATGACAAGCAGACTCAGGTGTAAGGATAGTGGAGTAGTCATAATCTCAGCCTATGTCTCACAATAGCATTGTCATACTGAGGAAAAGAGTGCATTCAGACAGCAGTTGCAGGATCAACTAGATAAAGCAGGAAAACATGAGTTGGAGTTGATAATGGGGGACCTGAATGTACATATCAGGACAGAAAGAACAAAATATGAAAACTGCCTGGATCCACATGGGTGGGGCAACAAGAATGAAGAAGTTGAGGTCATTCAAGACTTATTTCTGACAAATGGCTTGATGGTGGCCAGCATATGGTTCAGCAAGAGATACAGTTAGGAGATTATATACAAGAATGGTGACATCCTACACAGCTAATCCTCATCCTAGAAAGTAAAGGGCTCTGGGGTAGAATCAGTGATTGCAAAGTCATCCCCAGTGAAACAGTCAGCTCACAGCATAAACCATTGGTTGCAACAATCAGTTGCAAACAGTGGTCAGAAAAGTCTCTAATGTTGACAAAGACTAGGCTGAAGACCTGAAGGTTGACTGGAGAGAAGCACAGTAGTTCAACGAAATACTCAGGACTCTAGCACCTTAGGAAGAAGAGGAAATAGGTAGAGTTGAAGAAGAATGGCAGCACCTTAAAGCAGCATATGTAAGGACTATAGAACAGACATGTGACCGAGCCAGGTATGGAAATAAGGTACACAAGGAAAGCTGGTGTAGAACGCAGAAGTCCAGGAAGTCATCAAAAGAAAGAAAAAAGGAGTGCAGGAAAAAGTGGGGAATAGAAAAGATGGACCAGATTAAGAAGGAATACTTTTTGGCTAACAAGGAAGCTAAGAGAGAGAGTGAGAGAGAGAGAAAGAAGTTGCAATAGCAAAGAACAAGACATTAGAGGCACTCTACCAGCTTCTGGAAAGTGACTCGATAGATGTCACAAAGAAACCTTATCAGTTTCCAAGGCAAAGACATAAAGATAAAGAAGGTAGTTGTCAGACATTTTTCATAAGGGATGCCAGCAACAACCTGCTCATCAGCCCACAGAACATCAAAGGCAGGTGGAAAGAGTACTTCTAGCAGCTTCTGAAGGAAGAAAACTACACAGAAGCTGCACTGCCCCAGACACATCCTATGATGAAAAAAGAAGAGGAAGAACTCACCCTACTAGAAGTAAGAACTGCATTAAGGAACTGAAGTAAGGGGAAAGCAGCAGGGTCAGATGAGGTCATGTCAGATATCATCAAGATGTTGGGAGAGTTAGGGGAGAAATGACTCCTGATGGTATTCATAGCAGTATGGACAGAAAGGCATATCCCAGATGACTGGAGAGTGAGCATTTTAGTGCCAGTGTAGAAGAACAAAGGAGGCATTCCCGACTGTTGGGAGTATAGAGGTATTAAACTCATGTCACATTGTATGAAAGTTCCGGGAGACGTTGATTGATAAGCAAATAACAGAGTAATAGAAAGTGAGATGGGAGATGACCAGTTCAGGTTTAGATCAGTATGCAGCACAACCAGCCCAATATTTGCAGATAGTTGAGAAGAAACTAGAGATGAGAAAAAAGTCCAAATGGGCAATCTTAGACTTTGAGGAAGCAGATGCCAAGGTGCCAAGAAAGATGATTTGGGCAGTTCTTCCAATGGTTCAAAGTCCCAGAAGCATTGGAAGAATTAGTAGAGCCTATATACTGTACAAGGTCCCCATGATACAAGTGGAAGCAGTGTTCAGATTTTCAGAGGAGTTCCCAGTGCGAGTGGGTGTGCATCAGGATTTGGCTCAGAGTCCACTGCTGTTCATACTGGTGATGGGCTACATTAGCAAACAGGTTTGAGTGGACAGATCAACAAAGCTGCTGTATGCAGATGATGTGGCATTACAGATACATTCTGAACAAAACTTCAGAAAGGATAGGGGAATAGAATGTAACACTGAAGGCACATGGGATGAAACTGAGTACATATAATACAGTTTTAATGACAGCAAATGGGAAAATCAGAAGAAGCTGAGAATTGAGGATGAAGGGAAAATAGTGGGAAAAGTTAACAGCTTCAAGTACCTGGGAAGGGTGGTTGAGGAGAAGGGAAGTCTGAATGGGGGGGGGGAGTCAAAGCTAGACTCAGAGGGGCAGCAATCAACTGGTACATAGTGTCTGGTGTAATGTATGACAGAAGAATGCCAAATAAGCTGAAAAGTAAGGTGCACAAAACAGTGATGCAACCAGTACTACTGTATGGTACAGAAACATGAGAAGTGAAGGTAGAGCAGTTGAGGAGGCTAGATGTGAAGGGCACACACTGTGGGACAGATGAAGAAATCAGGACATCAAACAATAGCCTATCTAGCTCCATTTGCAGAGAAGGTCAAAGAGAACAGATTACTGTGGTTTGGGTACATGTGCAGGAAAGCAGAAGCAATCAGATGAAGAAGATGTAGGATAGACAGAAAGAAGGCAAAACAAGGGTGTCCAGCAAAGAGATGGATGGACTGCGTGAGACAAGACCTGTGGAAGTCAGGCATAACTGTTGAAGAATGTAGTAGAGTGGCTTTTCAATCAAGAGTGATGGCGACAGTTGATGTGACACCCCTACCCTATGTACAAAAACTAGAAAAAGGGATTGATAATGATGGTAAACAACCAAACTTAAATGAAGAAATGCAGAGATGCACAAATACAACAACCAGGACCAAAAAAAAAAAATCAACAAAAGTGTTTATTACACCTCCAGCGCCTTGGCAAAAGCCTTCAAGGAGTACATAAAAACATCTAACAACACATCTTCTTAAATACAAAACCATACATCAATAATTCAATTAAAAGTAATTAATCTAAATCAGCAACTTCCAATTGCATTCAAGATTCAGTCCCATAAGGGACTTAGTATTGAACTTTAAAATAAACAGACTTCCCTTATACATTAGCTTCCTTTTATATACACCCTCTGAATAAAAATCCACAGGTAACCATTCTAAAATCCTAGCCTCTAAGCCTTCAGTATTAGAATTATCGCAGTCTAAAAAATGTTTAACCACAGGACTCTCTACTTTCTTGTTTTTAATATTTTTAATATGCTTCTGCAGTCTACATTTAAATTTCTTTTTAGTTTTTCCAATATATGTAAGACCACAGGAGCATTGCAAGGCATAAACAACACCTTCTGTTTCACAGTTAAATATTACAGATGGAAAAAATGCATGTCCATTAATAACATCAAATGTTCTAACTATATGTCTACAAACATTACAATGGCCACAAGAATAAGTGCCCAAAGGTATATTAATTTCAGAAATAGAATTAACAACAGGGAAAATAAAATTATTATGCACTAAAATATCCCTAAGATTTCTGCCTCTTTTATATAATATACCTATAAATGGACCCAAAATTTAGCTAAATCATCATATTTAAACAGATATTGCCAATAATATTTACCACATCAAGTATGGAACTAAATATACCATAAGTAGAGACAAAATACGTTTTTCTCTTAGTGTCTGTCTTATATCTATATATCTCTGATATCTCAAAGTCAGCAGAATGATCACCATGGTTAGTGAAAATTTTATCACATCCTTCAATAACTTTATTAATGGCAGTACATACAATTTCACTGTTATACCCTTGAGAAATAAACATGTGGTATAATCTATCAATTTCCTTATTAAAATCAAATTCGTTATTACGCAATCTTCTAATTCTAAGGCATTCACCATAAGAAAGTGAGGAGATTGTATGGGGTGGATGGCAACTACTGCCAAACAAATACCTACCCCCATCCTCAAATTTTCTATGAACTGATGTAATTAATCTATTATTACTAATGGTGAGTGTAATATCTAAAAAAGTGACAGCCCTACCAACTTGCAAACCATTAAAACAAAAACCAAACCTGTTTTGATGTAACCATTTTACCAATAAATTAACTTCTGTAAAAGCTCCTTTACAAATAAAAATGAGGTCATCAATAAACCTATAATAACGTATTACAAATTTACTAAAAAATTCTCCATGATACAAATGTTCCAACTCATACAAACCCATAACAAGGTTAGCATACATGGGGGCGAACGATGCCCCCATGGCTGTACCCTGGCATTGATGAAAAATTATATTATTAAATGTAAAAATAATTGTTTTCTAAACAAAAAGCCAATAATTCTATTATATAACTACCCTTAGGGTTGTCACCAATAAAATATCGACCTGCTATCAGATAAAGAAGATGTAGGACAGACAGAAAGAAGGCAAAACAAGGATGTCCAGCAAAGAGATGGATGGACTGCGTGAGACAAGATCTGCAGCAGTCAGGCATAACTGTTGAAGAATGTAGTAGAGTGGCTTTTCAATCAAGAGTGATGGCGACAGTTGATGTGACACCCCTACCCCATGTACAAAAAGTAGAAAAAGGGACTGATGATGATGATGTTGATGTCTCACTTATTTTAAAAATCTCTGAGTGCATTTGATTTAGTTTTTCCTCTAAATTACTGGAAGTGATTTCCTGTACTAAAACACCAATTTTTTTTTTCTGAAAGTCAACAATATTCTTCTCTGTCAGGGGGCCTTTTCTTCTTTTATGGTGGATTTTCCCTCTTTCCAAATTTTTACTTTGCTGGCATCCTAATTTTAGCCATTTATTTTTTTCTTCCAGCAGAACTGAGCCTGATGGCTCCTTTGCATGCATCCAGTCAGCCAATTCATTCTGTGTTTGCAGGAGCTGGGGATTGGGTATACAGGGCCCCTATTGCATTTTCATTTCTGCCTGGGAATTCCCCATAAGTTCTTCTGATCAAGATGCGAGTGAGGTGGTAGGGAGTGGGCCAGCTTTGCTGGTCGTGTGGGATGACCTACCCTCTCCCTTGGCAGAGCATCCTCTTGTTCTGCAGTGGTCAAGAGTTTCCCCTTGTATCGCAGTGTGACTTGCACATGGCAGAGCAGGCTTCACAGACTGGAGCATCACAGGGTTGACATCTACTGTTCCCACTGTTCTGTACCAGGTTCATCTGATATCCTGTTTGTCACTCACTGAATTTTCCACAAACATATCACCTTGTGGGCCATGGTCTGTGGGACAAGCTAGTTAAATGTCAGGGGTGTTGGTTGCTGAAGTTTAAAGAGGAGCTCCATTCCATGGCAGATGGCAGACAGCAGAGGGAGAACCCAATAAATAAATAGCACATACACACACACACACACACACACACACACACACACACACACACACACACACACACACAAAATGCAGTTTTGGGTCCATGGTATACGTCCTCCTGACCAAGAGATTCTCATTGTGGGGCTGGGATCACCTCAGCCATTGGCAGGTTGGGAAGGGGAATCGGAAACATGGAGCAGAACTAGCAGCTGGCAGCATCACATAGCTATCCTGCAACAGCAGGGTTTTCCCCAAGTCTTATCCAGTTGTGTGGTGACAGCACATTTGAGGCTGTGTGGGCTATGAAAAGTGGCCTGTGAGGTATATTCTGCTTTGAGATCTAGAGCAGCCCCACATCCTTGAAGGTCTTCACACATGTCCATTCATCATTGCTCCAAGTCCAAGCTGCCATCCGGGCTTAATGAGTGATTTAGGTGCATTACCATGTTTCCTCCCCTTTCAGGATACGCACACCCATCCTCTCTGTTATTTTCTCAGTTGCCCAATTTGCTAATCAATTCCACATTGACTGGACTGTAGTCAGAACTTTATCCCTGTAGGCCACTGGAGTAGCTCACAAAAAAACATGTTTTGCAGAGAATGTGGCTGTTATTTTACTAATCTCACTCCAAGGTTGCTGCAGTTTGCGAAAAGAGAAATCAGCAAGAAAGTGAAAAACTGTGCCACTCTTCCCTCAGGAGCTGCAGTGTTGGGCAACATCAAGCACAGCAGCTGAGCACAAACAACTCACTCCTGTATAAAGTGAGTAACAACAAATGATCAGGTACAGCACTGGGATGTAAAGTTTTAGCAGCCAAGATATCAGTAATCTTATCTTGAACAACAACATGTAAGCTTGTTTGGGGGCAGGCCCAAATTGTGGATATCTTCTGCTCTACCACCCGTGTTGGGTACTGGGATATCTCTACAGCAGTGTACCAATGTCCTTATTGTACTTCCTACTGATCATACTGTTTGCTGATTTCAGAAAATCTTAGCATCTGGGCTGATGACAAAACATTTGACCTTGCTATAGGTTTCCTATGTTAGACTTTGTTCGGGTTATCTTTTCTGTCACCCATAATATAGAGCACACATCGAACATGACATTCCAACCTGATATGGTTATATCTAATCTGATGGTAGGACCAGCCCATGATAATACCACTATCAGATAAAAGTTTAGACTAAGGCTTTCACTAGCATAGGCACTTAATGCTGAACTGATGCAATTTGGGAATCTAAAAGGCATACCAGTAGCAACCTGGATTCTATTCTGGATCAGCTTTTAGCAGATCATAGTGTGAGTGATCCTGATAGCCACATACTAGCCTGTAACAACACTACTTCCTCTGCTTTGGCTCAGCATCTCCATGTACATTTTATGCTTGTGGTAGCTCTCAGTTAAGTGTGCAGGACTGGATGGTGGGTGAAGCATACTTTGGGCAAGGTCTCAACTCCTGGCAGATAGACTCCAGTGTACTGAACTTTATGTTTTTTGCTGGTCAGAAAGCCTCATATAAGAGGGTTGTTAGCACTGGGGACTTATAGCCAGGAGTAAACTAGATCCCTTGGGTATTAATTTATTTGGGAGGGGGGCTGTGAAACAGTCTCCAGCTTCCTTTCTGACAAGATGCAGACAGCCATCAGTGGCAGACCTAAGGGTCTTATACCAAAAAGACCCCTGACTAATAGATGGCTAGTACTTGTAAAGCTACAAATGGTAGATTGCTTAGCAAATGCTAAGCTAATGAAGGAGGATGCCACGTGCACACAGTAAGGGGGCAGTCTAAACTCTTTCCCAGAAATATACAGTTTGTGTCCATGTGTCTGACTAGGTTGGCTGTATTGTTAAGAAGATAGGTCTTGCTATTAGATCAAGGCGGGGCCATGTCACTTGAATGATAGCCATTTAATCTGAAAGCATATTGACTGAAAATAAAGCAACTGACTTATTTTTTAAAATCGATTATTTGTGTGTGTGAGCACGCATGCACGTGTGTGTGTGGAGGTGGCAAGATCTTCACACTCGCTCACATCTGTATGACTTCTTGCAGCTCCATATGACTCCTGTACCTCAGGACAAGGGCACAAGCCTGACTTCATGGATACTGGACAAATGTGCATTTTGACCAATTGCTACTAACTGAGCAATCGACCATCCCACAACAGATAAGATATCAAACCAATACAATACCCAATATATTTTATTCCTCCTCCGTCACTAAATGGGGAAATGGTTTAACTGCTGGGCTAGAAAAGTGGATGAAGAGGTTTCTGACTGCAGAAGGAAATGGAAAAAAAACTGTACATTGTTACTTCAGCAGCTAGGCTTCAGTCTCTTATGACGAAATCTGGCTTAGTTCACATTACACCAATGTACACCGACATTTTCAGTAAACTAATGCAGATATCTCTAACTTAAAATGAGGGTACTTGATGTCGACACGGTGAATATTGCATATTCCTATTCTAAGATCTCCATATTCTGTGGATCTGAATAGGAGTTTAACAAACCTGTATTGGGTTTAATTGGTTTGTACAAGACTGACCAGGACACAAGCAAAAGAGCAGTGGACTACCTTATGGCACTCTCATGGCTGAAACCATTGCTCAAAGCATGGAGAGTTTCCTCTGTTTGACTGTGAGGAGGTGAGACAGGGACTGCAGTTAAACTGCATGGCAGGGAACAGGATCATAATGTCACTTGATCCTTCTAGAATCCACAGCAGTGCCTAAAGTGATCTGTTAGCCATTTTTGTTTAATACAAGAATATGTTACAATCTAACAGTTACCTGTTGTCTTCCATTATTCTGTTGTATATTGGAAAATATGGGAGATGCTTGGGGTGCAGGAAATGTTGCTGGTTTATTTATTTATTTATTGATTGATTGCTTCCTCAAGTACTATGTTTTTATGCACTGTCTTCTAGAGTTCCGTGTCATCTGTGCAAATAATACTAGTTCAAACACTGCTTTAAAAAAAAAACAGAATTTAAACTCAGATATTACGAGAGTGGCAAAACTGCATTATCTTACTTGATAGAATCAGCTGTTATGTTGCTGTACCTCATTAAAGAGAATTAAAAAGAATTTGTCCTAGAGTGACTTTTTAGCAACGACTGTAATTTTACACTCAATGACATTGAATTTAGCAGTTGTTGCACCCACTGTATACTTTCACCTAACATTAAAAAAATTTGCATATTGGGATTGTTTGTATGTCTGGACAATTTTCATTTATTTTGGGAACATAGGAAATACAAGGTAACCGAGCCTAGTAATAATTTAACTCATTGTCAGTGTTCACTCTTATACCTTACCACTTTGTTTTCAAGGAGGCCTAGGCCAGTCAAGTCAGGAGTGAATTTGTGGATACCCATCCGGTCATCTGGTTCCCATTTGAAGGAATATAATATATTACACTGCTTAAGTTGCAGTGGGATTCTATTCCAGAGGTGGGGAAGGCATTGTGTAATGAATCTATCTCTCCACACCCACAGTGTTTTATTTGCTGATTTAGGTTTAGATCTCTGGTCCTAGTATTGTTGGTTTGCTGGATTTTTGGAGATACAGGTGATCCTGAACTGTTGGGTCCCTAATAGGACACTGGATAAAGGGACAGTGCTTCTAGTCTTTTCTGGTATGTTGGTGTTTTCAGCCAGTTATATTTTTAGTAAGGAACCTCCTGGAGTTTTTCCATTTGTTTGATTTGGCTAGTGAGGCGCATCAGAAAAAGTGCACTGCATTTTGTAATTGGCCTAATCAATGCAGAACGGGGGAGGGGCAAGTACAATGATTTATTTAGACCTGGATTATATTCATTTTTCATTTAGCTGTACTAAGTAGGACTTCATAATCACCAACACCACCTCCTAAATTTCTTATGTACCGTGTCTTTCACTGGAGATAAACTTGATTAAGGAAAAAAAAAATTTCAGAAAAACAAAAAAAAAATGTCAGATTAAGGACAGCAAATAATTTTACTGGAAGTAAAAAGAATTTAATATTTTTAATCTACAGACAATCCTTTCCATTGTACTAGACTATTTAGGCAGAGTAATATATAAAATATGTATTTTTTTATGAGTTACAAAGAATGCATGTGTGCTGGTGCCTAGAAACGCATACACATACACAAACACTCTCTTTCTCTTTCTCACACACAAACCACACACACACACACACACACACACACACACACACACACACACACACAGTAAAACTTTGAACTTGTGCACTATACTATGGAGTAAGATCTCTGAAAAATTGATTGATGTTAATTGCAATTTATATGCTATTGCCCACATTGCTTTGGTGTCTAGGCTTTTGTCTTCAAGTTTGCAAGTGTAGAGGTATGACACACACAAGACCAACAGGTTACACCAGTTATACGTACCATGTGTATTTGAAGACAGTGTATTAGTCGTGAATTATACTTGTAAAATAGCCAGAACTACAGTTTAAGTGAAGACAGAGAAACAACCCTTAGTTCTTATCTTTTGACTCGTCAATTTGATCAGGGGCCAACTGAGAAACATGTTTCAAGACTCTGTTATGAAAGTTGAGTTTACCAAGCAAATACATTTCAGAATGTAGCTGACACCTGCAGAAACGAAACTATTTAGCACGCAGATGTGTTTCATTTTTGCAGTAATTTCTGGACAAGGCAAAAATGTATTTTTTATTAATCATAATTCGTTTACCTTTTTGCTGATACAGTTTGTATTAAAAGCCACCAAAGTGTAGCATACCTACACATAATATTAATACATTGCAGTATTTAGTTTTTATTAAATTTATTATAATGTCCTGGTTCTTAATTTTCCTGATTGAGTTTGTCAGTAATATATAGTTGTTGAGATGTAACAGATTTTAAACAGGGGGAAAAAATAGCTTTGTGCTCTGTTTTTTTGGATCACAGGTCACTGCCTGGTTGTGAATGGAGGAGAGATAGGGGAAGTGACTTTAAAATATTGGCTCTTCTGTTAAGTTCCCAGCTGATACTTCTTCTGTGTGGAATCTACATGTCCTCCATGTGTGTGTGTGTGTGTGTGTGTGTGTGTGTGTGTGTGGGGGGGGGGTTGCTGGATTTTGCTGTTTCCTTCCATAATTCTAGAACATACAAAAGGTGAAATGCCACTGCGGTGGTGGTGCTGTGGTAGCGTTGTTGCCTCACAGCAAGACGTTGTCCTGTTCGATTCTCAGCTAGAGAGTCTTCTATGTGGAGACATGCGTCAATGGGCATACCTTTGTTGAAGGCTGTGCGTCAGGGCCGGCAATTCGGCACGTAAAAATCTACTGCCAATCATTAGCGGACCGGAGTTCCTCTGTGGTGACCCCTAACTGGGAAAAGCTGAAAGACACCACAACAACAACAACAACAAAAGGTGAAATGCTGATTCTTCACTTTGCTCATAGTTATGTGTGCATAACTATGTGTCTATGCATCTTTACTTCTTGTGATCCCAAAGTGTATAAAACAGGTAAATATGAATGACTGAATGCATTCATAGGTTCATAGGTAGGTACTAGGCTATCGACCCAAGGGCCTATGTAAGCCTAGCCAACAAGGTTCCCTGGCTTACTCCACCCAAGAAAGTTATTTTCCTGTGCCACTGTCGAGCAGAGACACAGAAGTGATCCCCGGGGTGTATTTCCTATTTCCCATTCACTCATCAAGATTTTTCTTGAAGAGTGCTAATGAAGAACTTTGCTTGACATAGATGGGTAGCCTGTTCTAGAGTATAGGAAGTCTCTGGGACAGAAATCTATCCCTCCAGCATGTCCTTTTTATTCTGGTGACAAGGTTTAGGTCCCTAGAGCGTGTAGCTCAGAGGGATTGGGATTTCTTTAGGTGTAGCATGTCCAACAGCTCTGGGTTTGACATAGCTTTATATGTTAGGCAGAGATCACCTTGGAGTAGGCAATAAGCTATGGAGTAAAGCTGGAGTTTTTTGAGGTGGTCAGTGTAGGGCATTTGTTTGAGGCCAGTAATCCTCTTTGTGAGGTACTTTTGTGGCCTTTCCAGCTGCTGCAGATGTCTTGTGAGGTACATTCCAAAAGGGACGTTGTACTCTAAAATGGGTCTAATGAGTGTCGAGTAGAGGGGAACAATTACCTCTTTTTTCCTGGATGAGAACCCTTTTATGATGAGGTGTGCCACATAGAAGGACTTCCTGACTACTGTGGCGATGTGACTATCAAAGGAGAGACTACTGTCCACCTGGGTCCCAAGGTCTCTTATCACACATTCGATGTTAAGTAGATTGCTGCCTATGTGGTAGTTCATGGGTACAGTTTTTACCAAAGGGGATGACACTGCACTTTTTGACATTGAGCTTGAGGCCATGGCTCTGACACCAGGCATCTGTCTCAGCGAGGCCCTTCTGTAGGATGTCCACATCATTTGGGGGCTTGACTATGGCTCCTAGTTTGCAGTCATCTGTGAACTTTGTTAGCCAGAGGCCTTCTGTGTTAGCCTGTACTTCAGAGAAGTAGATACCAAACAGGAGAGGTCCCAGGATGGAACGCTGTGGTACTCCACTTGTCACTGCTTTGAGGTCAGATTTGGAGTCTGCAACTTTTACACTGTGGGTTCTGTCAGTGAGCCAATTGGCAACCCATCTTGTGACATAGGGATTTATACCTAGTTTAGTTAGTTTAGCTATAATTCCAGAATGGGGGATGGTGTCGAAAGCCTTGGCGAGGTCAAGATAGGCTGTGTGAACCACCTTACCCTCATCTACGGCTTTGGTGACTGCCTCAAAGAAGTCGATCAGGTTCAGGAGGCATGATCTGCCTTTCACAAACCCGAACTGGGTGGGATCCAGAGTTTGGAGGTTACCAATGTCTTTGTTTATGAGTTCCATGATGATACATTCCATGGCCTTGCAGACCAGGCTTGTCAGGCTAATCGGTCGATAGTTCCCGGGATTAGTGGTGGCTCTCCCTTTGTGGAGTGGGATAACTGTTGCTGTGCGCCATTCAGTGGGCACAAAGCCTGATGCAAGGCTATTATTGAACATGGTGCTTAAGTGGGGAGCCAGTTCATTCTGAAGTTGATGTAAAACACAGCCTGGGATGTTGTCCGGTCCCATGGATGCTGTGTTTTTGGCTTTAGAGAGTGCAGCTTTTACCTGCATAGTTGTGATTACAGGGACTCTGCATTCTTCCTGTATAGATATGGGCCCTTTAGGGGGTGGGGTGGGGGTAAAGTTAGCACTGAACCTATCTGCCAGGATGTTGGCAATATCAGTTGGTTCTGTAATTTTCGTACCTTTGTGCTGTAACTCAGAGCAGATCTGGGTGTTGCCATCGAGATTCTTGACACAGCTATAGAATGCTTTGTGGTTGTCCTTGGAATTAGTGGTGATTTTGTTTTCATAGCTAGCTTTGGAGGATCTTATAAGGGATCTCAGCTTCTTACTGAGGCTGACCAGGGAGCTCCTCCACTCATGGGATTTTACTCTCTTTTGCAACAGTTTCTTCCTTCTGTTGTACAGTTTGTTTATGGCAGGGGACCACCAGATTGGCTTCCTTTTTTTGGAGGATAGCATCTTGGTTCTGTTTGGGATAGCATGATCCATGCACTCGTGTAAGTGCTTATAGAGTGCATTTGTGTAGGATTCAGCAGTTGTAACTGTATTGTCCATCTGCATGGGTGTCATGAAGTTCACCACTTCTGTCTTAAGAAGCATGAAGTTGGCTTTGGAGAATTTTTTTTAAACCTAAATTATGTTTTTTTCTTTCCTTTCCTGGTCAGTGATTTATTAAATATTATTCCTACCAAGTAATCCACTCATCCACTTTAGCAACTCTTCCTCCTGTCTGTGGCCTTGCTGCACTACTCCATGCCACAGTCTCCCACTGATATGCGTCCCCTGCCTTCCTCAAGACTGACTCACTTTCTTGAAGTATGTTTGCAAACATATGATCTTAAAGGCTTGGGTTTTTATTTATTTTATTTATTTTATTTTACATTTGTTGACCGGGCTAGTCTAACTGGATACATGTCCATTTTCAGTAGAGGCCCGGGGAGAAAAGCTCCAGAAAAACATTAAAAAACATTAAAAAATTAATAGAGGATTTACAGAAACAAATATAAACAGTAGTAATTGTTACATAAAAACATTGAAACCAAAAAAAATATAGAAAAAATTGATAAAAATTTTTTTTTTTTTTTTTAACAGAAGATGAACTACTTTTAGTAAATGTAGCATAATGAAAATCGTTTAAGGGTAGTCTACTAAAGAAGGTATAATAGGAGGATAGCATCTTGGTTCTGTTTTGGCTGGGCCCTTTAGGGGGTGGGGACAACCACAAGGTAAAGGTTGTCTCTGCTTACTGGAAATCCCAGTGAGTAATGTGTTAATACTGATTATTTGGTCCATGAGTAGGACAGGTGAGGTATTTGGGTCATTAAGATATTAACATCTATTCCACAATTTATTTATTTTTCTAATTCAGTGAAGTTTTTATTGTAAGCGTGTCCTGCTTTCTGTGGCTATCAGAAACAACTGAAGCCTGTCGTCTTCCATAATGAGTCTCTATATGGGTGCTAAGTTTAACCCATTCAGGTACAGACCATTGAGCAGTGTATCTGGTCAGTTTGGTCATCTACCAATGACACCATCAGGAATACTGGGGAGTGCCAGACAAGGGATCTAACTTTCACTGTGGCTTACTACTGGGGTACCTCCAGCCACAGAAAATCAGTTTTCTTTTTCATTCAATGTCAAATAATTTGCCATTCTGCAGACTAAAAATAGGGATTGGGACGATTGAGCATGTGCTTGTGAAAACACTTAAGTATTCCGTAACTACTGTGTGAAATGTATCAGTTGTACTCAACACCAATACATAGCTGTGCCTTTTATTTAAAGAATTAAAGAATTAATTATTGCTATGTGGTAGAAATCACTCTAAGTGTAACAGGGGTGGGAAAGGATCTGAGGCTTATAGTCAACTTAAACAAGGTTAAATTATGCTATATTGAATAAAAAGGTAGAGATGACATCCAGTATAATTGTGCTTCATATGGCTAGTGAAATCCTAAGATCCTTATGTCATTCTATATTGTTCAAAGGATGGCTAATAAGACCTCATCAGGCTACCACTTAGGCTCTAATGATCATACAGAGTAAGGAAAATTAGGCTAATAAAAAGTGTGCAGCTCAGAATTACTAAAATTGTAAAGAATTGTGGGGAGGGCTGAGGTGCAAGGAGACTTAGATGGCTGGTTGTGTGTATACTATGCAGAAAAAGAGAAGGTAGGAATCTATTCTCAGTGCTTTCAATGTCGGGGTGTATAGCAGCAAAGTGCTTAGAACTGCTGCCTTACAGCTCTCAGGTTACACACACATAAAAAGTACATCCAGGAAATGTTCAGTAACTTGTGTACCAACTCTCAGAATTTAGCGCCACTTTCAAATGTGTAGTGCCTCATATCCAGGCCACTATATATTTCTGGACAGAATGACTTTTCAACATGGAAAAAAATATTTAGTCAGCCAGACATTCTGCAAACAAAACAAATACATTATAAATAAATACAATAAAACAACAGCCATTTAACAAAATATCTTAAAATAATAAATCCACAGTAAAATATGGCATTATTTGTCAGTTTAAGTTCTAGACATTTCATTGCACAAAATAAATTATTTAAAAATGTGCATCATGTACACGCAGTGTATGCCTGGCTATACACTAGTGAGCCCACACTATGTTCATATAGATCTCTCCTGCTTTCCTGTTCTCCTACCACCTTCATAAACATACAGTTTACTTTGATTGATTACTCTAAATTGTCATAGGTGTATGCAGGCATGTCTATATATAACCAGTGTACTCAGACTGGTTTACATTTTTAGCATTTCTCAGAAACTTTATAGCTCACAGAGCTCAGAACTTGCTGATATGTTTAAAGTCTACAACACTGATCAGTACACAAAACATATAGACAAGAATAGTCCAGTAAAAACTGCCTTTCTTATAATTACAGGGGGCAACAGCTAAAAATGGTGGGTACATTTCTTAAGTCTATAACATGACAAGGTTTGCAGAAATGTGTACAGTTTTAAATGTTTAGAAGGTAGGGGTTGGAATATGAGCTAAAAATGTCTGGCTACAAATGCATGTGTGTGTGTGTGTGTGTGTGTGTGTGTGTGTGTGTGTGTGTGTGTGTGTGTGTGTGTGTGTGTGTGTGTGCGCGTGCGCACGCGCATAGGCCTGCACTGTAAGCATTGTGTCACACCTGGTGCCCAATGTTTTCAATATGCAGTTTGGCTTGCTATAAAAAAGAAAATAGCTCAGGCAGTTACTGATAAAGGATGGATGGTATTGCTAAGGGTCTAGTGAGATGATTGAAGTTGAAGACAGAGGATGGAGAAATGAAATTGCTTATTTATGTATTTTTTTATTTATCAGTTGTTAACCAACTAGTGTAGCAGTTGGCCCAGAGGAATAAGGCTATGTACTGCTAACAAGCTGCTTCCTGTGGTACAGGGTTTGATTCCCGTGCCCTTCATTTGCTTATTGTGTGCTCTGTGATCTTGAGTAGGTCACTTAACCAGATAGTGCTATGGGTGGATTTGGGTTAGGTTCCTAAATAGACTCCTGGACTGCATGACTAGTAATGACCTAAGAACCAGGTATGTGGGCTGAACCATGGACTCTCTTCAGCCTTGACCTGGAAAATAAGGGCAAGGGTAAACACATTAACACATATATGGACAATTTGTTACAGTTAATTAATGAGGGTGCTTTTGGGAGGTGGAAAGGAAATCAAAGTACCTGGAGAAAATACATACATGCAAGGGGAGAATATGCAAGCCTAAAAAATAGTGACTGAGAGTCAAAATGGAACCCTGATTACATCTTCCTACTGCATCACTGTACCATTCAAAACAGACATTGTAGTATATAATGTAGTTCATAGGTTCATAGGTTCATAGATTAGTACTAAGCTAACTGCCCTTGCGAGCCATTTTAAGCCTAGCCAATTATCCCTTGTGAGACTCAAACCCTGCACCTTGTGTTTGCAAGGCAAACACCTTAACCTTTAGATGACCTTGTAGAAAACTGGACTCCCAATCATAGCTCTCAACTTCTCTGCTGAAGACTCAGGTGACAAAGCAGAAAATAATAAGGATGAGATAAAGACCCAAAATCAGAGACAATCTTAAACATGACTCTTATTCACTTAAAGCATCAATACAACAGATGTTTTGTATGGAAATGTGCTTTCAGAAAAAGTCAGATAGTTCCCAGTACAGCACATTGCAGACCTGCTAGTAGGCTATATCATCTTCAGACTTCTCCAACTTAACTCATTTCCACCACTAACTGCTAAACTTTGTACTAAACACATACACTAAAACCTCAGATGCTTCTCCCATGCAGCCCCCACTACAGCTTCCACAAATCATGTTAACTGCATCAACCACCTTTTCTCCATCCTTGCTCCTAAAATATGAGAATCCTTTATCAACTACCTAAAGGAGCTACAATGCTCCTTCTCCAACTTCAGACCTCAGCTAAAAAAATTCTTCCACATGAAATCAAACTGTATTTGTCGTAAAGCAGGCCACATCATGTAAAGGCCTCTTAACCTCTAGCATTACTCTCTTTAACTTTTTATTTATTTGTTTACTGATGTGTTTACCAGGAAGATCCAGCTGGGCATAGGTGCCCTTTTTCAGTGGAAGCTCTTGGAGAAAAGCTCCAAAGTAACACATTTAATGCAGCCAGAATTTACAATAACAAATTTTATAATACAGTTTCAGTGAATACATAGCACAGTAGTAATAAAATTTGTATTTGAAGTACTAGCACCTCCTAACACCCCTGCTGTTCCCTGTCCTGTCATTACCAACAGCATTTCCGCCATGGTGTAAACCTGAAATATTATTTGCATTTCTTTTATGATTGTTGTTACACCTATTAATTGCTACTGTAAGGTTTTTGTTATATATTGTTACTTTCTGTTCTGTTTTTGATATGTAGATCTTGCAGCATCTCTCTTCTCTTTTTCTTCTTCTTTGTGAATTATTTCACCCCAGGCAGTATTTGCAAATAGTCAGTTGTGATCAATGTACCACCCTAGCAATCAAATATAAAATACAAAATAAATAAAATAAAAGAATGATGATGTGTCTTTCGGCTTTTCCCGGTTAGGGGTTGCCACAGCGGAACTCCGGTCCGCTAATGATTGGCAGTAGATTTTTACATGCCGAGTTGCCAGCCCTGACGCACAACCTTCAACGAATGTACGCCCATTCACGCATGTCTCCACACAGAAGGCACTTTAGCTGAGAATCGAACAGGACAACGACTTACTGTGAGGTGACAACGCTACTACAGCACCACCACCGCAAAAATAAAATAAAAGAATAAGAAGAATAAAACTGTCTGTCTGTCACTACTGACTGTAATCCTTAGTGATTCACTAGAAAATCAAACATTTTATGAAGGACAGCGCAAACATTTGAGGCAAAATTAAAGATGTGCTGAAAAATCAGGGACAGCTGATTGGCATGCCAGTCAAGTAAGGAAACTGGGTGGTCAACCAATGCTGCTTTAGAGATGTGAATGTCTGATATAAAAATACCAGTGGAGGCTCCTAACCCATCTGTGTCTTCTTGTTCTTCTAAAGTTATGTACATTCAGGAGAAATGAGATTTCACCTATGAAAATAACTTTAATTAGGGAAAAGAGAAACCTCAGTCCTCCCTCATGAGCATTCTTCTAATAATATAATAAAGAGGAATGGCAAAGCTGGCCACTGTGAAACTGAGTTATGTACTACTGACTTAGAAGATGATGATGATGGAGTTGGTAGAATTGTTATTATAGGAGTTAACCGTGCTTTTTCTGAAGGCAGCATTTTTGATAATAGTTCTGTTAATATTTCCAACTGCACTTATGTGTGCACAGGAATGTGATACTCCCCCTATTTCTGTTCTCAGTAATCGGGGGAGTGAGCTGGTAGCTACTGATAGAGATTGTAATGTTGTTAAGATTGCGAAAGAATAATGAAACAACACTAACATGTCTGAACTGATGTCTGCAACAGGCAACAACGATGATGTTCTAACACAATGTATTAATGTTTTATAAGGAAGTGAAAAGTCTAGTTTGTTTATTGATGATCTGGGTTTTTCTAACTTACTTGAACTAACATTCATTAACTCATCTCGTTACCCCAAGAAAAGTTTCAATGTTTAAGATGGCTTAAGAGGAGGTTTAGAAATAATTATGAAGGGAGTTTCACTACAAACAGTAGTAGTAATAATAATAAAAATGATAATAATGATTAGGTCCCGAAATGGTAGACAAGGGAAATTAAGTCTTATTGTTGACAATCAAACTGAGACTGACTTTGATCGATTAGATGAGATATTTTGTGTGAAGTTCTATAATCATTTACAATGCCAGCACAACCAAGTTATGATTTTCACTAATCAGAATACTATACAATATGCCCTTTGATCAGTGAAGAATACATAAAAAAAATCTGTATTAGGAATAAGATTAAAAGCAGCTGCGGGTCCAGCTGGGCTAAATTACCTTTCCTGAAAAAGACTGGAGGCATTCTGGTTCTTTGCCTGACTTATCTCTTTCAGCAGTCACTTAACATCAGTTAAGTTCCAGATGAATGGAGGGAAGCCTATGTAGTACCAATATCCAACCATGGCAATGAAAACAATGTCAATAATTTTCATGTGATTAAATGTACTAGTCTACTTGAAAGCTCCATGAAATAACTACATTTGCTTTATTAACAAGTGCTGCAAAGCAAATATTTGACATTACTCTATGTGGTCTCCTAAAGGGACAAACTAGTAAGATGAATTTTATTATTTCTATTAAAATTTTAATGACTCTTTGGACAATGGGTTGAGTGAGTGTTTATATTGCTTACATAGATTTAGCCAAAGTGTTTGATTTAGTGCCATACTTTGACATAATTCATGCAATGGTAAATGAAAATGTCATTTTATATATTATAACTTGGGTGTGTAACTGGTTACTAAATGGAAGGTTTTGGATATAAATAGCTAATGTACTAGCTGAAGACATGCCTGTAGTGAGTGGAGTTCCTCAGAGATTGGGTCTTAGGTTCTTCCTATTTGAGATGTTTATGTCTGACATCTCAAAAATGCATAATATTTGGGCTGGTACTTGACGTCCAAGATGGCTGCATACTTATTAACATTTTAATTTCAAGTCTCTGGTGTAAAAAGAGAACCTGAGAAATACAAGCTAGTAATTCTGCCAGCTTGAGTAAAATACAGTTTACTAGTTAGTGAGTATATTACCTCAATGCCAACAAAGAAGAAATTTAGAGAAACTGAAAGAAAATCAACTAGAAAAGGTGAAGAGAAAACACCAGTGGGGAAGAATCCTGCAGCTGTTCAGCAAAAAGAAGTTCAAGCTCCAGCTTTGGTACAAGAGATAGCTTCCAGTAATTTAGAAGAAAAAATAAATCAAATGTACTTAGAGCTGATTAAAATAAATGAAACACTGAAGGAGTACAACTCATACAAAAAAGTCTGGAAAAATAGAAGCTTTAGCTAGATATTCAGATGAACTGATAAGACTGCAAAAACAAGAGGTTGAAGGAAGAAAAGGCTGGCTGAGTATGAGATTTCTCGAGAACAGCTGTTTCAAAAATGGTAGCATTAGAAGACAGTGCTCTACCAGAGAAACTGGAAGAAAAATATTGTATTAATTTTATAAAAACACAAATAAGCAATTGGACTGGCATTCCACAGCAGGATTTATTAACTGAAAAGGCACAAAATGTGCATGCTCCAAACCTGGCTATGAGCAAGCAGTCAAGACCTATATTAGTAAAGATACCTTCATACTAGCAGAAAGAGTTGATCCTGTGACAGAAGAGCAAAGTATTAGAAAATGGAGACAGTAGAGTGTTTGTAGAAAATGATTATTCACTGTACACCAGGCAGAGAAAAAAATTAAGCCAGCAATCAGGGAATGTCGAGGGGCAGGTGTAAGATTAATGCTGTTGTATCCAGCTGTCCAGGGTACTTTTTCCTGGAGGATCAAAGACATTTTTTGATGCAGAATAGACTGAGGAGGAAATACAAAAGTTTACCCAACAAAAAGTGAACCATCTAACACAAGGGGACTCTGCTTCTCATTTGTCTCACAATAAAGCTCATAGAGAGACTTTAGCAGTGAAACCTTTTTCAATGTTTCAAATAAAAATGTTGGAGGGACTTGGACTGTAAAGCATATATCACACTTTATGTCATTAATGTTTAGAAGGACACTAAAAGGTAACTAAGTAAAACAATTTTTGTTTTTAATAGTCTTTCTATAAAACTTTTCATAATATAAACTGCATGTTATATAGCAAAACAGTTTTGTGTAGTATTTAGTCAGGGGTATTTAAAGTGTCAGGGTGAGGGTGAGTCTTATCAGTGATTGTTGTACATAATAAAGATATTAAACTAAACAAGTCAAGAAATGAAGGTTATACATTGTAAAAAGAGAAGAAAGGCTGGACAAAAGCAAGTTTAAGTTAATATGCTGTGATATTGGGCTGCTTTTGGGATGTAAAAAAGATTATATTATATGTATTGATGTTTTCTTTTAATTTTACATATGTGAATATCTGGTTTAATACCTTTGGCTTAAGCTAAAAACAAGTGTTTTCTATAAGGCTTGAAAAATAAGACAAAATGATGAATGCCATGAGAAGTGTTAATTTATTTGCATATAGGGATGGGGGTTGCTTTAATGGTTAAAGTGTTTACTGTGCAATCACAAGGTACAGGGTTTGATTCCCACCTTTATAATGAAAATTGGTTAGGCTTGAAATGGCCCACAAAGGCAGCTAATGTAGTACTTACTGAATGACCCTGTTCAAATTCAGAATGTAATGATATTGGCTTTTTTTTCAGCAAATGTTCACTAGGAGTCAGAAAGTCTACAGCTGAAGGCAGTTGTACATTCTGATTTGTCCTGAGTGAAATTGATAAAGACTCCTACATGCATTTGCATGCTGTTAGTTGTTTTTTTTCTCATTGCTGATTATGTTTCAATGGAGACAAACTATGTGCAGGTACAAGCAATTAATCTTGAGAGCTCTAAGCATTGCTTGCTGAGGGAAAGCCAAATTTAAAGGTGCAATGGGAGCAATTCAGTAAAAAATAAAGTTTGAAATTATTGGAAGTAAATAAGAGATAGCAGCTTCCCCTAGCAGCCTTAATAATTCAATGCCTTTAATCAAAAATTGCATAATTTAGTTTTATTTAAAGATAGACAGTACACTTTTTTCTTAAGGCTAAAAGTTCATTTTCTTCTGTTTTTCACATCTGGGAAGAGTAGCAATAAGAAAACAGACATAAATAAGTGTAAAGGATACACAAGATGTAACATGTGCTTTAGCACGGTAACTTTAATTTCAGGTTAAGTAATGCCTGTGGTTGCAGCTGTTAATTTGTGGCAATTGTTCTTATATTGAAAGTTAACTTTAGTTTTTTGAAGATGTATATAATTTTGTGTGTTTGTTCTACGTTAATAGGTTGTGGGGCTATTCTGAAAATGTATTTAATTTTTGTTTGAGGGTTTTCATTAAATCAAAAAGTATTGAAAAATGTGACAGAGATTCAAATGGAGATGACAAGAAACAGCTGTATAAAAGATCAGACTGTCAAACATTAGTGTGTGCATATAACACAAAAGTTGGAAATACACATTCAAAAAAACTATCATGTAGAATAGGTGGGAACAATAACTTCTTATCATAATGGCTACACTATCCACATTACTTTGGATTGTAAATGGCTTTACAGGTATAGACAAAAAGGCAAGAATATTATATTAAGAAATGTAGAGTGCAAATAGCAATGCTGCAGGAAGCACATTTGGAAAAAATAAACATGAGAATTTGATAAAGAAAGGATTTCAGGATGGCTATTCATCAGAATATCATGAACAAAGGAAAAGAGGAGTACTTATACTAATTGCTAGAGGAGTTACAATGGTGATAGATGAGGGAAGAAGATAATAATGGTAGATTGTGTCAGGAAAGAGCTGCTGGCAAGAGAGTAGGATAAGGCTGGTTTATATTTATATACCACCAAAAACTGCTATTATGGAGCTTAAGAAACTTTTGGGAGAAATAATCAGCATTCATTAGGGGATATTATAGGTGGTGGACTGCAACATGGTTTCTAACAGCGAGGATGCATTTGGGGGACCTGGAAGAGAAAATATAAGAAAAGATAGAAGATTTATGAAGACATTTATAAAAATATTTGGTATGAAGATGTGAATTCAGTAGTAGGGACGAGAATTTGCATATTATTCCTCAATGTACAATAACTGGACTAGACTAGATAGAAATTATATTTCACAGGTACATGTGCATTTAATTGAAGGCTTCAACACTCATCCAATTAATATTTCAGATCATGCACTAATAGAAAGTAAGATAAATAAATCAGGATAATGAAGTAAAAACAAGACACTTTCAACCTGTTATAAAGAGAAGAATTTAAGAAATGAGTAGTAGAAACTATTTGAGAGTTATTAGGGAAGATAGAAATTACTTTAGAAGTTATAGCTAGTTAGTGAGATGAAATGAAAATGGGGTTTAAAAATAGAGTAGAAATAAAAGTAAAAGAGATCTGATTAATAAGTAATAGGAATTATTAAGAGGAGCTCTCAATGGTTAAAATATTTCAGAATAAGGGGAGTCTCAGAGAACACGAAGAGGCATAACTGCAGCATGCTAAAGAGAAAATAAGGGTGTATCTGGATAATATGCACAAGTTTAGAAAGGCTGCTGTTAAGCAATTGCTTTTTGATAATAATCTAGAGCACAAAAACTTTTAATATAGTTACTTAGGCAACAGAAAGTAGAAAGGGTTGGCACCAAACTTGGGAGCTTATAACAAGAAAAATAACCAGAGATTCTGTAGAGGTATTAGATATATTTCAGAAATTTTATTAAAGTTTGTATAAACCAGAGAAATATGGAAATCAAGAAAAAACACAAATGGAAATATTTATAGAAGACTTAAGTATGTCAAGGTTAGAAGTAGATGTGGCTCAACAACTGGAAGTTAAGATAGGAAGAGATGAAATAAAAAAGGTGATGTATAATCAATCTGCAGGAGAATCTCCAGGAACACCTGTAGAAGTTTGGAAGTTAAGAGGGAAGAAAGTGATAAAGATCTGGAAGATTTTTGTTTAACAGTATTGTAAAAGGATGGTAAGCACCAAAGTCTTTGAAGAAAGTTGTGGACAAAGATGTTGCCAAAACTGATAGATATAGTTCAGTGTGGTTTTGTGAAGGGAATGCAACATTTTGACAACATTAATAGAACAATGAAGATCTAGATGGAAACAGAATTTAAGAAAATACTACTATTGTTGGTGGATCTTGATGTAGATAGAGTAAGCTGGGATTTTATAAGTAGGGCAGTGGAAATATTTGCATTCCCTTATAACAATAATAAGGTTAAGCAGGAGGCTATATGAAGGATTGCAGACAAAAACTGAAGTGGAAGGGTTCCGCTATGGTAAGTTGTGTCTGAATAGATAGATCAGGAAAGGGTGTCCTCTTTCTCCTTTGTTATTTGATTTATATTTAGAGCCATTGGCAAAAAAGAGACTCAGAAATTCAAGGATATAATTGGTATGGTAATCAAGAAAAGCTGGCTTTATTTGCAGATGATATTATTTTGTACCTGATAAATCCAGTATTGTGGAACATTCTGAGAAATTTTCAAGTCTTTTTAGGATATAAAATTAATGAAAATAAAAAAGGTTATAGCTGTTAATTAAGTACCCAACACGTGAATTGGTTCAGCAATACCCATATTTTGGGTACACTATAAGATGAATTGTTTACAAGTATGGATTAAAAAGGTTTCTGTTATGACAGTTAAGGATATGTGGGAAGTAAATAAAAAAAATACAAAAAAAATGAGAAACTGAAGCTCTTCTTTATAGACACTGATAGCAAGATACAAGCAGTGAAAATGTTTTTAGTTTCTTTAAATTTATATATATGTTAGGCATATTTTTATCAACCAGAAGAGAAGTTGTAGACAATAATTGATAAGGAGCTGAAGGAATATATTGAGGGAGGGAAGAGGGCAAGGGTTAAATGTGATAAGTTGATCTTTTCAATAGAACAAGGTGGTTTGGGTTTACTTGATCTGAATATTTTAGGGATCCACAGTTAAGACTCATATACACAACATGTGAAGAAAGCTATAATTCAAACTGAAAATGGATGATGATGAAGCAGGGGGAAGTTCAAGAAATAACGAGAGAGTGGAATTTTGGATGCAGATCCTTAAGGAGTATAACAACAGCCATAAAGAATAGTAAAGCAGCAGAAAGTAGTCTAAGCCAACACAATAATGGAAAAAGGAGATTTTGCCACTAGGAATGACTGCAAGTAGGGGTACAGAGAACTGACAAGAGGGGGCTGGATTTTACTGGAGAAAACTGACAAAGGAACCAAGGAATTGGGAGTGAATAATTAGTGAGAGAAAGGTAACAGAATGGGAAGAGGCTGAGAAGACATTTGGACTGCAGGCTAGAGACTGCCTCCGTACCCAGGATTGATATTGGAGTAAAGGCAGAGAGAAAGGAATAGGGAACCATAAGTGAAAGACTTCCCCTGGTAGAATTTTAGTTGAATTTAGAACAGAAGCTACTGTTAAAAAAGGGATAATTAATAGGTTGTATAAAATATTGCAAGATACTTAGAAAAATCAATCAGAGGAGATTAGAAGTAATTGGAAAGAGAGATTGGATGAGCAATTTACAAGGGAACAGTAGTAGGACATATGTATGGCTCCAAAGTATCTAACAAAGTGTAGAAGGTTTAGAATTTTGCTTGGAAGTGTTTGCATAGATATTTTTATATGTCAAGCAGACTCCAAAGAATGGTGGAGGTGTAATGGGGAAGAAAGAGGTAACTGGGAGCATATGTTATGGGAGTGTAATGAGCTGGCAGATTTTAAAAATTCCCTACAAAGTACTCTGGCAAAGATACCATGTGAGCATATGGGTGTAACTAAGAAAATAATCCTTTTGAGCTGAGACACAGTATCTGAATTGTTAGATACAGTAAGGCCTTGCTACATTTAATTCTGGTGGCTGCCAAAAAAAGCAACTACTAGAAAATGGAAATCAATGTCTAAAACAAAAGTATTGAAAGTTTTGAATATTGTAACAGAAATAAAAGAACTGGAAGTGGGATCTTTAGAAAAGGAAGGAGCAAATTACACAGAAATAAATGGAAATTGTTGGAACAATGCATGCAGAATAATGTTCTGGAGGAGGAGTGAGGCTTAAGGGAAAACAGGTATTCAGAAATATATGTAACGTTTGATTGATGATAGTCATAAAAAGAACATATGTGATCTATAATGTATGTAACCGGAAACAAGTTACTATAGTTTGTTTTCTTTTATATCAATATATATTTGCCTCTGCCTTAAGTAGTAATTTAATAATGGTGTTTAAAAATATTTGGGTTGGTAAATTTGCAGGTGGTTGCAAAGTTGGAACTATTGTGACTAACTTAAATAAAGAAAATAATTTTCAAAGATTCCTAGATAATCCTTGTGAATGGTCTCTGGGAAAGACGAGTTTATTTTACCACCTCAAAATGAGTTCTCTATTTCCATAGAAATAACACAGAATACCCATATGCTTTGAAAAATGTTACCTTACTAGTAGCCGAGACTGCTAGGATTTGAGTGTTCTAATTGTCAAGTGTATATATTTTGAGACAAATGGTGTAGCCATTATCAGGAATTTATTTCCTAATAAGGAAGTATCTGCTATGCAGAATTTCTTGTATAGAAGGCAAATACTTACTTTCTTTATATAAAACTGTTATTAGGCTGTATATTTAGTATTCTAGAGCATCTGATATATAAAGTGCTACATCAATAATGAAACTGGAAAGAGTACAGGGAGTATTTACTAGGAAAATTAAGGATTAAATCATTTGTATTATGTGGATATCATTTAGTGAGAGGTGATCTAATTATTATCTATAAATGTTATTATGATGAAATCTTAGCTTCAGCACTGGGAATATAATTCATGCATCATAATATTAGAAAAAGGAATGACAATTTATTGGTGAAAATCCTAATTTTCATGACCAGCTTAAAATAACAACAGTTTTTGTTGCATACCCAGAAGAATGTGAAATTCTGAATATATTCAAGACTAACGTGAATTCATATTTTGGGGAAAAGGTGTACAATTTGATTATACATGGTCCAGACTCCTTGATGGCCTTCTATAAGGCTTTGAGTTTGTGTATATTGATACTGAATGTTGAACATTGAAGGAAGCATATGTATACTATGCTGAGGTTGTGCATGAGCAACCAGAAAACTTGTTGGATGGGTTGGGGTAAAGGAGTATGAAAGCAAAAAGAGACAATGGTTTTGATAATATTACAAGAGACATCGAAACACCAGCAACACCAGATGGCATGACAGATACCTAACCCATTGTATACCCCACTACTAGAATAGGCTGTCCTTATCTATCAAGCAAAGTACTTTCCTACCAACATTTAAAACCAGTCTGGTTGTCTAGATGGGTGATCGCAATTTTTTCCCAGGAATATGTGGAGAAAGTCTACTTAATTAAGAGTACTGCTAGTTTTCCACTAGTACTAGGTAATGTGGGTGAGCTTCTTGATGGTCTCTTTTGGCCATAAGCTTAGTAGGAACCTATGAACCAGGCAATGTTGTAAGTATTTCAGGTTTCTGTTTGTCTGATGATGACTTAAAAGTTCTGTCATTAGAACTTAATTTTGTTTGCACACTTTCTAATAACATAATTTTGTTTCTGCATTTTCTAATAACATAGCTGACTTGATTTTGTAGTTATATAGCTTTATACACAACATAATTTTGAATCTTGTCCATAGTAATTTTCTAAATGATATGTGAAGAAATTCTGCTCTTCTTATTAGGTCCCCTACATCCTACTGTTTCCTTATTTTAGAAGCAAGGTTTCATGGTGATCTAAAATGAAATGAAATGGTAGCCCTTAACCTATGACAAAGGTCAGACTGAACAATTAAGGCTGCAGATAAAAGTGGTGTGGTTGTAATGGGCACTGCCTATTATGTGCAGACTGTTAAAATATGCTTGATAATGCTAATACTCACCATCTGGTAAACTAAACCTTTCTGGATGATGTCTTTGATCAGTAAAAATCTCTTATTCATCATATATAAACTAATGCTGGCATTTTATAGGCTTTATATGCTTTTTTAAACACAGAGTATACTTTTGCCCTTTTTTATGACTTACAAAAAAATGTAGACATTTGGATTTAACTCCATCATATTCAGTTTTAGTTGGTAATTGTGGTTTTACCATATCAGCTTCAAATGTTCTGTATTATATTCTAAAACCTGTTGTGAAAAAGTTACCCAGGTATCTGTATAACATGCTGTACTACTTGGAGAGGTTTCCTGTTATCAAAATTGAGCAGGATGATGTATTTGCGTCATATGACATCAAGGCATTATATAGCAGTATTGATCACACATTAGGACAGGAGGGTATGGAGAGGATGTTAATCAGTCCTTCAACCCTTCCAACCAATTTTTGCAAAACATTACTTAAACTAGCTGAATTTGTACTGAATAACAATGTTTTTATGGCTGGGAATGTTTATTATTTGTGGATTAAGGGTATGGCCATGGGTATTCCTATAGCACCTACATATGTCTGTAGCCACTTGGCATGTTTGGAACAGGAATGGCTTTTGAAAAAACATCTGCATATAAAACTGAAATACTTTGGTTGATATAATGATGATGTTTTGGTTGCCCCTCTAGCACTGGACTATAATATTCAGGATTTATGTGAGAGTGTACAGTTAATGTATACCCCTTTGACTATTGACTAGTAATGAGTTGCTTTCTGTACTAAGGGTACAGGGTTTTAATCTTTCCACCTTCATTTATCTACTGTGTGACCTTGAGCAAGTCAGTTAACCAGAAAGAGCTTTGGGGCAATTGAATATATGGGCTAGACTCCTGAATGGTCTCCTGGACTGTGTGCCTCTTAACTACATATGAACATGACTGTAAATCAAGAAAATATACATTATCCTGATCAAGAAGATTGGCCACAGCACATTATGTAGTGCTACTTACAAGAAATCAGTGTCTGTTAATATCTTCTTAACTCTTCCACACTTGTCATCCTTGGAAGATAAAAATAAATATTCCATAATGCCAATCTGTCAGAGTTACTACAAATGCTGATTGTGAGATTTCTAGATGTTTAAACTATAACAAAGGGATGTTTTCTATTTAGAGAGTATCCCCAAAAAATATTTTATGAACAATCAGAACGTGTTGTTTGAACTGTACACTGAAAAATTAATTCCTTTGCCTTGATAGTCGCAGAAAATCCAAGCTGAAAACGACTCAATATCACACTCATGTGTACTTCTTCCAGCACTTGACATTGGGAGAAAAAAATGACATTGTGGTGGAACCAGGACACCATTTTATTGTGAGATATGGTACTGTATCTAATCAACCTGCTGCTGCTGTTAGATGCAAGTGGGATGTTTAATGTTCTAATTAAAAAAGTCAGTGCATTAATTACTTGTCAGGTCCTCTTTACCTACAGAAGGGGATGAAATCTGAAAGATTTTTTTTTATTTTCAACACAGTAAAGTCGAATAGGACTTTCAGTATTATTGACATACATGGCCATTGGCAGATTAGACTGAGGGATTCAGGTGATTTGTGTATAAATAAAAAGTTCTCTCAAAAGTCACATTTAAGAAGCAGTACAATCATTAAGTTAAACTAATGCTGCCTTAAACTGTAATTTTATGCAGTATTTGTAATGCTCATATGCAATATTTTACACATTTAACAAGAAGAATATTTTTTTCTATGTAGTAGTATCTGTGGGAATGTGATTTTTTTTCAAGATATGTTTTTTTTTTAATTTATTGCTTTAACATATTTACAGTATATACACAGAAAAGAAGAAATTTAATATCAAATGCTGTTATACAATGTTAGGAATACATTGATTCATCAGGATAGTCTTATACAATTAACACATTAAGAATCTTGGTATTTCAATAGCAACAATGCAAGGTTATCCTAACAACTTAAAGTCTTAGTATGTATGGTTTATAGATCTTATTCTAATCACTTCTTTTTCAAATTTATATAGTATTGCTGTTAAATTGAAAAATTCTTTAAATGTAGGAAATGAGTTCATTTTCCAGTATTTTATAACTTTCTAGCTACAGCTAAAAGACATACAGATAGAGGGAGTGGAACATTTATTAGTATTATTGATCTAGTTAAAGAACAATTATCAGACTATAGGCCCTTAAACACATACCTATCTCTTTCCAATATACATTTAATTTTTCACAATCCATAAACAAAATATGTTTTTTAAATATATCGAGAGATACTGTCATTTGAATATCTGAAGCTTCAATAACTAATTGCTTTATGTTGTTATTTAAGTGATACAATTTTTAACTTGGTCTTTCTTGCTTGATAAAAGACTTATTTCTCTCAAGGTCAGCATTTTTGTATGTTTTTAAAATACATAGCTTGATTTACTGCATTTCTTTAATAAACTCAACTAGTTAGCCACAAAGTATTCCAGTATTTGTATTTTTTCTCATATTTTTTTTGCCAGTTTCTTCAGAAGAAGATATGGTACATTATAAAAAAATAGCATTCACTTTGTATGCATTTGAATGCTGATCATGTTTTGTACTAGCACTACCCTGTTGTCACATGCTGTTTACAGTTATTGAGATTAGTGTTTAAGAATGCAGAAAAAAATACTTTCCCCTGGGATTCAGAAATAAGTAATGCACTACACAATCTTGCTCACAACAAGATTTCAGAATACTTTAGGCTTGAGTAATTTCATAGACCACTGAACCACTGCAGTGGTACAAAGGCACTGACCTGTTGTATAGACAGTGGTATCATTGGTGAAGCTGCATGCAAATGCAGTACTCTGGTGCATGGCTAATGCTAATTACATATGCTGCCCCAGAAATATTACCAGCATATGGACAGCACAGTAGAGTGATGCAGAGAATAGCTGTACCATGCTATTTTGGGAGCAAAGTAGAAAAGTATGTACAATCTTTTGGCAGAGTACACCCATTCATTTCAGTGGAAGGGTCTGGGCTGGTAGGGCAGCAGATGTTAAGTACTGTAAAACTGTGTTTGTGTGTGTGTGTGTGTGTGTGTGTGTGTGTGTGTGTGTGTGTGTGTGTGTGTGTGTGTGTGTGCCTGTTTGAAGGTGACTGTGCAACTGAGTTGCTTGGGTGGTTAGGTCTAACTGTGCTGGTATTCAAATTTAGAGACATGATAATGAGCCACTAAGGAGATGTTCCTCATCAAGGCCTTGTCATGTCTCTAAATTACAGAATATTGCTGTCATGCCACTGGCTACTGTTGCATTACTTTGATAACACATTTGGAGATATTTTTGTAAATCCCAGCTTTTGTCTTTTTTATTATCAACAAAACAGTTGAATATTTTACATATGTGAAACATTTCCTGTTTTATAGGGCTTGTGATGCAGTGGAAGAGTTACTTAATTTGTTGGTAGAATGTAAGAACGTCTTTGAGAGGCAGTTACTATGGGTAACTAGTACTGGAAGCTACTGAAATTCTCAGAGAGAGTGGGGCTTGGGATTCTAGGTCAGACAGTTACCTTGGTGAGTGAGCAGTGTGTGTGTGTGTGTGTGTGTGTGTGTGTGTGTGTGTGTGTGTGTGTGTGTGTAGTTCAGACTGTAATACATTTATAAGCTATATTTAAGCTATGTGAAATTCTCAGAAAACTGCACAGTGGAATTACATTTACATTTATTTATAACGTATCCTAAGTGACAGGAGAACTGTATTTGTTCTTTCATTCAATGTAGAAAAAATATGTATAAACATGTAATCTTATTCTGCTAGAAAGGTTAGTAATTTTTAGAAATGTTTTTGACTCTAGAAAGAATTGTTTGCATGTAATTTCAGGAGGTGCTGTAAAAGGGGGACAGTCAGAAACTTAAAAGAAAATTCTTACTAATACTAGATAAATAACCTGACTGATCTTCCTATCTGATGCTATGTTTACTGTAATCTGTTTCATGGAGCTTTTCTTCCCAGGCCTCCACTGAAAATGGGCTCTCTGGGCCCAGTGGACTTCTCCATTAATCAAACTGGAAATAAATAAATAAATAAAATCTAGTACTAGTAAAAGTTTTCTTTTAAGCTTTTATCTGTGAAATGAATTGTACCTCTGCAAACTTGTATCAGAACTATCTTTTTCACATTCCCAGTAAAACTTTTGTGCAGAATATTAATTTGTGCATTGTTTATTATTTAAATATTATTTTATATATTTATTTATAATATATATTATTTATTATTTTAGAAGAGGGTATTATTTAGTACTATAATTTGTCAAGCTGCTGCATCCTCCTCCAAGCCAGGCCTCTTAGCATAATATAAGTGGTATGTTGTCTTAACTGTAGCTGGTTATTAATCAAGAGTGAGAGTCCCTTTCTAATAATCTAGGGTGGTGGCAGAGCTACCTTGTCAAGACAAAAACTATTAGGAAATGTAGAATCCTACCATCCTTCTATGGGAATTGTGTACAGGTGTGTGTGCATGGACATGTGTGTGTATGTCTGTGTGTGAAAATAATAACTTGTTTAAAAGGCAGTTGCTAAAAGTAATGGGGACTGAAAGATAATGAAGTTCTCAGAGAGAGTGGGGCTTGAGATACTAGGTCAAACAATCATGGTGAGTGGGCAGTGTGTTTAGTCCAAGTCTGGGTGTGGATGTTATAATCCTATGCCAACAACAATAGTGTATATGTCTTTATGGTCTTGAGGCCAGGTTGCATTTGTTGAATTGATTACAGGATCAGATTTTTATGCATCTTTTCTACTTTCATTTGTTGGTACCATCAATGTGACACAGGACCCCATCCCTGTGGTGGTCATCAGACCAATTTGTGAGCAATGGAATAGATTCAAATACCCTAGGCTCTGTCCCTTACATATCCAGTAGCCTAGTGGGCGGGTATTGTAAGTCCCTACATGATCATCAGCTTTACATTGGTTGCAGTTGTGAGATTCAAACCCCAGCTCTGTCAGACTGGGCATTATGCTAATTAGAAGTAATAGGATTTAGACCTTATCTGTCCACCATGTCTCCTTTGACATTATATTGGCCTGCAATAGTGAAGATATTGGAAATAAAGTTGTTTAACCTGTAAGGCAGGTGTCCTTACTCCCACAGCCCTAAAGTAAATATACGGATGTTTAGAGCTATACATCAGTTTTACATATATATATATATATATATATATATATATATATATATATATATGTGTGTGTGTGTGTGTGTGTGTGTGTGTGTGTATATATATATATATATATATATATATATACACACACACACACACACACACACACACACACACATATATATATATATATGAAAGTTCAGAGAAAACAGAAAAAACAACGAAAATGAGCTCTTTTGATGACTAAACTAAGATATCAGTACCACAGCTGACTAAGGAGTGCAAAAGGAATCTGGCATGCCACTGTGTCCAAGGAGGACATGGTAGCAGCCTTGTGTACAGCTGGAATGCAACCCACTAACTCTGAAGACAGCCAAGCAGGTGCTGTGTATGTGCAGGATGCAGACAAAGGACAAACTAGTCCATCACCAGAGGACCTCAAAGCCCAGCTAAATTTAAGAAAGCTTGAGCTTGAGATTAAATATCTGGAACTTGAAGCTACTCAGAGGACAAAACAGCTGGAGGTACAAACAGAATGAGTGCATGCCTGATAGAGAGCTAGAGAGATAGACAGCGAGAGAGAGAGAAAAAGAGAGAGAGAGAGAGAGAGGCAGCACTAGCATGAAAAGATGATGCTGATCCTTCACTACAGAAAAGTGTGTCATGGGGAGAGGGAACCAAACCCTATATGGTCAGGTTAAAGAGATGGATTTTTTATCCAATTATTAAATCCAATTTTCTTGTTTTGGTAGCTAGGCATCATTCATAGTGAAGGAAAGATACTTTGCAAGACCACTGTTCCTTCATGTATTTGTATGTCCCCCTAGGTGAAGTGTCTCATTCACTCCTACATGGGACACCACTAGGTTGTAGTCATTATTGTCTGGTTTAAGGGACTACAATGTGCTTGTGATGTCATGGATCCTGGCACCAGACAACTAGCTTACAGCCACCCAGGGCTTGTTCATTCTGGTGAGTGTGAGTCTGTATGCATAACTATAGATACATATATGACTAAGACATATAGTTGTACAGAAGCTGATTTAGTGGGCCTTATGTCTTAGACTTGCTTTTCTGATGACTATCAGGCAAGATCTGGAGATTTGTAGTATGTGTGAATGGAAAAACAGCAGGTGTTACATTGTGTGTTAGAGATTTGGATAGTTTAGACTGTGTTCTAGGAAGTTTTGGCAATTTTTTCTTTGCAGCTTACATTATGGGTGTAATGGTGCATTGGGATTTATGTGGTGTTGTGGAAGTATGATGCTTACTAACAGTTGGTTGATTTAAAGGGTCTGCCTCTATGTTTCGTAAATATTTACATCTCTTGCAGGTTGTACTATTAAGCGATCAACTTGACCATCAAATGATCTAGGTAATTATAAACCCATAAGTTTATCTAGTCTCAGATGTAAGGCCATGGAAAAAATAATCATGGACCTGATACATAATGACACAGTAAACCTCCAAACACTGGACCCAACCCAATTCAGCTTTGTCAAGGGAAGAGCATGCCTACTAAATTTGGTGGAATTTTTTGAAAATGTCACTATGGCTATGGATGAGAGTAAAAAAGTGCATACCACATACCTTGACTTGGCCAAGGCAATTTGACTCAGTCCCACATTCAGATATTATAAATAAACTCACAAAACTGAGCATAAATCCCTATATTGTCAGATAGATAGCCAATTGACTCATGGACATGACACATGGTTAAAGTGGGTGAATCGAATCCAGTTATAGTAAGAGGCCATTTACTAGTGGTGTGCCACTGAGCTCAGTGCTAGGATCACTCCTGTTTGGAATATATTTCTCTGAAGTCAAGGTTAATGTGGAGGGCCTCTGGATGACACATTTTGCTGATTGCTGCAAGCTGGGGGCAATCATCAAATCCCTCAATGATGTAGATATCCTTCAGGAGGGTCTAAATCAGTCACATGATTGGTACCATAGCCATGGCCTAAAACTAAATGTGAAAAAATCCATTATCATACCCTTTGGGAAGCCAAAGACCCCCGCAAATTAGAACATTAATAGAACACCCCTAAGTGTAGTCTCAGAGGTGAGAGATCTAGGTACACAGACAGATAGTAGCCTGAATGTTGACTGCCATGTGTCCACAGTGGTGAGAAAGTTGTTCTGTGTGGTACAGCTTATAAGTAAAAGTATGACATCCAGTTCCAAGGAAGTTATAGTTCCACTGTACTTAGCTCTCATTAGCCCTCATTAGCCCAGTAATTGAGTATAAACTGCCATATGGCATGTGCTTGATTAGGCAGTTACAATAGCTGGAGTTACCCCAGAGGTTCCTTACAAAGAAAATACAAGGTCTTAGCAACATGTCCTATGCAGATAGACTAAAGGCCCTATCTCTTTACTCTGTCTCCTACCGACTATTAAGGGGTAACCTATGTCTAACATACAAGGCACTCACAAATCCAGCCCTAAAGGAGCTACTACACATCCGAAAGACAAACAGTGTAAGGGTTACCCGATCTAGGCATCTAAACCCAGTTAGTGACTCCAACAAAACATGCTGGAGAGACAGATATGTGTCACAGATATTTCCCCTTCTTTGGAACAAGCTTCCTATTTACATTAAACAGAGCCCTTCCCTAGCCCTCTTCAAACACAATATGGATCAATGGATGGGGAATCACAAATTCACACCTGGGGTAGCCCCTATGTCCCTTATGAATAGGGTTGTTGTTGTGTCTTTCGGCTTTTCCTGGTTAGGGGTCTCCACAGTGGAACTTTGGTCCACTAATGATTGGCAGTAAATTTTTACGTGCCGAGTTGCCGGCCCTAGCGCACAACCTTCAATGAAGGTATGCCCATTCACGCATGTCTCCACACAGAAGACGCTCTAGCTGAGAATCGAACAGGACAACGTCTTACTCTGAGGTGACAATGCTACCACAGCACCACCACCGCAGTTGTAAAATACGCAAAGCTTTTGCACAAACCTGTGCCATCTTCTTCCCCTAGGGGCCATATATTGAGTAAAATTGGGTTATACTGGCTAGGCTTGTAAGGGCTGTTAAGCCTTTAGCCTAATAATCTCCTATGAACCTATGACAGAAGCAGTGAACAGTCAATACACATATATCAATTGCTATACTGCATTAGAATACATAGCATGATCAGGCTGGTTACAGTTGGGGTGAGAGCAGATGACCCATGTTGCCAAAGGTTGGAGAACAAGGACTGGTCATAGTACTTGGGGCTTAGAGATAGACTACTATATTAGACCCTGAAGATTTATGGATGACATACTTAGGGTGATACTTTGAATTTAGTAAGCTCTATGGATTTACTCAGAGTATTAGGGACCTATTTGTGGAGGTACCTTGGGGATTGCATGGCAGCTTGGCCTGATGTACAACACTTCATCTATAAACTTTAATGATTGTTATACTCCAATGGAAAACTTTAAAACGGAACTGGAAAGCGCAGTGTTGAGCTGTAAGTTGACCACAATTGTATTAAACAAATGTGTCCTTATTTTCTGTTTAAGGTGGAAGTGAACTTTGATTTTATAGTTCACTGTAAATTAACTGGAGTTAAAATGAATAAATTGCCTCCACTATGTTATACTTGCTACAGTGGGAATATGGTGACAACAACTGATGTAACTAGCAATATAAAATGAGTTACAGAATCAAGTGATGCTGAAGGGGACATGATCATTTTGTGATAATGCCAGCAAAGCAGTGATAAAATGTAGCTTAGAGATGTGTATTATTATACCATTTCATCATGTTCTTTTCTTAGGGGTAATATCTGTATTATGCACGTTTTGTGTGTGTGTGTGTGTGTGTGTGTGTGTGTGTGTGTGTGTGTGTGTGTGTATGTACTGTGTTTCAATGTGAAATGTTATGTACTGTCTATTTATATACATATAAATGAAAAGTTATGTAGCAACCAGCATGTGCACATATCCGTGTTCTTTTTGTATTACATAATGCAAGGAACACCTGTCTTATATATTCCCTCTTTGTCTCTCTCTTCTCTGGCTATTGATCTTAAATAAATGCATAATTATGTGTTTTTTATCTATTTAAGTTGTAGATTTTAATGAAAAATAAAAGTTACAGGTAGAGCTACCACATGTTCAGATGCAAAGAGTGAGATATTTATTTGAAAGCCAGCTCCTTGATGTAGACAAATAAAGCCCTGACTACTGCACAGGTCACCAAAGTGTGAGTATCATCTCAGCTGCCTGTAAAAACTGGCCAAGGAAGATGGGATTGAGTGGCCATTGCAAGTTCACCATATGAGTGAACCCAGTGAGCGCGTTATATCCAGTACAATCTGAGCCCACCAAGCTCACATAGTCTGAATAAATTCTTACTCATAAGACAAGGAAAACTCTGTGTGTGGAGGCATACTTCCCTTGGCACACAGCAACTGCAGAGCTCGGAAGATTTGGTAGGTAGGGTGCTGCTGGGGGGAGAGAATAGGCCACTCCACCAGGACCAATAAGTTGGCTTGTTCTCTACCACCCAGTTCTTATCAAGGAATGGAAGATCGATTTGGATTCCTTGGCAGGAACAAAGGGGCTTTAGGACTCTTGCCTAGCCTAGAAAGGCCTGACTTCCTCCCAGAATTAATGGGCCAGTTTGATACAAGTAGAGTAGCCATTTGGTGAAGTCCTCCAGGGAGCAAAGAAAGTGTGGCATTTATCTTGCAAGGCAAACCATAAATCTTTAACCATTGTAAAATATTTTCTTTTTATCTCACTGTATAATTTTAGTTTTTTATATTGTTTTATATTTGATAAGGGCATTCTGAATATAGTTCCATAGGGTACTGCAATAGTTAGGTGGAAGTTGGAAAATATTTATATTACAAAAAATATCAGGATGTGATCAGTTTTTCATGTTTCCCCTAGGACACAAGTGACTCAGCTGAAACTCTACAAAAGAAACAAACAACAAAAAATTACATTATAAGTACCTAAACAGAGTTTATATGAGTGCTGGCAGATAAAGTTTAACATTTCATTTATGGAAGTTTTGTCAGTCCATCTTGTTAGGCGAAGCTAACAAAGTGAGAGCACAACAGAGCAAAAAGCAGTACTGATACAATGCCCCCCTAAAACATATCCACCTCTATATTGAGACAGTCATTAATGGGGTAAAATGATGGGAAAAACATTTCAAATCCATAAAGCACTTAGCAGGTAAATGTCATATCAGTTCAGTAGTGGGACTACCAAATGCATGTGATAGACCAACTACCCCAGTATAAAAATTTGTGTATTAACAAAGAACAAAATATGCTGGAAATAAGACAAGTAGTAGCAGTGGTCATTTTTTATGACCATTACAGAGGAGCTCACCCCGGGCCTGGCTTAAATCACTTAACATGTGGCTGAGAGTAGTGAGCATGCATATTGCTGAGATAACCAAATGCTGTGATGAGAATCATCAAGTACTGTCTGTAGCAAACTGGTGTAAATGTTTGTTTCATTATGTGACAATATCCTAAACTGAAACCTTTGTCATCCAGGTATTAGCTGGTGGAGAGTTTGAGAACAGGAAGATGCCTCATATGTTCATGACAGTTAGTTGCAAAATCAGATTTTATTTTTTGTCCTTTCCGACTGTTTCTCAGGCAAGCTAGATCATACCTCTCAAACTGTACAGATTTCCCCAGAATGTCCAGATTTTTGCCTCATATTTTTGGTGTGTTCCTTGTACAAATCACTGGAATGATCTAAAGATTAAGTCACTAAATAATGACATGCATTTGAGTTTCAGACTTCATATCCTTCAGAAAATACATATTGACGCAATTCCTGTTATTCTAGCAACTTTCTAAGCTTATAAGAAAAATATTTAAAATGTGTCCCTATTTTTGGGCCTTTGTTCCCCCATTATGTAAAAACTCTGTACCCATGAACTACCACATAGGCAGCAATCTACTTAACACCGAATGCGTGATAAGAGACCTTGAGACCCAGGTGGACAGTAGTCTCTCCTTTGATAGTCACATCGCCACAGTAGTCAGGAAGTCCTTCTACATGGCACACCTCATCATAAAAAGGTTCTCATCCAGGAAAAAGAGGTCATTGTTCCCCTCTACTCGTCACTCATTAGACCCATTATAGAGTCCAACGCCCCTTTTGGAATGTACCTCACAAGACATCTGCAGCAGCTGGAAAGGCCACATAAGTACCTCACAAAGAGGATTACTGGCCTCAAACAAATGCCCTACATTGACCACCTCAAAAAACTCCGGCTTTACTCTGTAGCATATCGCTTAGGTGATCTCTGCCTAACATGTAAAGCTATGTCAAACCTAGAGCTGTTGGACATGCTACACCTAAAGAAATCCCAACCCCTCCAAGCTACATACTCTAGGGACCTAAACCTTGTCCCCACAATAAACAGGACACGCTGGAGAAATAGATTCTTGTCCCAGAGACTTCCTATACTCTGGAACAAGCTACTCATCTATGTCAAGCAAACTTCTTAATAAGCACTCTTCAAGAAAAATCTTGATGAGTGGATGGGAAATAGGAAATACACCCTAGGGATCACTTCTGTGTCTCTGCTCAACAGTGGCACAGAAAAATAACTTTCTTGGGTGGCGTAAGCTATGGAACCTTGCTGACTAGGCTTACGTAGGCCCTTGGGCTGATAGCCTATTAACTACCTATGAACCTATGTCAGGCTTTGTCCAGATTTCTTGCGCCAAAGGGTTGAGAAGTATGGATTAGATAGTAACTCTGATTTTACCCAGAATTTTGCTTTGCAAAATAATAATGCAAGCATCATTTGGATTTAAAAAGAACAGTGCCTTGAGAATCCCATTTTCACAAAGGTTATTCTCAGTATTCTTTTGTGTTGTCCATTACGACAAACAGTATATTTCAGTCTCTTGGAATTTTTCTTACAGCTAAAAAAATTACACATCAGCACTGGAAGATGAAGATAGTCAACTTTTTTGTTTATTTTAATAGTAATTGTGATTTTTTTTTTAACTTAAAAATACTGTCTGGAAGTAAGATTAGTGCTTTTAAAGGACATTTATACAAATCATTTTTGTATGAAATTACCAAGAAATTTTCTCTGTATCATGCATGTAGCACTGTGTAGTTGTATTTGCTATTTGAGATGGCCTATTATAGCTGCTGAAGGTAGGGGGCCTATCAGTCATGGCCTTCAACAGAAAAATGCAGCTTATAGCTTATAAGTGCTTTGTCAAATAATGTAAAACATGACCACATTGTGTTTTTACAACACTGCAAGGCTTTTCAAAGCATGTAGTTCCACTGCTCAAATATTTGTGCTGACATTGGAATGAATTCCATACTTTAGCATGATGTATAAACAAAAGTGTGGCTAATTTTTCCTTCTTATAACAGGAAGTACATATGTTAGGAGGAGTCATCTTTGATTTTTTTTCTTTTTACAACTTCTGTATTCCTTCACAAATGCTGGACTCAGATTTATGTAATTAAGCATAAAAAGCTTGCTTTATCTTCTCTGCTTTTGTAATATGGAGCAAAAAGTCTGCAAGGTGTCTGTATACAGCACATACCAGCCTAATTTGAGAGTGAATCTAGATGTTAATCAGGACGATCAATAGAATACAGATATCATGTCACCTGAAGGTTCTTCTCTGAGGCTAGCTAGGGAGATTATTTGCCTGACATGACGTGACAAATTTCACTGGTTTGGTGCACTATATATGCCTGGATTTGGTGATGGGTAAGGGAAAAGAGGAATATTACATAACATCTTATACTGTTGCTGTGGGTAGCATGGTGACACCATGGTAAGATCTCTGCCTTACAGATTCACAGTTCAGTCCTGACCTCCTGACTGCTGGTTATTGCCTCTTAATAGTTTGCTTCATGCTCCTTGTGACTGCATGGATTTTATCTGGGTTCTCTGGTTTCCTGGCTACACTGAATTGCCCAACATATATATATATATATATATATATATATATATATATATATATATATATATATATATATATATATATATTTATATGCACACACACACACACACACACACACACACACACACACACACACACACACACACACACACACACACACACACAGAGAGAGACACACACACACACACACACACACACACACACACACACACACACACACACACACACACACACACACACACACACACACACACACTATGTAACAATTGCCAATAAAAATCCAGTGAGCAGTAAAATATACAAAAAGCTTTTTCTTCCCCCTCACATCCCCTAGTACATATGCCAACACTAAGAACACACAACAGTGGGGAAAAGGGAACACTTCCTAAAGACCACTGTCACAAGATTTCAAAGTAACTTCAAGTTCACATGTTTAAAGTGTGAGTCAGTCAAAAAAAGTTAACCAGATTCTCACTTCAACAAAACAGACATTTAATATTCATATATATATATATATATATATATATATATATATATATATATATTACAGTGCAAACACACATAGACATACATATAAAATATGTGTGTATGTATATATATATATATATATATATATATATATATATATATATATATATATATACACATACAGATCCCTATCATATGACAGAAACCTCATTTGACTGAGACCATAAGTCTGAAATTTAAAAAAAATTTCAAAAGACTGAAAAGTCACTTGACTGAAACCCATAAGACTGAAACCCATAATACTCAATTTCAACATACTAAATTTTAAACTGAACCATATAAAACCAGACTAGGTGGGGGGCTACGACCCCCCAATGTGGGGGTCTGTGCTCCTCACCCCCCAACTATATATACTAACTCCAGGATCGCACTGCAGTGGGGAAAAGGGCATAGTAGTGGAAGCATGTAGACTACTGTAAGGTACATGAAAGGTATATACCCTTTTCTCCACTGTAGTGCAATCCTGGAGTTAGTATATATAGTTGGGGGGCACAGCCCCCCACATTGGGGGTTGTGGGGGCAGAGTCCCCTACCTAGTCTGGTTTTATATTGTCCAGTTTACAATTTAGTATGTTGAAATTCAGTATTATGGGTTTCAGTCAAGTGACTTTTCAGTCTTTTGAAATTTCAGTCTTATGGTTTCAGGCACATGCATTTCAGTCAAATGAGGTTTCTATCATATGATAGGAATCCATATATATATATATATATATATATATATATATATATATATATATATATATATATTTTTTTTTTTTTATGCATGCACAGACACACACAGATATGTACAAAATACATCCATATAAATGAATATGTATGTATGAGCGTGTGTGTATACATATACATTTTAAGTTCCAAAAAGACACTGGAAGACAGACATAGGTTAAAAGCACTGGTTTATTTAGTAATTTATAAATCAAACTATTAATTTTATTAGTTTTGTTGCTTCAATAAAAAGCAAAAAGTACCTTAGTAAATTTCTCATTGTAGAGTTCAGTCCATACAGCCCCTCCAGGTTACAGGCTGTCTTGCAGCACAAAGAAAGTCCAAGGCTGCAGCCCTCTACAGGCCCAACTTTCAGTTATGAAAAAAACAGGTATTTCCACAGTATATACTGCTTAGGCCCAGCTGGGCTGTTTCAGTCCATCTTTCCAGGTCTTCCATCAGATGAAGTGTCAGTGTTTTATCCCTGTCATTGAATACTCCACAGACACAAATTTTCTCCAGGAATGGCTGACATAAACAAACAAATGGTATCAGAGCCACAGACTAAAACTAAATGCCAAGAAATGCATAATGGTATGCTTCAGGAAATCATCCACCACTAGTAACTATCATATTGACAACAAACCCCAAGAGTTGATCCAGTAGTCAGGGACTTGAGGACACACATAGACAGTAATCTCGCCTTTCACCATCACGTGTCTACACTAGTGAGGACATCATTGTATGTTGTGCAACTTATAAACAAAGGCAAGGCATCTAGGTCCAAGGAAGTTATTACTCCACTGTATTTGGCATTCATTAGACCTATCATTGAGTACAATGCCCCCTTTGGTATGGACAGGTGTAAGTAACATGTCCCATGCAGACTGCCTCATGGCCCTATCCCTGTATTCTGTCTCCTACAGGCTGTTGAGGGGTGACCTATACCTGGCATACAAGGCATTGTCAGACCCCACTCTGATGGATCTCCTGTATATCTGCAAAACAACAGCACCAGAATTGCCCATTCTAAAGACTTAAACATCATCTGTGATGTAAATAGACCCTGCTGGAGGGACAGCCATGTATCCCAGACACTACTACTTCTCTGGAACAGGCTCCCCATCCATGTGAAGCAGAGTTCCTCCCTAGCCCAATAGAAGTGTAACTTGGACAACTGGATGGGGAACAGGAAATTCATCCCTGGTTTTGTACCTGCGTCTCTAATGGAAACAGGCAGGCTGTAAATGGTTCATCTTCCAGGCTCCTGTTCATAAATGTTTCATCTCCCAAGCCCCTGATTACATTTATCAATGGTACCAGAACTTGTCAGAGATTTGGGGTGCATGGCTCAGCTTAAAAAGGCCTTTGTGGTCATTAGCCTAGTAGACAACTATGAAGGCTGGAGTTCAACAAATGATCCTCCATATGCAGAGATAACTTCTTAAATTTATCCCTCAAGGCTAGTCCCTTTTATGCCAAATCACTTGGTAACAAAGACCTTGTGACTACTGTGAGAATATTGTCACACTCTATACTACAGTATATATATGGAATACACATTCAAAGGCGCAAGCACATTTTTCATAACCAGTATGTTGCAACTATCCCAGCCAACACAAAGCCAGGAGTTTTTGAATCATAATTGTAGGCTCTGAATGGTTGTCAGAATTTCTGTTGGCTAGGCTGGGTCCATGGGTCACTGTATACAGAAAGGGATGCAGGGATAGTCCCCACTGGGCATGATCTATTACTAAATTGAAATTACTTCTTAGCAAATAGTATTTCAAGGCAATGAAAGCCCACTTTGTTGCTAAAGACTCTGCTTCACTAGCAGAATATCTCCTTTCTGCAACACTCAGCTTCCTGTCGATACAGTACACAGAGTGCTCTTCACCTTAAATCTTGGAACAGGACTGCTCCCCAAAACTACATCTGATGTGTTAGTATATAAGGCAGATCTTTGTAAAATCAGAAATTATTAACATGGGTTCAGAACAAAGGAGATTCTTTTTAGTTCACTAAATGATCAGGAGACCATGATATCATGACAAGAGCTTTTCCCTTGTGAGATCTGTCAAAGGACACCCAGTAGTCCCAAAATAAGGCAGAAACTTTTAACAGTACCCTGCTAATCTTGGTAGAAGGTACAGGTCAGTTCTATATGGCCTTTATCTTTTCTACATGTGGTCTTAACTCTTCTTTTCCTACAACGTACTCTAAGTTCTTGGCTTCCAGCATAACTAGTTTACCTTTCTTAGCATTTATGGTCAAACATGCCTGTTATATGGATTTTAATATAGCCTACACTTTAGGTAAGTGAGTCAGATTCCTGGTCTCCTGAATGAATGGCCATGTCATCCAGGTATGTCACAACATGTTGGGAGTATGGTTTTAGTGTTTTATCCCTCAGCCATTGAAAAGTAGGCCAAATGGTAACATTGTGTACTAAAGCAGACCATTAGGGTTACAAAAGCTGTTTTTTTTTTTTTTGGCATTGGAAGTAAGTGGTATCTGTCAGCATCCCTTAGTTAAGTCTAGTATTGTCAAGTATCTGGCCTTCCTTAGATTCTCTATCAACTCATCAATTCTTTGTAAGGGCTAACTATCAACGTTTGAAATGTATTCATAATTAAAGAAAAAAACACCCCAGACAACCAAGAACAGTAAGAAAGTCAGATATCATTATCAGTTGACCTACCTGGTCCATTGTTAGTAGAAACATCACCTGAGGAAGTCATACCACCTGCAGATGACCTGTGAATGGGGAAGTGATGCATACAAATGAAATGTTTTAGTAGAAGACTAAATCTCCCAGTTGTGATGATAATGGTGACAAGTTCAAACTGAAACTTCCATTACTTCCTTCACTCTCATACAGTTCATGTGACAACATCTCTGAAGAATACCAATAAAACAAAAAAACAAATGCATAATTTGTTATTTAAGGGAAAGATAACATGAACAGTGATGTGCTGTTGATGTCTGTGCTATTTATTGGATGAAAGCTCTAAACCACTTTATTAAACTTATTAAAATTCATCTTTCTTACTGTTCTCAGTGATTTTGTGAGTTCAGTTTTTTTTTGTTTTAGTTTTAACATACTTGTTTTTATGTGTGTGTTTTTAAATAAATTCAAATTTCCTAAAGATATTACAGAAAAAATGTTCCAACATTCCTAACTAGATCAAGATAGCCAGATCCATTCTTTCCAACCCAAGAAGGAAAGAAAAAGACTGTTCTCCAATCTGGTACTCCTAATGTAAGGATCAGTCCAGGTCCATTGTTTCCAATCTATGCTCTGCAAAAAAAAAAAAAAAAAAAACCTCTTAAAGTATATCAGTCTGTTTCCTGTATGATTTATAACAAGCAGTTTGCTACAGTTTGTGCCACACATGGAACGCTGAATCAAATGTTGCAAGCAGTTTTCTACACTTTAAAATTAAAGAGCTTCTTTTTTGTCACTCATGGAGTGCTAAAGCACTGCTTCAGTTCAAATCATAAATGCAATACAGACATTAATGAATGCCAGTAATGCACTGAAGACCCAGACTCATCCCCTAACACTTTGCACCCAGGGCAGCTGCTCTCTTGATCTACCCTAGCTTTGGCTCTGTTGTATTTTCTTAGTTTAGCTCTCAAGGCATCTTTGAGCACACTTTTTTATTTTTTAATAAAAATGTTCTCATCTCCTGCTTTTGCCCTTTTGACAAGGATTCCTATATTCGTAGTTCAGAGTGTGATTCTCCTGGTGTCTCATGCATGAACTTCAGTTTAAAAGCTCTCTGCAGAAGTCTTGACTTCTTTTCTTGGCTTCATCACATTAATGTGATAAATTTGTTCTAGTTTCTTTTCTTGCCTGCTTAACCTTATAGTTAACTGCATTTATTCTTTCCATTGCCTCAAATGGCCCCTGCCATTTGGTCATAAATTTGTTTTCTGTGGAGGACATCAACACTAGTAAGTGATCTCCTATATTAAATTGTCAGTCATGTATTCCTTTCATAAACTTGTTGCATTTCCTATGCTCTTTGCATGTGCTCCCTTACTATGAACAGTACTGGATTAAATCTATCCTGCAAACTAACATAGTAACATAGTGCTCTATCACACCTTTAATTGGTGTCTTTTCCTCTTCTCAAGTTTTCTTAGCAATGTCAAGCATGATTCAGTCATTTACAGGTATCAGGCAGAAGGCATTTCTTCACAGCCTCGCCTCTATACCCTCATATGTAACATTTTCTGTCTCATATAACCTCATCAAGTAACTTCTTAAAGGTAAGCAGACTTGATGACCTCTTAAACATTTGTTCACACTGATTGCTGCAATTACATCAGTACTTGATTAAGTTTTCATCTGCTCATGGTTTTGCAGATAAAATTCCTTTCCTATTATGTGATTCCTGGTGGCGTATTTCTTTAATCCTAGATGCCACAGTAAATTCCCATCCTTGTGCACCTTACAAACGAGGCTTGGGTCTTCCTTTGCTCGTTCGTACTCAGTTGAGTTTATATTTAATGGATGTCTTCACCTAAAAGTCAAGTTTTTTTCTAACCACAAAGTGCTTTTATTTCTGTTTAATCCAATCCTGTGCGTGTCCCATAGAAAAAAGTAATCTAAGTAAAACTTGTTTCCTTGCACACCAGTCTGTCTGATATTATTTGTGAAATATTACATTATTTCCTTCTGGCATTTGCCAAATAATTGATATCATGTAGGCTTGTAGTGATACTCTTTGTCTCAGACTTTTATGATCTTAGGACAACAAATTCATTTTGGAGTTTCAAACTCTAGGTACAGGGTCAGTGAAAAAACATAAACCTAGATACCGAAGGCAGTCAACTTTTTATATGTCTGCTGTCAGTAACAGATGACAAAACACACATATCAAGTAGAAAGCATGGCTTGGAACTGTAATTCTGAGTCTGAAAAAAGGCACTAAATTAGCTACCATTTAAAATCAGTCTTTCAAATGTAACTTAAAATGCTGTGAAATGAAAAGATGTCACTGCAAAAAAAATAAATAAATAAAAGATTCTCCCTTAATAAGTGTTCATTTTGGTTATTACGTAAATGTGGCATTAAGAAGCAAAGCAAGGGCGTTTTATGTACGTTTGGGGAGTTTAGGTGGAATAACATAAAATGAAGCAGTAGCATAAGGTTTGCATTTACTAAAAGAATGGTAGACAGATGAGGAACTGAGGGGATTTGTGGGGAAAGTAGTCACAGGAGTATGTAGAGAATTGTTAAGCTGTATCTTGAGACAGTTAGTCAGAGAATAGGTTAGGTGAGTTGTTTTGAGGAGTTGCTTAACTTTTGACTGTTGTGCTCTAAATACTGGCTTGTGGTTTTGGAATAAACTGAAATATTAGTTCTTATGTTGGTAGACGAGATACACAAGAGTTTTTTTTTTCTTGTTGCTATATCTGACAGGAGGAGGAACTCTAGTTTGCAAGATATGCCTTCCATAGTTATCTTTCTCTAGGCTACAGCATTATGGAAATATTTGCCTACAAAAGGTGGCGATTAAAATTTGATGCAACTTTTTTTTTTTTTTTTTGTGGTGGCCAACATGTAATGATGGTAGCTACCTTATTGCTGGAAAAGGTTACTACATCATTTGGAAATGCACGGTAGTTATTGGAGATCTGTCAGTTTGCATTATAATTTGACACTTAGTGGTACCTGTTATATTTTACTAGCTGACTATATGGCAAAGACAGGAGAGTGATCACGTATGCTATCTAGCATAGTTCTTAACTAGTGTAATATTATTAACTGAAATTGTTTTCTGTAGTCAAGTAGTTAAATGTCCAAGTAGGGCTAGTCCAAGAAAGTAGCTATCAAGGTAAAAAATGAAGTCAGAATGGCTATCCCAATCAGTATTCGAACCGCATACTACAATAAGCTCAGAAATAACACTGCAAATCAAGTAAAGGGAGTTTTTTGAAGGAATGAATAGACACATCATTTTCACAGTTTGTGTAGAGGAGGCTTTTTAATGAAACTAGAAAGGTTTCTACACTTGGTCTTTGGAGGCTGAGTTTGGACTATGATGCATCTTACTGTGTTTTTGTAAAATTTGGTGACGTGCCTTGCAGCTACACCAGATGTAGTATTAGAACATATGGTACTGCAGTTTGGAGTGACTATCAGTGTTGAAGACATGTGGATTTAGTTAAGTTTCCATAAGGGTAAAAATGTCAAAGACCAGTACTGAATCCAGGCATGGATTTCTATAGCTTTATTTTATAAGCTTTGGCAGGTAAGGTGAGCGGTCTTTATCATCAATCCATTGTATGTGACTATTGTTAATATGTATGATGGTATTTGGGAAGGGGCCAAGGTTTAATGCTTTTAATTTCTCCAAATCTTTTGGGTGTCTAATACCATGGCAGGAATGAACCCCATTCCTAAGTCAAAGTATGATTAAAGTTCATGAAATTAGTATTGTTTCAATCTTTGATGACAGCCAGAAATGCTCTTCGTAGCACCTGCAGTATGCCTAGTAATGACTCCTCCTGCAATTCGTATGGAGTTACATGTATTGGTAACACATCTAAATATGATTGTAGGTTCTTTTTTATAAGACCCGTCGCTCCTACTACTATTGGAACTGTCTGGGTATCTTTCTTCCACATTGCTCTCATTTCTGCCTTCAAATCCTGATGTTTTATGACTTTGTGTCTGTCTGTACGCAAGGCACTGTAGTCAATGGGTATGGCGATTTCAATGATCAGTGCTACTTTTGTCTTCTTTTCATGAACCACTATATCTGGTTTTCTAGCAGCTATCTTTTGAACTGTTGGTAATGGATGATCCCATGTAATGTAGACTTTATCATTTTCAATGATGCTTTGTGGCTCATGTTTCAATACCATAATGTTTGCACAGTCCCCAGTGCAGCAATCTTGCCACATTATTATGCCTTTCATTATACAGTCCTTCTGCAATTAGTATGTCACAACCAGCAATGAGGTGTGCAACTGTTTCCAATTCTGTTTTACAAAATCTACATTTGTCTGTTTCTCCCACATGTTCAATGGATTTTGTAAACCAACGTGTACACAGCCCACTGTCTTGTGCTGCCAGTATTAATTTTTCATCTCTTGGTTTGAATTTGCCTCTCCTTAACCATTCCTGCATTCATTCCTGATCAGCATGAGGTTCTTCCAGAAGCTTTTTATACTTGCAACTATATTTATGCATTTTCACATTTCTCGCCTTCTTATCTGGTCCTTCACCTTATATTCTTTCTTTTGTTTTTTGGCACATTGAGTTGCTGCCTGGTTTTTATCTACTTGTGGTTTGATTTCCATTCCTGCTTGATGCCTATATACTTGTGCTAGACTACGCAGGGAAGTCATCTTAGATTTATTCTCCTCAGGTTTCAAAACTTTCACTACATTTGATTTGTGTGAAGTCAGCAGAAATGTGTGGAGTCTCACGACTGCAGATGTATACATGTAATCAATTTCAAGGAGGCTCATCCCTCCTTCAGAAAGGGGAATATATAATCTTGGTATGCACTGAGTTTTATAAATCATTTGGTGAGCATGATGCATCCTTCTTGTTTTTCTATCTAACCTAACCAACACATTTTGGGGCCAGTCAGTCACTCCAAAACTGTTAGAAGAGGAAGAGCAAATTGGATTATAGCCTGGATTTTGTTCATAGATGTCAATGCTGTTTTCAGGGTTACATTTAAGTCTTATAACGTATTCCATACTAAGTTTTATTTACATTTGTTCATGTTTTATTGTTGATCCTTCATCAGTTCCCAAATATTTATACACTCCCTCTTGCTCAAGTTCTTTTATATTACATTCTTGTCCCAAACTGATATTTTCTTGGTGCTGCAGTTTTCCTGATTTAAAGGTTGCTTTTGCACATTTATCAAGACCAAATGACATTCTTTTATCATCTGAAAATGTTTTGACAACTTTGCCATTGTGCTTTCAGTTCCTCATCTGATGAGCTGTACAGTTTTAAATCATCGACAAATAGAAGATGAGAAGTCTTTACACTTTGTTGTTTTCTAGGAGCCAAATTACAGTTATGGCCTAAGCTGTTAAGTAGACAGCTTAATGGGTTAAGGGCAAGACAGAATAGCAGCAGTGACAGAGAGTCAGCTTTGGAATATCCCCCTTTGAATTTTTATCCCTGGAATAATAATTTGTCCTTTATCATGGCTTAATTGCAAAGTGGTCTGCCACTGTTTCATGGTCAATGTAATGTAGTCAATCAGTGTAGGGTGTATCTTATACATTTTTAAGCACACTTTATCCATGAATGTGGGATACTATCAAATGCTTTTTTGTAGTCAATTCATGCTATAGTTAAATTCGTCCCCTTTTTACAGTTCTCCACTATGGCTTTATTTAATAACAAATAATCCTTTGTTCCATATGACTTTCTTTTATTGCCCTTTTGTTCTATTGCCATAATTGAGTTTTCTTCTAAATTACTATAAACTCTGCTGGGATCAATTCCAATGTATAGTTTATGCATCATCAGAAAGCAAGTTGTCTGTCTATAATTTTTAGGGTAGCTTGCAGATTCACTCAAGTAGGAACATTGTTTTTCCTGTTGTTAGCCAGGTTGGTGTCTGTTGGGGGTGGGCATATAAATACTTCTTACTCATGGCTAAGTCTTTGTGCAAAGATGTTAATACTTTTAACCAGAATTAGGTGCTGCATCTGGGCCTGGGGTTTTCCAGTTAGGGGCTTTTCTTAACTTTGTTTCAATCTCCGTGGCCGTTACTTCATCCCATTTCATATCCTGTACCTTTGAACTTCTTATTCTTTCTTTTACTTCTTCTATCCATTTAGCATCTTTGTTATGTTCCACAGGATCTTCATAGATATTTCTTCAAAATGTATCTATTTCTTCTTTTTTGTTGTCTTTCAATTCCTTTTGCCTCGTTTCCCAAATCTCTATAAAACCTTTTTGAGTTTTCAATAAATTGCTTATTTTTTACTTTTCCTTTATATTTATTTGCGTATCTTCTAGGTTTTTCCACCTGTGCTGAGATTTTTAGTTTATTATTTGTGCATGATAGATCCTGATCTATTTTAATACTGCGCATTGCTTTTATCACATCTATCTTAATAAGTATTTTTGTTGATCTGTTCCCTTTTCTATACTTTTCTAACAGTGACACTTTTTGTGTTAATTGCTTTATATTTGTCTCTATTCGATACTTCCATGATGGTATTCGATTTATTCCCTTCCTTTCCCTCACTACCCTGTGATCCTGTGGTAGAACTTTATCAGTTATTAATTTAGCTGCAGAGTAATATATCCTGTTTACTTATGTTATATTACATGGATCTCTATGGACAGTCCTAATTACTGTGTTCATTGGTTTTATCAAACTTCTGACTTTTGGAGTTTTATTGACCTTCTGCAGTCTATTTCTTTCATTGATCTTAATATGTCTATCTAGCTCTATTAAATCAAGCAACTCTTCTCTTAGCTCATTTTCTTCTAAACTGAGGGCACATTTTTTTGTTTTCCATTTCTTGCGGGCATTCCATATAAAGTTCTATTCCATCTTCCTGTGGCACATTCACTGCAATTTCATCCTGTGTCATCCATTGCTCTGTCATATGGGAACTCACTGGCCTATCACTCCTCAACATTGACTGTGTCAGAGTTTCCACAGTTTCCTGTTCCTTCCATTGCTGTCCAGCTTCAAGTGAATGTTTATACTGGTCTCCTGTGGAAGGCTCCAAAATATCTTCATATGGCACCTGACCAATTGCTTCCCGTTCCACTGGCTCCCCTTAATTTGGAGGTCCATTGTTCTAGCCTGTTACGGAGCTTTCTGAATTCGATTTTCTACACTGAATCCTTCACTTCGGAGGTACTCCATAACCTCAGTTTCTATTTCTTTAACTTCTCTGTTACTAATCTCCTTTTCAAGTTTTCTACTTTTCCTCTTTGTCTTCTTATTTTTTTGTATTGTAAAGTTTCCATGTCTGGATTCCTTTGCCTATATTTCTCTTCAAATATCTTTGGTTCTGCTCTTTTTGTATTGATTAGTTTTGCTTTCTCCTTTGCATAGATATTATACCATATTAAATCTATTTTTATTTCTTGCTGTGATGTAACCTGTGTTAGACTTCTACACCACTACAGTAATGTCTTCACTGATGGATTTATAACATCTGAACAGTAAATTGAAATTATTTGTATATAGTTTTTTTTCTTATACTAGCAAACTAAAAGGCTCATGGCAATAAATGATGCTGAACATTTCCTGTGCCTGTCATTATTACTGAGTTTGTAATATATTTCCAATGTATTTATTTATCTGATTTCTAAACTACTTATCCTGATGAGGATCAGGATGATGACACACTGAACGTGGTACACCAGACTTCCCTATACCCATTAGCAGCCTCTAGCTCATCCTATGGGAACCTGAAGTATTGCCAAACATGTTTTTTGGTATCTTGCCAATGAGCAATCCCTGTCATGTGTCCTGTGGGGACCCAAGGGAGCATGATCCTGAGGTGCCCAAACCATCTCAACTGATTTTTATGAACCGTAAGGAGCAATGACTCTATTCTGAGGTCCTCCTGGATAGTTCTTCACTCTGTTGAGGATATTGAACCAAGCTAGCCTGTGAAGAAAACTCATTTTCTGTCACTCATATTAATGATCTTGTTCTTTTGATCAGTTTGCAGGTTTTATGACTGTAGTTTTTTTTTTTTTAAGTCCCAGTATGTATGACCATCAAGTCTACCTTCCCACTCCTCTGCTAACCGATTTGTTTCCCCAGGGCAAACAGCTTTTATGACCCATTCATTCCCCTAGAGGTGAGAGATGAACAATGTAAGTGATGTCATCATTTGTTGAGGACTAAGGCTTTTCCTTAAGTCCTAACTTTTTATTAGTGAGCATGCCCAGTGAGACCCAAAAGGCTGTCATGTGTTGTCTGCCTACTGGGGCATGTCTTTGCTTTTGTGAGTGATGTCCCTTCAAATGGCATTGCCTCATCACTTCTGTGTCACTGTTAGACAGAGGCACAGTATACTAACCTCGAAATAGGGCATAGCAAAATTCATTTAAAATGGGTGGCGAAAGCCAAACACACTCTGGCTAGGCTTATAAATGCCCTAGGGCAGCTAGCCTAGTATGAACCTATGAACCTATTGAAAACAAACACATCTATTGAAACCCATACTCCCACAGAGATTATACGCATAGATTGCATCCAAAAACAAATGGCCTGAAGCCTCCCTACAAGGAGAGAAAAGCAAATAGGCACAGCCTGGTCACCCCCCCCACACACACACACTTGACACAGCTGCATCCCATCTGACCTATAGAGAGCATTTTGCTGTTTTTCAAGAAGAAATCCTGATCTTTGATTTGTTGGTGCTGATTTTCATTGTATACATTTCACACTCAGAAGCAAATTACATTACAGCATGCTGGAGATCGCAGTCAGTTGAGAATGAGGGAGCTACATCATCTGTTAACAACAAAGGTGTGGATCCCCAAAGCTGATGCTGTCCAGGGCTGTGGTGTGTCTTGCTATGCTAGCTAGAAAGTCACGAACAGGCATCATGTCTATAGGACATTGGGATAAAGCTTCACTTATGACTTAATCTGCTTAGTTTGATTAGTGGCTTTCAGGAGAGGAGGAGCTGAATGGAGTGAGAGTGGAGTAACAACGCATTTGCATGTTCACCAGTCTTAGGGGAATATGGGGCGTGCCTAACATTATGGCTCTTGCTGAGGACTGGGGCTAGTGACAGGAGGGTATTTGCACTCTTACAAGATGGGCATGGCAATTGAGAAACATCACTGCAGAGGCTGGGCAACCCTTGCTATGCTCATTGCATGCCAGCTAACAAGACATATCCAACATCCAGGGAAAGAGGTTAAAGTGTAATAAATAGAAAATTCCAGTACACAGCATTTCTGACATTGGGGCTCCCTCTTCTTTTCTGTGCCTCCCAGCTCTGCTGATTGAACAAACCAAAAAATTCTGGCAGATGGGCGACTGATATTAGCACCATGGCATAGCTGGATAAACCCTGGCTGTGACCCAGGCAACCCTGGGTTTTATTAGTAGCTCTAGCACTGGTATAGCTGACATGGGAAGAGAGAAGTGTGACATGGCAAACTCTGCTTTCTTCTCTCAAGGAAAGGGGGTTAGGTATGCAAGCTTGGGATGCACCTTCCAGTCTAGAATTTTTGTTGAACACTGGATTATGCCACTCATGATACTCCTTATACAGGCCTATTGCATAAGCTACCTTGGACATCTATGGGTGTGCACACTGGAAGAAAACCTAAGTTCATAAAGAAAAACTCGTCTAATAGCTGCCTAGATGGTGGCTGCACCATGGCTGTACTTAAGTTCTGTCCCATAAAGATGAATGAATGGGTGACAGCAGCCACAGCTGAAGCGCAATGATTTTCAGACACAAAGTAAGAAATTAAAAAAAAAAAAAAAAAAAAAAGATGGGGAAATAGCATCCCAAATCAAGAGGGTAAAGCCACTCAAGAGAGGTTTGAAATAGGGAAGACTACTGCAACAAATAGGTTCATAGGTTCATAGGTAGGTACTAGGGCCTATATAAGCCTAGCCAAAAAGGTATCATGATTAATTGATTCTGGTAGACAAGACAGTTACAGGATTTATTCAGAAAGCATTTGTATAAACTGTTACATAGCTGTGGAGGTATGAAGATGAAATACCACACTTAAAATTTATCGAAAGGAAGGTGAAGGAATTTATAATCTAATGCACAACCTACCCAACTTGCTTATATACTAATCTAAAAAGATATACAATCGGGCAGTTCTTTTAATGGTATAACACATATCAAAACAGTTTCTCAGTTCAGAAAATCATTTTTCATGATTGTTGTCACGTGTTCAATACTTTATCTTTTCAGTTATTTCTGTCACTAGGCAGATGGAAGCCCTGTCCTTCTCTCTGCTCAGTGTGTGATGTACCCTTTCAGCATGGATTATTCAGAAGCAGTCCTGTCAGCGCAGAGCTACATTCTTTTCCTTGAAACAGTCCATGCTGTTATCAGTATAAGCTATTTTGCACAGTATATTCAGCTGCATTTTAAGTGATACTGCAGTCAGCTTTAAAAATGATACATTTAAAGAGATGGATACACATAATATACTCAGAAATAATGACATTATTTATAATGTTTAGCAGCTTGAAGCACTGACTAATAGCAAATGCCTTTCGGCTAGAGATTTCAAATGGTATGTCTGCTTAGAACATTACTAGGAAAAAGAAAAAAAACATTATGAATAGCAGGTAGGGAGACAAACCTTAGCCTTTTCAGATTCTTATATCCATGTTGAGCATGCCTGACTTAACGTCAAGAATTCATATACAGCTATTGGTGTACAAATGCAGAGGTTGAATAACACATAGCAATGGCCCTGGGACCTTATACTACAGCACTTCCTTCAAGACATTCCAAGATACACAGCTATATACATTATTCATGTTGACAAACCATTTATTGACAGTATTAGCAAGCTCCCATGACCCCTTAAGTATCTGTGCAAAAGGCAAGAGCTGAAACAGTATTCCATAGAAAAGATCAAATGTGCAGTGTTCCTTCTAAATCAGACCCTAATATAGAAAAACAAAAGAGGCTCGCCACAGCTGAAAGTAAATCTTCAGTTCTCACGTAAAAAAGTTTAATGAAAAAAATAAAATAATAAAACACAGGATCCAAAGTAAGCGCTTTCACGTACAAAGACGTTTCATCAGACTTCAATAAATCACCTGATATTCTCATCTTTATATAACTGCTCTAATTATCTAATTTCAATTCAATAAGGAGCTTACCAAGGAAGGGAATGAAACGGTAAGCACGATAAGGAACATGGAGGTCATTCAAATGACTAGAAGGCTAGAAAATAAGCTCCAGAAATTAAAAAACATTCAGTGGCAGAAACAGCATATGGAGGCATGCCTCAGTTTTCAGGTGATACCGAGAGGACTCAATCTTGATACAAGTTATGGGTACATTAAACTTTTGATTGAACAATACAGTCTGATGGAAAGTGCATTAACTGTAGAGATCAATGACATAGAAAAAGAACTTAAGTTGTTGTTAAACTCTGCAGAGGTGAATACTTTGCTTAATGACTTAAAAACTATGATATTAGCACTTGATAATAAATTGTTGCATGATAAGAAGAAGAAGTTAGAACGGGACTTTAATGATTTTTGGAAAGGGAATGTATTCTCTTGGCCAAGAGAAAGTACCAGTAATAATACAGTCAATAACATAGTGAATACTACCACAGTAGAATTTGACATTCAAAAAATGAACACGCCTATTTCGTTGACATCAGCACATACAATGGAGGCTGGAATGGGAACGAGAGAAACCAGTGGCCAAGACGTTTCGAATACTAATATGCTAATCATGATGACATCAGCCAATACAACGGAAGTAACAGCAGCGAAGGCAATGGTGCATTCGAGCATAGAGAGAGTGGATGTGGGTCCGGATAAAGGAATGGGAGATATGACATTTGATCGGTCCAATACCCAACATACAAGGGATGTTAGAAGGAAGGAGAATGGAACTGTTTTCAATGACCACTTTCATATTCCTAATAACAATGACACTTCAGCAGGGATGAATGGTTTTCATTCTTTTCCATTACCGATACGGCAGCCAGAACGGCAAACATGGTCACCGCAGAACAAAATAAAGAAACGGAAGAATGCTGAAGAGAGACACGAGTTTCAGAGGAAGATACTTCGACCCACAAACAGGACTTAATCGTAAACATTTCAAGGTATGCTTTAACTGAACATGAGAAGTCTTTATTAAATAAGGGCCTTAATTTTATACCATCTAGATATACAGATGTAACAGATATTATGATAGATATTAAAATGTTCACGAGAAGCATAGGTTTGAAAATGTTGTTTGGACAAGGAAATACTAATGGAGATGTAAATGTTTTTAGGAAACCTTCAACTTTTATACCAAAAAAGCACCCAGTATTGGATGCATTTGAAAGGGCATGTGAAAAAAATTCGCTTGATTTTTACAAAAGTGATGATAATAAACCTGATTTTTATAATTTGACTCATAATGAAAATGAAGCTATTAAGAGTCTACAGAATAATAATGGGATTGTAATTAGACAAGCGGATAAAGGTGGGGCGATTGTGGTATTAGACCAAGAAATGTATAATAAAATGAAGGAATTGCTACTTGATAGTGAAACATATCAGACCTTGAATGGAATGTCTTTGAACAAGATTATTAAAGATGTTCAAGGTCAATTATATGATTTATTGTTAAGTAATGTGATAGATGTTGATTTATATAAATATTTTTTGGTTGTGAAACCATTAATCCTGACTTTTAGGGGACTACCGAAGGTGCACAAAGATGCATCAGATCCACCCATGAGACCTATCGTCTCAGGGGGTGGATGGCTCACAGAACCATTGTCCATTTACTTAGAAAAACAATTTAAACCTGTTGTGGAAGGAATTAAATCAATAGTGAGAGATACTCAACATTTTTTAGAAGGTTACGCAGACTATGTTTTTTCTAAATCAGATATAAATAATGATATACTAGTCACATTGGATGTGGCATCCTTGTTCACATCCATACCCAATACTATAGGAATGGAATATATAAGGTTACTACTTATTGAAAAGGGCATTCCAAGAGATCAGATTATGAGATGTATGCTGATTCTAGACATAGTATTAAGTAATAATGTTCTAATGTATGATAATACATATTATCTATAAAAAAAGGGGGAAGCAATGGGGACCCAGTGTGCAAACTCATATGCTAACTTAGTGTTAGCATATTGGGAAGGCACATACATATTAGGAGACACATCATTCAATGAACATATAAAATACTATGGACGTTTTGTTGACGATGTTTTTTTGGCTTGGGATGGTACTGAACAAAAGTTGAATGATTTTGTTACTTATATAAATGGCACAACAAGTTTTTTGAAATTTGAATGCACAAGTTCAACACAAAAAATAGAGTTTTTGGATGTGAGACTAACTAAGGGAGTTGATGGAATAGAAACTGACATGTATAGAAAACCATGCTGGAGAAATAATTTATTACATCGTAGCAGTATGCACCCAAGACATATCTATCCAAATATATTAAAGTTCAAGTACTTAGAGTATCTAGGCTGACAACTCATGAGGATAGATATCAGGAGCAGCAAAGGACATTGGTGGATAATTTCATGAATAGAGGCTACACAACGAAGGAGATCGATAAGACATTCTCAGAAAATACCATACAAAGAATGGGGAAGGGTACCCCTTTTTTTCATAAACATAGAAGGTTAGGAATGGATGCAAAGGGGTTAGGACATGATGAGACGAAAAATAGGCTGATCATCCCCTTTACAAATAGAAATATGAAAATTAAAGAAATTATTAATAATAACTGGAGATTATTAACTATAGATGAAAAAGTGGGTGAATTGGTTGGACATAAACCTGAAATTACGTATAGGAATATGAAATCATTAAAACAATTGTTATGCTATGAGGAGAATAATCAGGAAGTTGTACATTCCCAGAGGATAGGGACCTTTGCATGTAGAGGTTGCAATCAGTGTGCGTATATGACAAATGACAACAAGTTCATTCATCCAGATACTGGATATGAATATACATTTAGATCTTATGCTGATTGTAAATCTAGAAATTTAGTATATTTAGCTCAATGTCAGCTGTGTAAATCATTTTATGTGGGAAAAATGAATAGGACCTTAAGGGAACGTGTTAGGGAACATATATATGCCATTAATAAAGAGGATGAAAGGAATGCCTTGGCTAAACATGTCATTGATCATGGCATGACAAATAAATTTAAGTTCAGGGCTCTTGAACTGATTAAGAAGACAAGTAGATTAGGTGATATAAACAACTATACTGAAGAACGAGAATGTAGATGGATAATGAGGCTACAGGCACATAAGGCCCATGGTCTTAATGACAAGATATCTCTGAAACCTTTTTTGTCAGCAAGACCATATGTACATTAAGAATACAAATATATGGTTTTTGCACAATGTTTTATGAAATAAGAGAATATATATGTATATGTTCCCATACACATTTGTATACACACATTAGCATATATAGTATATATATGATTTCTCCTATATGTATGTATTTTTAAATGAATAATATCTTTTTAAGAGTTTTTTACTATATATGTTTAAAGTTTTTAGTTTTATTTTATAAGTATTTTATCAAGAATGTCTATGAAAAGTGTTATAGCAATATGTATATATATATGCTTATTTTTCTTTCTATACATATTTTGCGAGCAATGACAGACTTGATTATTTGATTATTTTAAATGAATTGAAATTAGATAATTAGAGCAGTTATATAAAGATGAGAATATCAGGTGATTTATTGAAGTCTGATGAAACATCTTTGTACGTGAAAGCGCTTACTTTGGATTCTGTGTTTTATTATTTTATTTTTTTCATTAAACTTTTTTACGTGAGAACTGGAGATTTACTTTCAGCTGTGGCGAGCCTCTTTTGTTTTTCTATATATGCTGATTAAGTCTCAAGGGGCACCTTACTCAGAACCATTTAGTTTTTTATTGAAGACCCTAATATAGACTCACCTAGAAAAACGGAAGAGGAAAATCTCTTTGAAAATGAAGACCACCATCTGTCCCAGAGGTTCTGTTCCTACCTTCCGTACAACACTAAAAAGGGTCATTAACCATAACACCCTAACAGTGTTCAGGGCCTTTGGTAGTTATGGCCAAACCTCATCTATTCTCACAAACCTGCCAAAGAAGAACTATTTTTAATTGCTCAGTGATTTATTCTACAAAGTCCCACAGCTGCATTTGGCATTGTCTGCTCAGAGAAGAGCATGCCCAAGATATTCAGGAGTTACCCAAACTGTCCCGTCTATCTTTGACTCTCAGCTTCACAGTCTTGGATTTAGTCTTGATATCAGGTCACTGCCTGTGTGAAATTTAAATAAAAGTCTTTAAAAATATTTTCTGTAAATGCTGTTATGTTAAACTTTCTTAAAAAATAATAAAAATTATATTTGAAAAAAAAAAGCTTTATGTGAGTATTCCAGTTTAATTCCTCCTTCCCAAAACATGCCAATTTGCTACACTATATTATATACACACCCACATACACATTTAGATTTATAAATACACACACACACACACACACACACACACACACACACACACACACACACACACACACACACACACACACACACACACACACACACACACATTTCCTTTGCCCTTGTAGTCGGAGATCATGGCTGAAAAGGGTTCATGGACTAGTCCACTTACACAGTTAAAAGATAAATAAATGACTCCATGTTCATGACTTCCTCAGGTAAACTTAGATGCCCTGTCAGTATTTTGAGATGTCACAATGCAAGTCCTAAATCAAAGAAAAAGTAAGTGCAATTTTTATAGCTTTAGTAGTGAAGTATGAAACTCACTGTTACACATTAAAAGCATTTTTTTACAGGGATAATCCCCCTGCAACTTCTGATATGGGGGGCTGCACCCCCTTATCCCTGCTATTTATATACACTAACCCTGAGACTGCTGTATCTTGGAAATGGGGAATTTTTTGAGATAATTCAGTTGTGGCTTTATATATATTTCCCCCTAACTGCACTTAATTTCTCACTGTTTTGGGACTTGCATTATCAGGTTACAGACATACAATGGCAACTCGTGTATTTCTGGATGTGAGAACTGAGCTCATTCCTTACAGAAGGACTGGTAGGTATTCTCAGGACTTCCTCACTGCATGTTTAAGTTGCTTATATCTGTCTAGCTGCTTCCCTAGCTGTATGACCCATCTCATCAAAGTGTAAATATCAGTTGATGGTGAGGCACCTTTCCTGATCTGAATGTCCAGAACAAACAACCTTACACCTGATGATATAACTTCAAAATCAATTAATGACTTTTAGTTCAAGGTGATTTGGTACATGACATATATTACTTGTGTGCATCCCTGTGTTCAAACATAGTGCAGTTTATAACTAGCATAGAAGTCCAAAAATAATTTCATACTTGGGTTCATATCAGGCAAACTGCTCCTCCCAGTCATGATAGTTTCATTATTCCCTATGTACAGAGTTGAAGTTTCCCACTACAAAGAGAGATGATGTTCTGTCAAGTACTGCCCCCACAATGTCGATGAAAGGTGAATATTCTGAATAGCTTTTAGATGCATATGTGCTAACAAAGAAGACTGTTTGGCTCTCTTTATTTGTAGTTACACTAAGGTAATCCTCACACTAATTGCTGTATACTCCAGCTGTACATGTATGGCATACAGCCAGGGGCTTGTGAGTATTCAAGCCGCCTACCTATGAATTTTCCTGATAGCTGTAGAACAGCTAGTTACGAAAATAAAATTGCCAAAGATTCCTGACAACGACAAGACATTCTATAACTATGTCAAGAATCTAAATGGCAATGCTCAGATCTGCTCTGAGCTACAACAGAATGGCATTAAATATACTGATCCCAAGGATATTGCTAATATCCTGGCAGATCAATTCAGTGCCAACTTCACCCCCCTCTCACCCCCTAAATGGCCCATCTCAATACCGGAAGATTGCCAAATTCCAGTAATAAAGGCCACACAGGTAAAATATGTACTCTCAAAAGCTAAGAATACAGCATCCATGGGACCAGATGACATCCCGGGCTGTGTACTACATGACCTACAAAATGAAAAGGCACCTCACCTAAGTGTCATGTTTAATCATAGCCTCACCTCAGGCTTCATGCCCATTGAGTGGTGCACAGCTACAGTTATCCCACTCCACAAGGGGGGATCCACCTTGGATCCCAGGAACTACCGCCCCATCAGTCTGATGAGTCTGATCTGCAAGGCCATGGAATGTATTATCATGGAACTTATAAACAAAGATATTGGCAACCTTCAAACACTGGACCCCACCCAGTTTGTGTTTGTGAAGGGCCGATCTTGTCTCCTGAACCTGATTGTCTCCTGAACCTGATTGACTTCTTCGAATCAGTCTCCAGAGCCATGGACGAGGGTAAAGCGGTCCACACAGCCTATCAGGACCTTGCCAAGGCCTTTGACACCATCCCCCACTCTGGAATCATAGATAGACTTACTAAGCTGGGCATTACTCCCTATGTCACTCGATGGGTTGCCAACTGGTTTACTGACAGAACCCACGTTGTAAAAGTAGCAGACTCCAAATCCAGCTCCAGACAAGTGACAAGTGGAGTACCTCAGGGCTCAGTCCTGGGACCGCTCTTGTTTGGCATGTACTTCTCTGAAGTACAGGCCAACACTAAGGGACTCTGGCTAACAAAGTTCGCAGATGACTGCAAACTGGGAGCCATTATTGAATCCACAAATGATGTGGATACTCTACAAAAGGGCCTTACAGAAACAGGTGCTTTGTGCCAGAGCCATGGGCTCAAGCTCAGTGCCAAGAAATGTATAGTTATCCCCTTTGGGAAAAAACATGTTCCCATGAATTACCACATAGGTGGCAGCACACTAAGCACTGAAAGTGTGATAAGAGACTTAGGGACACAGGTGGACAGTGGTCTCACCTTTGATAACCACATCACCACAACAGTCAGGAAATCCTTCTATGTGGCACACCTCATCACTAAGGTCTTTTCATCCAGAAAAAAGGAGGTCATTGTCCCACTGTACTCATCCCTTATTAGACCCATTATAGAATACAACGCCCCATTTGGTATGTACCTCTCAAGACATCTGCAACAACTGGAAAGGCCACAGAAATACCTCACTAAAAGAATTACAGGCCTAAAGCAGATGCCCTACGCTGATCGCCTTAAAAAAACTCCAGCTATACTCTGTCGCATATCGTCTACTCAGAGGCGATCTCTGCTTAACATACAAGGCCATGTCAAACCCAGAGCTGTTGGACATGCTACACTTAAAGAAATCCCAATCCTTCAGAGCCACACGTTCCAGGGATCTAAACCTTGTCATCACAATAAACAAAACATGCTGGAGGGATAGGTTCCTGACCCAGAGACTCCCCAGACTCTGGAATAGACTGCCCATACATGTCAAGCAGAGCGCCTCTTTGGCCCTCTTCAAAAGGAACCTTGTCAATTGGATGGGAGAAAGGAAATTCACCCTGGGGATCACGTCAGTCACCCTACTTGACTGGGGTCCAGGGAAGTAAATAGTGTGGGAAGAAATAGCCAGGGAATTATTATGGCTAGGCTTGTATAGGCCCTAGGGCCGATAGCCTAGTACCAACCTATGAACCTATGAGAGACTACCCTAGCTCAGGAGGTCTGGTTTCAGAACCATCACTGTATAGCTCTAGATCATGTAAGTCTACCCGGTATTTTTCAAGCCTCTTCTTGCACAAGCTCTGGCACCTTCCCTTGAATTAAGGTGAAATTCTTTGTTCCAGTGCCCAATTTTACTATTCAAAGTTGCATCCATCTTAATCTGTCCAGTTTCTGCCTACCACTTGACTGGCATCACATCCAACTCCGCGTCTATATTACCCAATCGAACATTTAGGTTAGCGAATACCTAAATGTCGACCTTGTAATATCGTTAAATTAAAACAGCAAATGGCCAGTTTAACATAGGGAATGAATTCCCTTGGTCTCAAAAAAAAAAAAAAAATTAGACCAAAATGAAGTGGGGGGATGTGACCCCCACACCACCCTAACTAAAAATATACCAACTCTGAGATCGCTCTACAGTGAAGAAAGGGGCAAAATCTGCATAATGGCCAAGGGAATTCTTTCCCTGCGTTAAATCGGCAGTTCGTGTTTTTTTGCTTTTGCTATTACCAGATCAATGTTTAGGTATTCGCTAACCTAAACATTCGATCAGGTAATAGGAACCCCCAACTCCCACCATTCATCTTGCAGGTGTAAACCCACAGGGTGATTCCACATAGCTTATTTTGTTGAGCCAAGCTGGGCTACATGGGTTCCCTGGTCACTAGGTTTTCACTGGTGAACAGTACCCCAAGATCTAGCACCAGACATAACACTTTGGTTCCTAACTGATGGCTTCCTGCTTAACTCTGATAGTAGCCTCCTTACAGGTGTCCTATTTATAGACCTGACAAAGGCATTTGACCTCATTGACTACTATCTTCGCCAAAACAAGCTAATTGAAATTGGTATCAGTCCAGATGTCACTCCCTGGTTTAAAAACTTCCTCACTGATAGACACTTCAGAGTTAAAAATACAATCCTCCCAGTCAGAATCTGTACCTGTTAACAAAGGTGTACCAGAAGGAGCCATTCTTACCCCTCCCCCTTCTCCATAATCATTAACAAACTTCCTTGTGACTTCTACAATCTCTCACTTATCCTGTATGCCGATGACATGGTCATTTACTGACCATGTCACTCTTACATCAACATTCAATGCCAACTCCAGTCAGACTTACATGAATTCAACCAATGGCTTGTAAACCATAAACTACTTCTCAGTCCCACCAAGACCAAAACTATACTTTTTGGAACTTTACAGAAAATTCACTAAGTACCTGACTCTTTAACTATCTTTGACCTACACAGCCATTCTGCACTGACAACCTTCACCTTCAAATATCTAGGACTACGGCTTGATTAGTCACTAAACTTCCATTTCTACACAAACAAAGTGAAAGCCAAAATAAACTTCCTTTTCTTCTGGGCCCAAAAGATCTCCTCACTTCTAGCCCAACCAGCAAGAGCAGCCACTGACAAAGGAGTTATCCATTCTTAACTTGAATATGGGCTGCCAAGTTTTGCTTTTGCCTCCAGAAAAACATTGCCACACTCCAGACTATCTGCCAGTTCATTAGAAACTTACCTTTCTGTAAACATGATTGTATCCCCCTAGACAAAGCCAAATGTCCACCCATGAAACAAAGATCTAACCTACTTTTAGGATCCCAACTCTACAAACTACTCCAACTCCACACATTTATTCCCCATGCAGCTAGACCTCATGACATAACGTCTTCATAAAACCTGAGACACTATTCACAAACCATAACAACTCTCATTACTCCTAGAACCAAATTCCACAGCACTGCACATGGCATCTCCTCTCAGGCACCTACTCTTTGGAAGCTCCCCCAATGACATAAAGGAAATCAACACTTATTCCAACTTCAGAATGCAACTCAAAATACACTTCTTCCAAGCCAAGTGTTCCTACTTCAATACGGGACATATCACCTAATCTATCTCTTTTCCAAAGTCTGTTCTCCTCTCTCAAGTTTTATTGAAGATTGACCCCACTTTATAAACTAATGTATATATTGTACATTACAATCTGCTTGATTGTACATTGCCATACCTCTCAACTTTAGTACAAAAAAAAAAAAATCTGGATAAAGCCTAAAATAATGGGGGCCAAATGTCCAAAAGTAGGGACGGATTTTAAGTTTTGCTCTTATAAACTTGGAATGTTGCTAGAAAAATAGGACTTGAGTTAGCAGGCATTTTCTTACATTTTTTTAAGGATATGAAGTCTGACATTCAATTGTACATCATTATTTAGTGACTTCAATCCTCAGACATTTGCCAGAAACCCACAAATTTTATGAGGACCAGACCAAAAATAAGAGGCAAAAATCTGGGCATTCTGCAAAACTTCAGACATTTGAGAGGTATGTACATTGCACTGTGCATTCACTAGAATGTATATACACATTTTTTACTATGTAATTAGTCTGAAGTACTCTATTATTGCTTACATTTCTCTATTTTTTGTTTGTGAAATGTTTTGCATTTCACCCAGGCCGAACTTGAAATTGTTCAGTTTTGATCAATGCACTACCTCAGTAAACAAATATAAATAAATAAACGAGCCATTATGCAGTTCACATTTTGGAACACCATTTATTTGGCTCTTCTTCAATGAGTTTGCGAAGGATGATCTTATTAGGACCACAAAGTACCAGTAAACAGCTCTTGGGAATAACAGGAGCACACAGACCCCACCACAATGACAGGGTCTTGATTCCAGGTGGAGTACAGCTCCACTATCTCTGTATAATTTGATCATTCTGCTGTCAATATTAGAGCAAGCACACAGCCTGGCAGCACAGTCTGCCATTTTGTGACTAGATGCAAGCCAAACCCATACTATTTATATACTTCCTGAATATACAAAGTAGTCTTTACCCATAAATTATTTACTTTGCATTTAGAAATGTCATTTGTACAGATTACTGTTTTTATGGCCAGCAAATATTTTACCCAAAGTCCATTAGATAATTAACGAAAATGCATCACTTGTATATTAATCAGCTTAATTTATCTGACAGTCTGTTATTAGGAAGAGAGTTAATCTGCATCCTCTGCACAAGTTGATAATGTGCACAATGCAAATCATTTTAATATAACACAAGCTCTTGTTTTTGAAAAAGTCCCTTTCTTGCAAATTGTTTACATGCATAAATACTTAACACTCATCAGACCCAGATTACCATTCACCCAACACTCCCTTTCCTTTTTGCAAGCACTTGCTCTGCTTTAAAATAATTTGTTTGTGCATTAACTTCACTTTCCCCAAGTCATTTCCCCAAAGATTCACTAAACTGCCTTTTGTTGCACAAAAGCATTTTTAATGGCTTCTGTCATTGCTGAGGTAGCTTTCTTATTTTTTTCCAGCACAACGCTTCTTACACCTACTGTATCATGAATGGTGAACCTTTTTGTTTCCCCCTCTTCTTGCACACATATTTCATATTCAGTAGCATTGTATCAAAGTAACTCTGAACAGTATAACATTAAAGAGACACTGCAAGTCTCATGTTTGTTTACTATTGTTCAACTCAGCCTGTAGAGAAGAGTGCACACACATGCACAACTCTACACCTGCTTATAACATTATAACAAATGTACAGTTATTGTATTTATTATGGTAGCTTTGTAGCAAGGCTGGTCTAATATTTACATCCTTTTAGACACAGCCTGGAACAACAAAGAACCTGCTAAAGCACAGATAAAAAGAGTCTCCAGAAACTAGATATAGTCATAGTAACATGTAACCAGTATAGCAGGCATGACTGACGTAATAACAGAATTCATTCCATAGCAGAAGATAGACAGTGCAAATGATAATGCTGCTTAGTTAACAGAGCACAGAGTGCTAACACAGCATAGAATACTAATATAGCACAGAGTAATAATATGTGTAGAACAATTTCCTTTTTTTGAGGAATTCCATTGCCTGCCAATTATCAACCGAACCTCCTCCCAACCAATCAGCTCATTTTTTCCCCTATCATCAAGGCGAGAGGGACAGCCAGGGGAGGATATCATTAAGGCAGCTATCAGGGGTGGTTTGATTTTTGCACTTTGGGGCCTTAACTCCAATACACATGCTTCATACTGCCCCAGGGTTGGATGTACAATAGGGATATTGGTGAGGGCATGTCACGTGCTTCCATAGGTGATGTAAACCCTCACGACTGCCATACCCTTTCAAAGCCAGTGCTCCTGTGTAATCTCAAATCTCCATTAGGGATTCTGTTGTGGGAATAAGCACATGCAACTCCCCTCCCCCAAAGAAAAGAATCAGTAAAGCCATGCCACTCCTCTTCCTACACGTCAGCTCCAACAGGCACCTGAGCCACTGTTCAAACTCATATCACTAGGGTCATAGTCAGGGCTTTATCTCTTTACACTATCACAGCTGACTATAAAAGCTGTGTAGACCATTAATACAGCATATAACAGCAATGCAGTACAGTGCAGAGTACCAACCAGTATAGCATAGTAATACAGTATAGAATACTAATGCAGCATATAACAGCAATGCAGCACAGCACAGAGTACCAACCAGTATAATATAGTAACACAGCATAGAACACTAGGCATAGTTTAACATCTATTAGAATACAACAGTAATATGGCACACACTAACTGTTTTACTGGGTTAAAATGCTGGCTAGGCTACAATTACCTGACGCTTGGAAGTGAAGTTGATAGGTACCATTTTAAGACTTGAGAAAATGCAGGAAATCACTTTGGACTCTGCTGTTATTGGGAATGGTATTTCATAGTTTAGAAACGCTGACAAAAAATGCTTTGCTAGAACTGAAGTGAATATCTTGGAATGCTGATAGAAGAACTGGAAGAAGTGGAAGCCAGCAGGAGATTTAAGTGAAAAGCAGCATTCCTAGGTGGGGCAGACCCTATACAGATCACATTATAAATAAGAGAGCACTTTCAAAGAACAGGCCTTCCAGCAATGGATGGCCATTCTGCTGTTGACAATATTGTACAGTGATGTTGCATATGTGGGGAATGGAGGATAAATGTATTTTGCTTGGGTAGTTGTAGTTATTATGGTAAAATGCCATAATTAATGGACCACTATGCATAGTTTGTAAAACCGTTTATAACTGGAGCATATACTATGCTCATGTAGAATGGAAAGGAGTAATATATATATATATATATATATATATATATAGAGAGAGAGAGAGAGTGAGAGAGAGGACAAACTGTGGAGGACCAACAGCCTGGTGATGGCTACTTCTAAACTTAAGAGATAATTATGGTGCAGACATTTTTGCTGTTAGGATTCTTTGGAAATATGATGAGCAAGAAAGATTATGCTGTTAAAATGTGTTGGTATGTTACGCTCACACTGAAGCAGTTGAGTTTAACCCAAACTTATGGCTTTCATGTAGAATAGTCATAGATCATGTACTATAGTGCTTCTTTCCATATAGAAAGATATAGAAAGCTTAATGGTATTAGCCATATAGCGGCCTTAGACAGAAAATAAAAAATAAATAATCAAGCAAATAAGCAAATAAAAATGTGTTTGTGCTACTGAGCTGAACGGAGGGGCACAGCCACAACTGTTTAGTGAGATTTCAGACAACTAGAGGCTTCTGAGCTTCCTAAAAACCATAAGTTGCCTGTTTTCTTGCTTATGTTTCTATTTATTGCTTATTATTACCATTTATTGCACTTTTGCCTGCTGCCATCTTTTTACTGTATTTTACTATAAACAAACTGCACTGTTGTACTGCAACTGTCTGCCTTACTGGGTCTGTTAAATCATTTTAGTAAATTTTTTTCACTCTTTATAAAGCTTTTTTAGCCGTTTTCACTGTTTGAAAGGTATTAACTGGAACTTTTCTCCATTTGTTAAGCATCTGTTTGTTTGTTCTGATTTTCCTGCCAAGTGTATCATACAACTGATTCATTTGTAGTTAAAAGCATTCTCTAGAGTCTCCTTTCTTTCTTGTTTAAACCATTTATTTAGTGTTTCATTGCTGTTTTTCTGTTGTGGTAAACATTTCTGTAGTGTTTTCTGCCTACAATAGTGTAGCTAGTAGCTGTGGCATAGTCCAGACTCAGGGTTGCTGTTTCTGGGCATGGTTGTTTGTAGTGGCTGTTTGTTCTGAGCATATTTTCCAGCCATCTTGGATTAGAAAGGGCCCTTCTGCACTCTAGTGAGAGGATTGTGCTGACTGGTCCCTGGCTGGTAAAGGCTTGCTGGCCTAGGGCTTGGAGTAAGCACCTCATGTTTTATTTTTTTTTTTTAGCTTTTTTAAAGTTGTTTTAGGTTTTACCCTTCTGGTATTTAAGTCCCAACCCTTGAGTGGGTTTCTGCTTGTTTGCTCGTTTCCCAGCACCATGGACTGCTGTGCAATTGTGTGCCACAGCTGGACAGATAATTTTGACAATTTTCCCTTAGATACAGCTGTATCCCAACAGTGTAGTTCCTCATCTTTAGCACATTTCCGGGCAGAGAGGCTGGATTTCTGTGTTACTAGAATCTTCTGTTTTTTGTGATATTCAAACCCCACATTTGCGATGATTTGGGCTTGTTTGTGCATCACACACCACAGCTGCACTGTTTTTAACCACTGTGAGGTATTCCAGCTACAATTTTCCCTTAGTAGCACTTGTGTGATCACCTAGTATTACTCCTCTTAACCTTCCACCCTTTACCCCCTTAACTCTCTCTGGTCTCTCTGCCTCAGATTCTGACTAATATGGATGGATAATTCCCTAGGGTTACTCCTGCCAGTCTGGTTGATATGGGCATCCTGAGACAGTGTAGCAACGGCCTTATGTACATGGACAACCCTCTACTACTACCACCTAGGAACACAATTTGTGAGAGATGCAATTACATTAAGAACCTAGAGTCTATGCTCTCTCCCTCACAAGCCAGTATATCTGGCACTGAGAAAGTTGTCAACACAAACACCACACCTCAAACACCACCCACACCTATACAACACGTACACACATACACACCCACACACACACACACACACACACACACACACACACACACACACACACACACACACACACACACAGACACATATTGATGTCCTCAACAAAAACATACCTAAACAAAAGAAACCTCTGAGGCAAAAACACACGTGAACTCCACTGCCCACCACACATCACACATAGTCCATATACCTGTGTCTCACAGCCACTAAGGCCTAAACATAAACCCAACATATTAGTCATAGGAGATTCCATTGTGAGACACACAGATGTGCCCCTCACCAGGCTGGATATGGAGAAAGTCACGGTTAGTTGTTGGTCAGGTGCCAGAATCCACCATATCACCCATGCACTCAAGCCTCTCCACAATGCGTACTGTTATGACTCTGTCATAGCCCATGTTGATGTGAATGACTTGAGACATACCTCCCTGGACAATAAGAAGAGAGACATGATCAGGCTCTCTGAATATATGTCCCAGACAGGTATGTTCCTAGCCTTAAGCAGTATTCTACCATCACCCAGAATGATGCCTCAGTACAAACAGAAAATGATTTTGACTTTAACAATTGGCTTTGTTTCTGGTGTCATTCCGAGGGGATCCAGTACCTGACAGCCTGGGAAAACTTGATCATTAGACCACGTTGCTTTGTCAGAGATGGCCTGCATCTGTGTCTCTTGGGCTTCAGGCTTTTGTCAAAGGCTCTTACCTCCCCCATAGTGCTTTGTTTAGGCAATGCCATGAGATCAAAACTACCAACATGAAAATTTCATCAAAACGCAAATTAAAGGTCATGTTGCTAAATGCTAGGAGTCTAAATATGAAACTGCACTCATTGCAAGCATTCTTAACCCTGGAAGATGCTGACATTTGTGCAGTCACAGAAATCTGATTCAAAGCTGTGGAGAGCACCCCAGCCATACCAGGTTACTCATCCTATCATTCATTCAGACCCCAAGCCATGGGCAGCAAAATATATTAAAGACATACACACCTCCATGCTGATAAAACAGTATGCTGCACAGGAGACACTCCAGGTGCAGTTAACAATTGACAAGACCCCTATTCAAATCATAGTAAGCTACAGGCCCCCAACTTTGACCTAAGATGCCCACTCCACCTATCCACCTATCTGGAGCTATTCAAATATATCAAGATTCAACCCTTTACCCTGATCCTGGGTGACTTTAACTATCCAACTATAGATGGGAAGTACTACTCATGCCAAAATACAAATGCCCAGAGATTCCTTGATTTCATCAATGGAAATGCCTTGGACCAGCTGGTTGACACCCCCACAAGAGGTGATAATATCTTGGACTTAGTAATAACCCACTTGAGTAACCACTGCAACATCCCTACAGTGTCATCCTCCCTGATAAGATCCGACCACAAAGAGGTCATTTTCGAAGTCCCCATCTCCCCTGACCCCACCCCAGCTAGGGTCAAACAAAAAAACTTCTCCAAAGCTGATTACAACCTCCTGAGGGAACGTATAAACAGTTTCACAGCCCCCTCCCCCTCCATAGGAACTGGCACATATGTCCAAACCTACACCAAAGTAGTATACCAGCTGCATGGAATCAAGATTACCTAACAAGATATAATCTTCCTCCTCAAGGAAGAGTAAACCTGTCTGGTGGTCATATGCAATAAATAAACTCTGTAATAAAAGGAAAAAAAAATGCTCTCCCAGAACAAGAAGGAGCAGGTGCCTAACTGGAAGCAATCTCTCCTTAGCCTGAACAAACAAATAATAGCACTAGTGAAATCCTCCAAATCAAACTTTGAGTCCAAACTGGCCACATATACTAAAGACAATCATAATGCCTTCTTCACATATGTCCGCAATCTCAAAGACAACACTCAGATCTGCTCAGAACTGGTGGTCAAGGACACCACATACACAAATGCCATAGATATAGACAACCTGCTGGCATACAGGTTCAGTGAAAACTTCATCCCTCTGTCCCCCATCAATAAATCAGGACATCCCCAGCACCTGCCCCCCTTATCTCTGGGGAGCAAGTCATCACTGCCCTCTCAAAGGCAAAAAATACAGCCTCCATAGGACCCAATATCATCCCAGGCTGCATCCTAGATAAACTCAGGCAGGAACTTGCAGCACCATTAGGCACCCTGTTTAACCAAAGCCTGAGTACCGGCTTCATCCCAGCCAAGTGGAGGACAGTCACTGTCACCCCTTTGCACAAAGGTGAACTGTCCATCGATTCAGGAAATTATAGACCCATCAGCCTAACTAGCCTGATCTGCAAGGCCATGGAAAGGATTATCATGGACCTCATTAACAACGACATTGGCAACCTCCAAACACTCGATCCCACACAGTTTGGTTTCATCAAGGGAAGGTCATGCCTGTTAAATTTGGTTGACTTCTTTGAGACAGTCACCAAAGGCATGGATGAAAGGAAGACTGTGCACACCACCTACCTTGACCTGGCCAAAGCCTTCAATACTATTTCCCACTCGGGTATAACAGATACACTCTCTCAACTAGGCATCAATCCATATGTTACCAGATGGGTAGCAAACTGGCTCACTGATAGAACCCACATAGTCAAAACTGGGGAAGGCACCTCAAGCAGTAGACCCATAACAAGTGGTGTACCTCAGGGTTCAGTCTTGGGGCCTTTGTTGTTTGGGATATACTTTTCTGAGGTGCAAGCCAAAACCAATGGGCTATGGCTGACCAAGTTTGCAGATGACTGCAAGCTGGGCACTGTCATCAATTCCCCTAGTAATGTGGACATCCTCCAAGAGGGTCTCACCCAAACAAATGACTGGTGCCAGAAACATGGCCTCAAACTGAATGCCAAAAAATGCATCGTCATCCCCTTTGGAGAGAGTGATGTCCCCACAAATTAACACAATAACAAGGTCCTAAACACGCAATCAGTTGTGATGGACTTGGGCACCCAAGTTGATAGCAAACTGATTTTTGCCCACCGTATTGCCTCTGTTGTGCAGAAAGCTTTCTAAATGGCCCCCTCATTAGTAAGGTTATCTCATCTAGAGAAAAGGAGGTCATAAGATCACTGTATTCCTCCCTTATAAGACCTATTATTGAGTACAATGTCCCTTTCAACATGTACCTCACAAAGCACATGCAGCAGCTGGAGAGACCACAGAGGGTCCTCACCAGGAGAATCCAGGGCCTCAAACATCTACCCTACACAGATAGACTAAAAGCCCTGTCCCTCTACTCAGTCTCATACAGACTCCTCAGAGGTGACCTCTGTCTGGCATACAAAGCAATCTCAGACCCCACCTTGATGGATGTTGCATATCTGCAAGTCAAGCTCCACTCGAATAACCCACACACATGATCTCAGCCTGGTCTGTGACATCAATAGGACTTGTTGGTGGGACAGATTTGTGTCCCAGAGACTACCCCTTCTGTGGAATGGACTCCCTCTCCATGTCAAGCAGAGTACCTCATTAACCCTTTTTAAGCACAACCTGGATAACTGGATGGGAACAGAAAATACACCACTGGGATTCCACCTGTATCCCTGCTGGACAGGGGAATTGAGTGCTGACTTGTTGGAACATGGGCTAAGTTCTTGGCTAGGCTTGTAAGGGCCTCAGGGCCAATAGCCTAGTAAGTTCCTATGATCCTATGATATACTGATTATGTATGTATTCATGTATGTATAGCTAATACCCCTTTATCTGTATAAGTGGTTAGTAATTTATTGTACTCCAGTATGAATGGCGGACCCAATATTCTGGTGAGGCCTTACCTTTCAACCAAGGCTTCTTCCTATGGTGCCCCCCAAACTATGACTGGGTGCTAATTAACTCATGTAGCAGCATACAGGGAGTGAGGAATTCTCAGGCAATGGATAATGCATGTCATCTTAGATGTGAGATGCCATGCACAGCGAACCCCTTGAACGGTACTGGTGCAGAGATGTGCAGCACTCTTCTGTAAATCCCAGCATGATATGAGTTTTGTTCTTGCTTTAGTTTGCATGTTCTGTTACCATAGATAATATTAGAATATGTAACTTGTAGGATTACAGTTCTACATGGTTTAATGAAATAGAATTATGAATCAATTAATTTTGAGACCAGATGTGCTAACAATATCAAAAATATTTGTATTCTAGATATTCTGGGATGGGTGGACTTTGACATGTCTTAAAGCATGTGGAAGGCTCTTCCTCTTACTCCATAATTGTTCTTATCTCCAAGGGACTGAGACTTGAATATAAAAAACATCACCTTGTTTAGATATTTACTCTCACATTTCCATTGTTTGAAATTTTGAGACTTGAGCATTCATGCATTTTCCAATTTACTGTCATACTTGTTACTGTATGTTTAGTTGTATGATTTGTTAACTGAGTTGAGGCCCACTTTCAGTGAGGCCTGGGAGTGTGGTCTGCTTAAGTGACTTGGTCTGGGCCATACAGTAGACAGATGAAGTCTGAGAGAATGAAACCCAGGACTACAAGCTGAAACTTCTTAAGTAGCCATAATCATCTACACTAAGTTGTGTACTGAGTGTAGCAGGAATCTTTGGTTGTGCAGTACTGTATATGCAAAAGAACAGGAATGAAACTATGTAAGTATTCTTTCTAGTGGTAAAAGACTTTTATCACTCTGCTCCTGCTTACTCTGGTATTGTTGTTAATGTTACATACTGCAGTTTGGTTTATATCAAAAATATGTAAGACAAGTTGCGCTAGCACTCATATCTTATGATGAGTTCTGACTACATTAGCTCTTATATGGATGTCAGCTGTGAGTTTCTCCGTTCAGTACATTATCACTATATATTGCAATTCCTTCTGTAGTATTGAAAATTGCTGAATGTACAATTGTCAAAACTATTACTTAGACTCACATCAGTAATAGTCTTCCCTACTTACTTAGGGTTGCTGCCACCTTGAGTGTCCCTCTTTTAAATGCCTAATGTAACACAGGATACTTGTGAACTATGTACCCAGTCTTTGGAAAATAACAACAGTCACTTTCCAGCACAAAGGTGGGGATGGAGATAGCTCAACAGAAATGGAAAGCCACATCCATTTTTGGAAACACTATAAAAATGTATTCATATGTGTGTTCATAATATTTGTGATTCCAGCATGCTTTTCACAACAGCCGTGGTACTAACACAGCTCTGTTACCTATTACATAGTTGGTATGCTCTGAACTCAGCCAAGACACAGCTATCAGTACACTAGTCCTTGATTTATGCAAGGTTTGACATTATTAGCCATCCTCTTTTGTTCTAAAAATGGCTTATTATCAGGTGCTCTTCTATGGCCCAGAAGCTACCTGGAAGGAAATCAAATGGTAATTTTGAGCGCACAGTGCCTCCTTCTTATCCTGTGTCCCTTGGGGTTCCACTATATCCTGCTTTTGGCCATTTCAGAAGTTTTGTTTGTGACATGCAAAAACACTATGATGCCACCAGGTTAACTCAGCAATTCGATGACTCGTGACTCTACATGTTTCTGTGTTCCTCCTAATTCCATGACTCAACAGTTAGTGTTTCAACACTTTTTTTGACTGAGTACATTCACGGCTGTCTTATTCTTATTTATTTATGTTTGTTTACTGGGAAAGTGAAGTGATCAAAACTAACCATTTTCTGAGACTGACAATAACACAAGCTTTTTAAACATAAGAGAATAGATTAATGTTAATACATGGTTGTTAAGAAGTAATACATTTTATGTTGTAATCTGATACATGTTAGTGCTTGAAGAACATTTACACAATTGTTCATACCTCTCAGCCTCTTAATATAAGAAATCTGGAGAAAGACAAAATGAATGGGGGGGGGGGGGGGGGGGGCAAAGACCTGAAAGTAGGGACAGATTTTAAATATTGTTTTTATAAAATGAGGAAGTTGTTAGAATAACATATTTTGTATTAGGATGCATTTTCTGAACTATTTGAAGTCTGAAACCCAAATGTATGTCATTATTTTGTGTCTTCCATTCTAAATGCTTTGCCAGAAAATCACAAATTTTATTTGCAGCAGACCAAAAATATGAAGCAAAAGTTTCAACATTCTGTGAAAATCTGGACAGTTGAGAGGTGTGCGGAATTTTTCCAACTATTTGTGAATTACAATGTATACACTATATACAATAGTAGTCCATAGGCATGATGTGGGATGGAGATTCGAAGTACAGCAGGGGAGATATGAGATAGAGAGCAGGAAGAGTGGATAGCTGATGGGGCTTCTTTGTAATGCAAGAAAATTGGGGTCCTGTGAGGTTGAGATTATCAGAACCTGGGATAGTGTCTCCATGGATGTTTTTGAGCAGGGCAGATATGTTTTTCAGCTATATAACTTTAAAGTAGAATGTATAGATAAATGGGCAGGAGGGGGTGGTTTTAGATTGTGTTAGAGTGGGTTGCAGTTTATTTTATGGAGGTGGCTAAATTCTTTGAAAAAGTTAGAAAGGATAATTGTATTTGTCAGCAGCTGGTTACATTTCAGGATATAAGGTTCTTGGGAGGGGAGATGTCAAACTGTCAGCAAGTTTGCTTCCCTCCTGAAGTATTTTGCTTTAGCTAAAAGTATGTCTGTGTGGACTGCTTAGCAAGGCCCCATAAGACTGTAAAGGTACTTTCTGGTTCTGTAAAGGATTTCTGCTTCCATTTTTGCCAAGCTTCATCTCTAAGTTTTTAGAGATTTTCTCTCTTGCCAATACTAAATTTGATAAGACTAGACTAGATTTGCTAAGATCTGATATTACCAGGACTGAATGCATGCTGTATTGAATGACTACTCCTCCACTGCCAGATTACTGACAGCTGTCATCAAACACCCTAGTATTACTCCCATTCTAGCTATCAGTCTGGCTATGCCCCTTGGAGTTATCTTAGATGCTGGATTTTAAATTGATTTACACATGGAAGCAAACCAGAAACTTGGTATCCTCTGCTAAGAAAGGCATTTCAAGTCTATAAAAGAATTGCAACTAAAAAAGTATTCCTACTTGAAAGGCTCCTACATAGATCAAATCCTTCCATCTCTTCACTCCTGGTAAACTGAAGAAGGCCTAGAACATAATGGATTACTACTGAATATCCTGTTGTCTCCCACCACTGTGTCTCCTTAAAAACAGTTTAACTCATTGGAACTACCTAATCGTTTAAAAGTTATTCAGTTAACATCCTCACATCAGCTGCTGTGGTGTGCAAGTTAACTTGTGGTTAATAGGTGTTTAATTTAGTACATCCCACCATGTGTCTCTGCTGTAGATCTGGTGTACTAGTCGATTAAGTAAAATGTTAAACTGGGCAGATAGTGCAATACTGGCCTACAGAACTAAGAAAAATCATTACTGGCTTTCAGAAGAACACTTAAGGTACATCTATGTAATAATATTTCCTGCCGCTGAGAAGTGAGTTACCTACCCTGTAACCCAATATCTGGAAACATGACCCCCAGTCACCATTTTTTTTAATTTATCATCCTCTCGTGTAGCATATGCATAATATATAACCTCTTTCACCCTTTTTGCAAAACATTCTCCTATTTATTTTTCTTCCTCATCTAGTTCTATATGCTCTCTCTTTTTCTATCTCAGTTACTTCAAAATGTTTTCAGTTCCTTTCTCCTTCTCTGTTTTTTCTTCCCCAACCAGCTATGTCTGCTCTCTCTTTTTCCAGCTCAGTTACTCTCACTTTTGACTTGCTCTCTTCAGTTCATTTCCAGTGAGGTCCCTTGCTATTTCCCTTATCTGTATGCATCACCACCCTTCTCATTGCTCCTCTTGCTATCCTCTTCCTGGATCTGTTCTCTTTGCTGGTGCAACTCTGTTCTCATCTTTATCTTTATCTTTCATTGTGCCCTGCTTGTGTGTTATTCAATTATCCATTCCTCATTCTTAGTGACAAGGTTTCTGCCTCATACCTCCAGAGTTCTGGGTTCAGTTCTCACATCTATTCACTGTGCATATGGAGTTGTACATGTTGTTACTGTGTCTGTATTGGGTTTCTCTGGGTTCTTCAGTTCTTTCTCACCTCTGAAAACATGTTGGTTGATTGGCTTGAGGAAAAATTGTTCATATGTTTATAAATGTATATATTGCAGTACGAAGAAGCAGCAAACACCATGGTTTTCTTATAAAATAAGTGTTTTATTGTAACAAACTTAAAGACAGGCAAGCTTGCTAAAACTTGAACTGAAAAGATAGTGACAGGTGGAAACTTAAACTGCTTTGCAAGAAATAACACCACAAAAGGGATCACATTGCCAAAACAGTGATAATATGTTAAAAAATGTGATAAACAAAAAAAAAAAAAACACAAGCTTGATAACACATTAGAATCAGTCCCCATGCAGCAGTTCTTTAAAAAACACAATTTAAAAGTCTCTCTCTTTCCTTTCACCAGGTCTTGCACTGGCAAATAGTCATAGTTGTTTTACCAAAATAAAACAGGTAATATAAAATCTTTTCTGCCAGGTCTCACCCTGGGGAGTGGTAATATTACCAGAGTATCTGCATGGAAATAAATACAAAGTTTCTTTGTTAGACCTCCTTCTGGGAAGCTGTAAAAATGTATTTATCCTTTGTTGACCATGTTAGCCTCACTAGGCTGGTAGCCTCTTCTCAGGGATTACCTGAGGTGGTATTTATAATTACTAGGGGAAATTTGGCTATGACATAGGGAAACTTCCCCTGTTGTTGGTAGTAGGGGGAAGCATTTGTGTGTGACACAATGGACTTCCTATTCCTGTTCCAGGCACAGAGGTGACCTGGAGAAACAGGGAGAAAACATGACTGATTCAGCTTGTGCTGAAACTGGAATGAAAGTTCCTGAAAATGTAGTCAAAATGGTCGAATCAATACCAGAATTTTTTTTCTGATGATGTGGGTGCAGAAAAACAGTGACATTGGAGAAAAATGAGATTGAGAAGGAAAAGGAGATTGTAGCTGAAACAGAGATGGAGTCAGAGAAAAACTTTCAGAGGAGATTGTTTGAAGGAGAGACAGTTACCTCTGAAAAATGCATAATTACAACCCTCCAGTCGGGGGGGGGGTACGTGATGATTATTTGGAAGAAATGGTAAACCAAAGTGAGCCAGAAAGTGGAGCAGCAATTTCATAGAATGACATCATGGAAAAAAATAGAAGTAGAAAAAGGAGAAGAAATTGTGCCATAAAAAGTTCCAGAGACAAATACATATGCACAAACTGTTGGAGAAGGAACAAAGAAGAAGGAAGAAATAAAAGAAACAAAAAAGAGGTATACAGTACATGTGAGCAGTAAAAAAGAAGAAAATTTGGACAGGTATGAGGTTTGAGAATCTATCATAGCACCTCTGGATGTCAAAGCAAAAGAGGTAAGAGCATTTATTCTAATTAATAAAGAGACTTTTTGTGACTTGATATTTAAGACTGGGCAGGGCATGGAATTTTTTTGGGTGCTGATGAACTAAAGAAAAAAATATATATCCATGGTCAAAATATGTGGTGCAAGCTTTTTACAGACAAAAAAAAGAAGAAGAATGATCAGTTTAGAACTGAAGTTGAAGCAAAAGAACTGAAAGAACATTTCTTAAGTACATGTAAAGAAGTAACGGACACTACAAAAATATATGATGGAAGAGGACTGTGGACGGGGTATGGGAATGTGGAGTAATACTGAAATTGGAAGATGATAATGTTATTCATGTACCTAGTATTATTAATGTTCATGATAACAGGGTTTTTTGAAATACAGGGGTCAATCAAAGACTTGTTATTTTTGTGGAAAAAACGGATCATTTAATAAATTAATGTGATAAAAAGATGTTATTTGTGTGTAAAACAGGGCATAATGCAAAAAATGTGATTTACAATGCAAAAATGTAGCAATACTGGTCATTCATGGCTAGAATGTGAAATGAAGCTTTACAGGAGAAAGATATAGAAGAATGTGTTATACAAGAAAATGTACAAAAAATGTGACTGATAAAGAGGTTATACATGATGTTTGTGATAAACTTTGAGTCTGCCAGCCCAGCTAGATAGAATTTTGTAAATAATTCTATGTCAGTGTAAATATTAATATGATCCACAAGCTTGTTTCACAAATGTAAGAAAACTGTGTTACATGCTGAGCTTCAAAAATGTAACCACAGTGGACCCTGATGGAAATGTGTATAAACTCTATGCCTATGTAATGTATGTTTTATGGTGGAAATTGGGACATAAAGAGTTAACTTGCAAACTCTAAGAAAATAAGTTGATATGTAAAGAATTTTGCAACTGTGTGTGATCTCAAGCTAAGAGACAGGATGTCTGGGCTAGGAGCTTCTTTCTATTGTCTTAAGACAGAGATAATTACTAGGTTGCACATGTAAAGTAAATTTTATGGCTCTGTGACTTACTGGCAGCTGCAGATCACAAAGAAATGTTACATTTTAAGTTCTGTGAGCCTGGGAACTTGAGCAGAGATGACAAGAATGATGTAATCTGAAATGACTCAGCAGTAAGGTGTATAATCAATTTAAAAACTATCTCAGAGAAAAAGATAGTGCATTTTGTATTTTGTTCTGAAGCTGGCAACAACTCACCAGCACTTGCTTTGTTCTGTAAGTAAGACTTGGATCTTAGTATTTATCTTAGAGATAGATAGTAAAATAGTCAGATCAGTGTATATGTTTTCTGTATTTATGTGAGACTGTCCTACAATGTTGTTTTAAAGTATTTCCAGTGATTTCTGAACTCTCTATTGTCACTGAGTTGAGTTAATAAGTATTGTTTTGTGTTTTTATTATTTATTATTAAATATATTTGAACCTTTTAACTGTGGCTGTTTTGTGTAGAGGTATTTAAGCTCTTAGAGTACTTGCATGTATTGGTGATACTGTACAAGCCAATCTAGAATAGCCTTAAAAGTTTGGTCACACTTACCATTTGGATAACAGTATCATTACACAGTGGAATTGGTCACCCTTTGGGAAGGGCCTTATAGTTGCTGATAAGTAGGGAGTCTGGTGGCAGTGCTAACTACCTTATGGCCTGGGCAGAAGGGGGCATAGCTAGTAAACCTGTGCCACACTTCCCCAGGTGTGTGTTTGTGTATAAATCAAATATCAAAGTGTGTGTGTGTGTGTGTGTGTGTGTGTGTGTGTGTGTGTGTGTGTGTGTGTGTATGTGTCAGCTCCTTGGGCAGGGACACGAAGCACTGGGTGGACAGAGAGAGTGCTGGAAAGACTTGGCTTGGAACCCTGGCTAAGGACTCCACTCTATAGCTGTGCTAGTCAGAAGTCTTATTGGGGATCTGGAGAGAGAGAGAAACCAGCCCCAAACTGACTGTGATCTCTGTGTGCTCTTAACGGAAATTGTACTTTACTGTGTGTGTACTTGTCATCTTCCCAATGTGCATGTCTCTTACTGGTGTTAGTGGTGAGGATTGAGGCTCCTTGATTACTTGGCCAGTGCACAGGTGTCACAAAGTTAAAGAAAGTAACAAGGAAAAAGAAACAGAGGAGACAAGTGAAGAAGAAGCTGACTGGCACACAGTATGAAATAAAAATAATTAGATAGTGAGAAGAGTTAAGGAAAGGAAAAGAAAATTCAAAAATATAATGCTTAGAGAAAATAAGAAAGGAAAGGGATAAACATTTTGTTAAACTAACTGTACTTAAAAGCTGAAAATATTTGCTTTAAATGTGAACAGTATGAAAAATCTTAAGAGGAAAATTACAATGGTGTGCTGAAGTAGATGCACATATTATTATTTTAGAAGATATCAGATTATTAACAGATGAATAAAGAATACAAACTGAAAAACTTTGGAATGGTGTGGTAGTTTGGAACATGGGTAAAGAAACGTGCTCGGGCATATTATTATGTGAAGAAAGCATTAAAATATCAGATGTAACCATGGTGGAACTAGGACAAATTATGGTAACAGACTTGAGATAGAAAAAATATGTGTATGGAATGATAGCTTTATATGCATATGTAACAAAAAAGAGAGAAATGATGTTTAAAAATATTCTTGAATATGTTTGTGTAAATATGGACATTATAGTGGTGGGTGATTTTAATTGTAATTTAAGAAAACATAAGAACAATTGTGATATTAAAATGGTTAAATAAATTATGAGAAGTAGATTTATTTAAGTGTATGGGAGAATAACCACTGGACCTACAAAAGGAATGAAATTAGGACAGAAATTGATTATTTTTTTAAAAGATCTGATAGTGTAAAAGTTTAAGAAAAAGGAATTAAGTAAGCTGGATTTTCAGATCATGTGGCTGTATGAGTTAAAGTACAGGAAAATGAAGAATATATAAGAATAGGAAAAGGAATAAAGAGAATTAATGAAAAGGAATTAGATTTAGAAGAGAAAAAGAACTTATGGAATTATGGAAAAAAAATCATATGAATATGAGAGAGTTTTATGAGAAATGGACTGTTTGGTGGCATAATTTCAAACAGAAATATAAAAAAGTGTTTTTAGAGTGTATAAGGAAGAAAAGAAAAAGAGAGATATAAGATATTAAGTCAAGAAACATTCAGAGACTTAATAGAGAAGAAAAAATCCTTTTATGAACAAGGAAGATAAATATATAAAATGAATCAAATTAAAATTAACTTGTTATATAAACAAAAATATTGTTTACAAGGAAAGAAAGAAGAGGTAGCACCATATCTGAGTAAAATAATAAAAGAAGGAACAATAAGAGAATTAAAAAATAAGGAAGGCAAGCAAATAAGACAGCAAGAAGGAATATATGAAATGATTAAAGAATATGTATTGGAATTATTTGTTAAAAGAGAAGAAAACATAGAACAAATTTATAAAGGTGAAGAATTAAATAATGAAGATAATGAGTATTTAGAACAAAAAATAACTATGAAAGAATTGAATGAAATTCTAAAAGCTATTACCATGAATTATCCAAGAGGACTGGATGGAAATGAATATGGTATGTATAAAGAAATGAAGGAGTGGCAGAAAATAAGTTTTACAGAAGTTATGAATGAATGGTTAGAAACTGGAATTAAAGAGAAAGAGATATGTACAGGAGTTATACAATTTATATTTAAAATGGAAATAAAGAGGAGATAAAAACTGGAGACCTATAGCATTGAATAATATGGATTATATTTTTTTTTATGAGAATAATAACAAAAAGGTTACAAATGAAATGGATAACATATATGACCAAAATGTATTTGGAAGAAAAGGAAAAGAAAGTCAAGAGTTATTTTGGATAAGAGAAATAATTGATGCTATCATAAAAATGTAGAAGCAAAGGTTATGATAGAGGATATCAGTAAAGCCTATGATCATATTCAATATAAATCATTATGAGGAATTTTGCAGGCATATAATGTAAGCAAAAAATATTATAAGTAATAAAATCTGTTTATGAAAGGAACTATATGAAACTAAATGTAAATGGCTGGATTGGGGAAGAAATAAAAATAGAATGTGGAATAAAGCAGGGCTGCCCAGCTAGTAGTATAATTTTCTCATTAGTTATGAATGTAATAGTGAAGGAAATTAATAAAATGTCAAGTAGAGTTGGATACAAAATGATGAAGGAAGTACAATTCTTAATAATGTATAATTATGTGGATGATATTGTATTAATTAAGAATAAGGCATGGATGGAAGAAGTAAATGAAAAATTAAATATAAATTAAAAAAATGGTTTAAGTATAAATAAAGAGAAAAGTAAAGGATTTAGTTTTGAATGTATGATATGAAGTTTTGAGTTCAATGAAAAATATATAAATATATTAGGAATAATATTTGGAAGGAATGAATACAGACAACAAAAATGGGATAATGTACTCAAAAAAGTAAAGGATATGACTATTTTTTGGAAATCATATAGATTTTCATATAGAAAAAAGCATACTTGTTGAACACAATGGTAATAGGAAAAAATGCTTATGTTGCTAACAGCTATACAATTCATATTAAGTATGACAAGGAATTAATGATAATTATATTTTCTTTTATATGGGGCTCTTGAGAGGGATTATATATATGAAAGAAGACCAAGGAAACTTGGGTTTAATAAGCCCAACATTACGTGCACCATATTTAATTTTATATAAGGTATTAAAAGGAGTTATGAAGGAAAATAAAAACTTGATAGAAATGATACTATATTATAAATAGAAAGAACTGCGGGAAGGCATGGAAGTAAAAAAAAAAGAAGTAAAAACACTGTGAATGAAGAAATGAAAGAGTACCAAAACAAAATTGTGTTCTGGAAAATAAAAAAGAATATATGTGAGAAAAATAGTAAAGAATGGTACTTAAATATTATAAAAACATTTTAATGCATAGATCCATGGAAAGATTTATAAGTAGATAAGAAACAAGAATAATGATGAGATATAGTAACTATAAGAAGATTAAAGAATGCAATGATTTTTTATGGAGATTGTCTATTAGAAAATTGCCGGTTAAGGCAAATATGCCATACAAGAAAAATCATGATAGGAAATGTAATAAATGTGGAGAGTATGAGACTACTGAGCATGTGTTGTTGAAATGTGAAAGTGTTAATAATTTGTGGAAAGAAATATGTAAACATAATAGGGTGAAATTTTGTTAAAATTTGAGAAAATAAGTATGGACATAATAGAATTTAGTTATTATGGTGCCTGAAAACAGGAAGAAGTGAAGAAAATGGACAGAGCAATATTTTATGTTTTATGGACTATATGGAACGACAGACTATATGAAATTAAGTACAATGGAAAATGGACTTTGACAAAGATTCTGGAGGAAATAATGTTTTGCTTGTAGATAAAAGTGGGAGAGAATGCTGAAACTGAAGTTTATAATGTATGGAGATTTGTAAATATATGTAAATAATGTAAATCTGTAAATAACAAAAGTAAGAAAACAGACACAGGACTGGTGAAACTAGAAAACAAGATTTAATTAGTGCTTTCATCTGCAATTACACTTGACTTCTTCAGATAAAACAAACCATTACATTACATCCTTTTACAGCCAGGCATCATCACATGATCACATCCTTTAAAATAAATGAATCTTGTTAATACACAATATTATTACTATGTTTTCCTTAATATGAGTGTACTGAATTAAAAAAACTTAATAAAAAACATCAGGATATTGACATAAAAATAAATATTATGTTATTTAAGTTATTTAAGTGAGTTGTTTGCTTTATCTGAGGAAATCAAGTGTAATTGCAAACAAAAGCGCTAATTAAACCTTGTTTTCTAGTTTCACCAATCCTGTGTTCATTTTCTTACTTTTGTTACAAGTTTGTATTTGCGGTTACTGGTTACAAAATCTGTAAATAATATGTAATGTACATATCAATAAAAAACCCCTACTCATCATTATTGTGAGTGGGATGCATTTTGCAGGAGCAATTCCAGTTTTCATCCCATGTGCAGAAGTAGCTCAGAGAAACAGGAAAGCAGATGGAGAGAAAAGGAAATGATGGATAGGTGAGAGAAATTGAGGGCAAATCAAATATTGAGACTGCAGAATGTGTGCTGGATTCTGCGGAGATATTTCAAAAAAAATCTGATGGAGATAAGATAGAAAATGACGGCTATATAATTACAACCCTTCAGTCAAGAGGTTTGCGGGATGATTTGCATAAAGAAATGGTAATACAGAGTAAGCCAGAAAATGAACATTGTGGAGAAAATGCAAAATGATAAGCACAGACAATCCTGTAGAACAGTGGTGAGATGGAGAAGAAACCATATGCATGAAAAGTAAAAGAATGCAGAAGGGGAGTAGTAGAAAAGCACACAGAAGAAAATGAAAAATAGAAGTATGTGGTAAGGATTCAAAGTAAAGAAGACAAAGAAATGGACAGGTATGAAGTGTAGGTCAATTTAATAGCTCCTCTGAGTGTAAAGGCTCATTAGGTAAGAACATTTATTCTTATTAACAAAGAGACATTTTGTGACATTACATATAACACTGTTTTTCAACTGAAATTTTTATTGGAGAATATGAAAAAAGTAAGACTGTAAACCAGGGAATCATTATGTGATAAAAGCTTTTAGCAGGGAAACAAAAAAAGAAAATTCATGTACGATTTCAAACAGAGATAGAAGGAGAGACTTTGAAAGGACATTTGAAGACTTTATTTAAAGAAGTATTGGACATTGCAAAGGCTAGGACTGTGATAGTGAGGGTCGGAACTTTGAATGTTGGCAGTATGACTAGTATAGGGAGAGAGCTAGCTGATATGATTGACCGAAGGACGGTTGGTATATTGTGTGTTCAAGAGACCAGATGGATGGGGAGCAAGGCTAGGTGTATCGGAGGTGGTTTCAAATTGTTTTATTATGGTGTGGATGGGAGGAGAAATGGCGTAGGCATTATCCTGAAGGAACAGTATGCTAAGAGTGTTTTGGAGGTGAAAAGAGTGTCAGATAGAGTGATGTTTATGAAGCTGGAAATTGATGGTGTAATGATGAATGTTGTTAGTGCATATGCTCCACAAGTTGGGTGTGCAATGGATGAGAAAAAATTTTTTTGGCGTGAGTTAGATGAAATGATGATGACTGTACCCAAGGGTGAGAGACTGGTGATTGGAGCAGATTTCAATGGGCATGTTGGTGAAGGGAACAGAAGGGATGAGGAAGTGATGGGTAGGTATGGTGTTAATCAAAGGAATGCAGAAGGTCAGATGGTAGTGGATTTTGTGAAAATGATGGACATGGCTGTGATGAATACGTATTTTAACAAGAGGGAGGAGCATAGGGTGACATACAAGAGTGGAGGAAGATGCACACAGGTGGATTATATCTTATGTAGAAGGGCCAATCTGAAGGAGATTGGAGACTGTAAAGTGGTGGCAGGGGAAAGTGTAGTTAGGCAGCATAGGATGGTGGTTTGTAGGATGACATTGGTGATCAAGAAGAGGAGGATGAGTGTGAGGGCAGCACCAAGGATCAAATGGTGGAAATTGAAAAAGGGTAATTGTGAGGTGATGTTCAGGGAAGAGTTAAGACAGGCACTGGGTGGCAGTGAAGAGTTACTGAATAGCTGGGTAACTACAGCAGAGCTAGTAAGAGAGATGGCTAGAAAGGTGCTTGGGGTGACATCTGGAAAGAGGAAGGTGGACAAGGAGACCTGGTGGTGGAATGAAGAAGTACAGGAGAGTATACAGAGAAGGAGGTTGGCGAAGAAGAAGTGGGATTGTCAAAGAGATGAAGAAAGTAGACAAGAGTATAAGGAGATGAGGTGCATGGCAAAGAGAGAGGTGGCGAAGGCTAAGGATAAGGTGTATGAAGAGTTGTATAAAAGGCTGGACACTAAGGAGGGAGAAAAGGACCTGTACCGATTGGCTAGACAGAGGGACCGAGCTAGTAAAGATGTGCAGCAGGTGAGGGTGATAAAGGATAATGAGGGAAACATACTCACAAGCAAGGAGAGTGTGTTGAGCAGATGGAAAGAGTACTTTGAGGGGTTGATGAATGAAGAGAATGAGAGGGAGAAAAGGTTGGATGATGTGCGGATAGTGAATCATGAAGTGCAGTGGAGTAGCAAGGAGGAAGTAAGGATAGCTATGAAGAGGATGAAGAACGGAAAGGCTATTGGTCCAGATGAGATGTTTAGGTGAAATGGCTGTGGAGTTTTTAACTAGATTGTTTAATGAAATCTTTGAAAGTGAGAGGATGCCTGAGGAATGGAGAAAAAGTGTTTTGGTTCCAATTGTTAAGAATAAGGGTGATGTGCAGAGCTGTAGTAACTACAGAGGGATTAAACTGATCAGTCACAGCATGAAGTTATGGGAAAGAGTAGAGGAAGCTAGGTTAAGAAGGGAGGTGATGATTAGTGATCAGCAGTATGGTTTCATGCCAGGAAAGAGCACTACAGATGCGATGTTTGCTCTGAGAGTGTTGATGGAGAAGTACAGATAAGGTCAGAAGGAGTTGCATTGTGTCTTTGTGGATTTAGAGAAAGCATATGACAGGGTGCCTAGAGAGGAGTTGTGGTATTTTTTGAGGAAGTCGAGAGTATCAGAGAAGTATGCAAGAGTGGTACAGGATATGTACGAGGGTAGTGTGACAGTGGTGAGGTCTGCGGTGGGAGTGACAGATATGTTTAAGGTGGAGGTGGGATTACATCAAGGATCAGCTCTGAGCCCTTTCTTATTTGCAATGGTGATGGACAGGTTGACAGACGAGATCAGACAGGAGTCCCCGTGGACTATGATGTTTGCAGATGACATTGTGATCTGTAGTGAGAGTAGGGAACAGGTGGAGGAGACCCTGGAGAGGTGGAGATATGCTCTAGAGAGAAGAGGAATGAAGGTCAGCAGGACTAAGACAGAATATATGTGTGTGAATGAGAGGGAGGATAGAGGAATGGTGAGGATGCAGGGAGTAGAGGTGGCGAAGGTGAATGAGTTTAAGTACTTGGGATCAACAGTTCAGAGTGATGGTGAGTGTGGAAGAGAGGTGAAGAAGAGAGTACAGGCAGGATGGAGTGGGTGGAGAAGTGTGTCAGGAATGATTTGTCACAGACTAGTACCAGTAAGAGTGAAAGGGAAGGTCTACAAGAGGGTAGTGAAACCAGCTATGTTATATGGGTTGGAGACAGTGGCATTGACAAAAAGGCAGGAGTCAAAGCTTGACGTGACAGAGTTGAAGATGTTAAGATTTGCACTGGGTGTGACGAGGATGGACAGGATTAGGAATAAGTATATTAGAGGGTCAGCCCAGGTTGGAAGGTTTGGAGACAAAGCCAGAGAGGCAAGATTACGTTGGTTTGGACATGTGCTGAGGAGGGATGCAGAGTATATTGGGAAAAAGATGCTAAGGATGAAGCTGCCAGATAACAGGAAAAGAGGAAGGCCTAAGATAAGGTTTATGGATGTGGTGAGAGAGGACATGCAGGTGTTTGGTGTGACAGAGCAAGATGCAGAGGACAGGAAGAAATGGAAACAGTTGATCTACTGTGGCGACCCCTAACGGGAGCAGCCAAAAGAAGAAGAAGAAGATTGGACATTGCAAAAGTTTATGACACACAGGGATTATGGACTGTTGGTTGGGATTGCAATACTGTGTTAAAAATAGAAAAAGAAAAATATATATACATATACCAAGCATGATAAATCTGGATTGGAATAGGGGTGTCATAAAATACTGGGGACAACCCAAGACATGTTTTTTTTTTTTGTGGAAAAGAAGGACATTTGATAAGTAGCTTTGACAAAAGAAAATGTTATATTGGTGGGGAGATGGGACATGATGCCAACAAAATGTGAATTGAAATGTTATAAATGTAACAATATTGGACATTTATGGATGGACTGCAAAAATGAAAATATAAGTAAGGAAGAAGAAAGAGAAGGAAATGAACAAACAAGAAATTTCAGAAGCAGTAGAAGCAGAAGAAAAATTAGATGAGAAAAAAATAGTAAAGAGGCCATAGAAGAAAGTTTTGAAATAAGTGATGACGAATACATAAGTTGAGAGGTAGGAAAAGATGAAAAATAATTATATTGGTAAAAGGCTAAAAGACAGAAAAATAAAATTTAAATTGATAAGTACAAAAGAAAAAAGAAAGGAAATGGATGAGAAAAGAATACATGTTATGTAGTCCTATCTCATCGTAATTCTTGCTGCATGGACTCGGCCTATACTAAAGCTCGAGAGCTTTTTACTGGGTCAAGGCTAGCCCCTATCCCATGGTGTCTCACGGCAATTCCTCAGATCTCGTTTGCCACAAAAGCTTCGAGGTTGTTTCTTACTGGCTCGTTGGCTAAGTAGAATGATTTTTTACTCATTTAGTCCTTTTCTACCACCTTTTTCTGTCATATATATATATATATATATATATATATATATATATATATATATATTTTAATAGTTTCTTCTGTATTGTGCTTCTGTTTTTTGAAAGTTTTCAACCCCTATTCCCCCCTTAGGACTGTAGGGCCGTAGTGCCCATTTAAGTTAGAGGGCCTTTCCTCCCTGTGTGTGTGACTGCTATAAAAAAAAAAAAAAAAACTTTTCTTCTTCCTTACACCTTTATTTTTTAGTCTTTACCTATGTCTAAAGATAAAGATAAGGATCAAAAGGATCATCACCCTTCTGGCTTCAAAAAGTGCGACAGCTGTGAGCAGAAAATGTCTCTTACAGACAGCCACACCAGTTGCGTATATTGTCTGGGCGAAGCCCATTTACAGGAAGCTTGCACCTTCTGTCACACTTTTAGTACAAGAGTGTTAAACGAAAGGAAGAGAAAGCTTATTGACAGGGGTCTCATGACCAGTTCCTTCCAGGAACAGCTGGAACTTGGTCAGGCAGCTCCAAAATCTTCAAAGAGAAAATCATCGGCCCTGATTTCGAAGATGACCAAAATGTCTAAAGCGTCGGAACCAAGGAGTTCTGGTTCCGACTCTGCTTCATCTTCGGTGCAGCATATTCCATCGGTTTCAAGACAGTCTTCGGTACTGAAGGTTTTAACTGACATCTAGACTGTATCTCCTATTTTGAGATCTCCTATTTTGGAGAGAAGGAGGTCTCCTTCAGTCTCCACCAGATCCTCCAGGATCCTATCAGATGAGGACATTGAGAGGGTGGTGAAGAGGTTGCTTTTGGATCTAGCTCTTGCTAGAAAATTGACCCCTCCAGACCCAAAGGTCTCGGAGCCGTTCCCCGTACTGATCACTGTTACTCTTCCAACTGCTTCGCTCTTGGAGCTTATTACATCAGGTTCCTCTGTCTTTGACCCTTGGCTCCAGGGATTCAGCCTGTTTCCTCGGAGCCAATTACTCTACCCTTGATGGCTCAGTCTGGAGCCGCGGGTTCTGGGAGCCAATGTTTTTGTGTCGACTCCAAGGGGGACAGTCACCCTGGGTTCTCTTTGGAACCGACCCTCCCTCTCTGAGCCTCGGCTTGACTCAGCTCAGCTCCCACTTCTGCTTCAGAGCCGTTCCCTCTTGCTAGGAGTTGACCATCCACCCCCTCGGAGCGGAGGTCTTCTTCAGAGTGGGGGGAAGGCTTTCGAAGCTATAGAGAAAGCTTTATCCTCTACCAAAGCCATTCCTTTGGAACCTGTGTCCCACCAGCAGCAGGCAGCAACCTCTTCCCCCCTGCCACCCCCACAGCGAAGGGAACCAGGGGCTCAAGTAGCCCCCATTGGAGGCATCTCCTCTTCCGATATCTCTCCAGATTATCCCGCTGGAGAGCTCCCTCAGAAGAGGTTATGTAAGAGGAAACATGTCGACTCCCCTGAGTCTGTCACATCAGACACTGATTTAGAGGAATCAGAAGGGTCCCCTAGATCTCCCTCTGAGGATGTCTCCTTCTCTGACATCCCAGAAATCCTTAGACAGAGGAGTGATAGGAAGACCTCTAACCCTACTGAGGATGAATCAGTGTATCTTGAGGCCTTTGCCTCCCGACCTTCCACCCCTCAGGTGACACTACCTTATGACCAACTTTTGGGGGTCATTTTGTGGAAAGCATGGACCTCTCCAGATTCAGTGGAAGCCGTCACGAGGATGCCAAACAAATTTATGACAGCACCTGAGGACAAGTTTTTCCTTAGCAAGGGAGTTCCAGTTGATACTATGGTGGTAGCAGCGGCCACCAAGAAGGAATTATCTGAGACATCTTCTAATGTCCATCCTCCTAACAAGGAGTCCAGGATGATGGATAGGTATGGGAAGCGTACTTTTTCTTCAGTGGCATTTGCACTAAGATCGCTGAATTACCTGACTCATTTCATTCGTCTGCAGAGGTATCTCCTGAAAGAGTTAGGAGATACCCTCCAGGGTTCAATAGCTCCGGGTACCATGGACAAGGTTTCCGCGCAGCTCTCCACCCTTACTTCCATAGCTAACTCCTCCATGAGGCTGATCTCATATGCAGCAGATGGAGTGAGCAGGGCAGCCGCAGCAGGAATACCCCTCAGGAAACATTTGTGGATGCGGCTTTGTAATTTTATGGAATCCTTCAAGTCTTCCTTCACTAACTTTCCCTTTGATGGTTCATCTCTTTTTGGACCCCAAGTAAAAGAGACTTTGACTAGGTGTGAGCAGGAAGGAAAAACCTTATCTGCCATTGGAGTCCATTTCTTGCTCCCATCCAGACCCTATCCCAAGGGTAATACAGAAGGGAAAATGTGGTTCCGCAAATCCCAAAAAGGTTTTCCTCAGGCACAAGGTCAACCCTCCCCCAGGGGCAGAGGGGGAGGATATAATGGAAGATGCTGCCCTCGCGGCAGAGGAGGTCTGCAACATCAGGAAGACAGAGAAGCTTTCTCTGATCATCCCTTCCATCGACCCTGAGGGGTTGCCTGACTGTCCGTCTCTGGAGGCAGTCGGAGGTCATATATCGTTGTACCCAAGTGCCTGGCTAACTATCACTCAAGATCGTTGGGTACACACAGTAATATCCAGAGGTTGCCTGATTCCCTTCATTTCTGAACCACCCCAACAAACCAGTCTCTTCCAGACTTACCACCCATCCAACTAGACCATGCAACATCAGAGGTCATCTCATTGCTACAAAAAAGAGTCATCCAAGAAGTCCCCGTAGAGCAAGTAGGATCCAGAACTTACTCTCGATTTTTTTTAGTTCCAAAAAAGACAGGGGACTGGAGATTAATTCTAGATCTCATCAGGCTCAACAAGCATGTAAGAAAATCAAAGTTCCGAATGGTCACTCTGCAGTCGATATTTCCCTTTATAGGGAAAGACAACTGGATGTACTCAATCAATCTCCAGGATGCGTACTACCACATCAAAATGGACAGGCGCTCCAGGACACACTTACGCTTCCGGCTGGGAGCCAGCCATTTTCAGTTCAGAACACTGCCCTTTGGCCTCACTACAGCCCCCAGAGTGTTTACAAAATGCATGGCAGTGGTAACAGCTCACCTAAGACGTTAAGGATTCCAGGTGTTTCCGTACCTGGACAACTGGCTCCTCACTGCTATCACCAAGCATCAACTCATAAGAACCAGGGATGAGACTCTATCCTTGTGCACCAGCCTGGGCATCACTGTCAACTTGCAAAAGTCAGTCTTATCTCCCTCGCAGCATATTGTATATCTAGGCTCAGAAATAGACACAACCACCATGTCAGTAAAGCTAACACAGGAAAGAGTGGAATCTCTATGCAGTCAGATCAGATCCTTATTAAACAAACAAAAAGTCCAGGCCAGAGTAGTACTTCAAGTCCTAGGGACTATGGCTTCTGCCATCTTATTAGTTCTTCTTGCTCGTCTGCATATGAGGATTCTCCAATGGATGCTGTTTGCACAATGGTTGATGCAAGACCTTCCATTATCTCACCAGATATTAATAACAAACGCATGCAAAAGGGATCTGACATGGTGGTTACAGATGAAACAACTTGTCATAGGTCGTCCACTTGTTCCTCCCCAAGAGAAAGCAGCTTTGACCACGGACGCTTCCCAGATAGGGTGGGGGGGCATTATCTGGGAAATACAGTCCAAGGTACTTGGCAAAACGATGAGAACTACTTACACATCAATGTTCTGTAGATGAGAGCGGTGCTATATGCACTGCAAGCACTTCACAGCTCCCTTTCCACTGGAACGATTGCGATTCAGTCAGACAACATGTCTGTTGTGTGGTACATAAACAAATAATGGGGAATCAAGTCTTACCTGCTTTGCAGAGAGGCCTTAAGAGTTTGAATATGGGCAATGGATACTCAACACTTCCTGATGGCAATGCATATCCCGGGGAAATCCAACGTAATAGCGGACAAACTCAGCCGAGCAATTCTGATGCCTCATGAGTGGTCCCTGAATGTAATGGTTGAGAAAGAGATCTTTCACAAATGGGGCCAGTCTTGCTGTGATCTATTTGCTACTCATCTGAGCACCAAATGCAGCAGCTACTTTGCCCTCATTCCCCATCCGGGGATGTCACCCAGGGATGCTCTAGTTCACGATTGGCCCCCGGGACTTCTCTATGCCTTTCCTCCCTTTCCACTCATACCCAAAGTAATACAGAAAGCAAGACAGTTGATGAGTTCCTTGATCCTCATTGCTCCTTACTGGTCTTGATAAGTTTGGTTTCCTTTCCTGTGGCCCTACCTTTTGGAGGAACCATGGATTCTGGATCCATCTCCAGATCTCCTGATTCATCAGTCAGGACAGTTCCACCCCTCCATCCACACCCTCAAATTGACAGCATGGCTGCTCCAATTCCAGGTATAGCCAGGTGCATTCCCTTATCTCCAACAGTCATACACATCCTAATTTCATCCCATAAACCTTCCACTCAGAAACTATATTCTAGCAAATGGAAAAGGTTTTCCCTCTGGGCTACAAATCGGGGCTTAGCTCCATATACAGCTCCTTTAGAATCCATTTTATCCTTCCTAACAATTTTTCATGAAGGAGCGGCAGTCGCTACAGTTAGAGTTCAGTAAGCTGCCATTTCCAATTTCCATTTTGGTTTCATGGGAAATCCAATCATGCAACACTCCCTATGTAAAACCTTCTTAAAAGGAGTTCTTCTTCTTAGGCCCCCAATAAAACAACCTTTAGAACCCTGGGACTTAAATTTAGTCCTATCATCTTTGATGTCTGCACCCTTTGAACCACCCTTGTTGTCAGACTTAAAATTGTTATCATGGAAAACCCTGTTCTTGGTAGCTATAACATCAGCTAGGAGAGTCTCAGAACTTCAAGCCCTAACTATTCGATCTCCTTACATTATCTTTCACAAGGATAGAGTCTCTCTTAGGACAAAGTCTTCCTTTCCCCGTAAGGTATGCTCAGAACACAACCTGAATACTACCATTGAGCTACCTGTGTTTTTTCCAAACCACTCTAGTAAATCAGAGTATAGACTTCACCAGCTAGATGTCCACAGGATACTCAGATTCTATATACACACGACCAAAGAATTCAGGAAATCTGATCAACTTTTGTTTCCTTTTCTGACAAAAGAAAAGGCTGACCTGTTTCAAAAATTACTCTTTCAAAATGGCTTTCAGATTGCATATCCTTTGCTAATCAACAAGCTGGTAGACAATTACCGTTAAAAGCTAAAGGTCACTCTACTAGGGCTGTAGCTACTTCATGCACCTTTAGATCTAGGCTCCAAATTAATACTATTTGTGCAGCAGCTACTTGGGCAGGACCACATACATTTGTCACTCATTACAAATTGGATTTGGCCTCCCAGGACAGGTCATCCTTTGGGTCCACTGTGCTGAAGAGTCTCTTTGCTTGAGTCATCCAGGATAAAGGTGCTAGGGACACTGTCCCATCCAGCAAGAATTACGGTGAGATAGGACTACATAACATAAATAAGTTATGTACTTACCATAACATTCCATATTTGTAGTCCATTTCGCCTATATTCTTGCGTCCCTCCCTCCAACCCCCTTCCCGTTTCTGGGGGATCTAGTGGACCTTTTTTGGGGGCTGCCTGACTTTGCACTTTATTGTCCACCTGGAATGGATTATGTTTCTAATCCCTTCCTGTATTTTATAACTTTTTTCTTATTATTATTACCTGATAGGTATTTATTACTTTCTTGCAAACTAGATCTGGGGAAATTGCCATGAGGCACCATGGGATAGGGGCTAGCCTTGAGCCAGTAAAAAGCTCTCAAGCTTTAGTATAGACTGAGTCAGAGCCGAATATCGGCTCTAAACCCATCCAGCAAGAATATAGCCGAGATGGACTACAAACATGGAACGTTATGGTAAGTACATAACTTCTTTATACAGCTAATGACTAGGAGGTTAGTTTAATGGTTAAGGTGTTGACTCACAGACACAAGGTACATTATTTGATTCTAACCTTTGGGAGAGAAACTGGTTACGCTTGGAATGGCCTATCAAGAAAGCTAGCCTAGTAATTAACTATGACCTTATAAAACCACAAGTCCAAGAAAAAGGGAAATACACATTTTAGAGTGCTTTCTGTAAATGTGAATAGTAATAAGACTGTAGGAGGAAGAATAGGGATTTTGGAGTGGTGCAATATATGTGATGTAGATGTAATTATATTAGAAGACACAAGATTTTTAGCAAATGAAAAATTATTACAAAGAAACTATGGTTTCCCAAAACTAGAGATTTGGGAAATGAGAGATGTTCTGGAATAGCCATATTCTGTGGAAATATGGTAACGATATTAGATGCAACTATAGAAAAAAATGGGAAGATTAACCGTTGTAGATTTAAAACGGAAAGAACAAGTTTATAGGATTATAACATTATATGCTTTAACTGTAAGGAAGGGAAAGCTTATTTCATCAGATTTTAGACTATGTAGTGATAAATATGACTTTAATTGTGATTTAAAAGGCAAGCATAAAAAGAAAGGAAATTATATAAGAAAAATGCTAGAAGTTATAAGATGTGGTAAGTTAAAACTGTGGGATAAAAATTCATGGACTTGCATAAGGGGCATGTATAGAAGCAAAACAGATTATTTTATAGCATCAGAAGGTTTTAGGTATAGGAGAAGGTGAAGTAGCTGAAACAGGATTTTCTGATCATCTTGCAATATGGCTAGAGATAAAGGAAAGCAATGCATAAAAATAAGCAAAGGAATAAAAATAATAAATGAGAAAGTATGGAATGATGAAGGAGAGAGGTTAGTAATACAGTTATGAAAAGATCATATTACTAAAAGAACATTTTACAAAAACTGGTCTATATGGTGGATGATATTTAAGGAAAAAATATAAAAACATGTTTTTTATAGTGGCAATATGATGTGAGAAAAGTAGAGAAAGAAAAATATAAAAGGACATCTAATGATCCATTGGAAGATTTAGAACATAATGATAGAACGTCTTTGACAAAGAAAAAATTTATTGTTTTTTTTTTTTTATTTATGTGTGTGGTTCTAAGTCAAAAAAGAAAAGAGTAGAGGTTTATGTAAATAAAGAAGAAGGGAGTTTAGGGTTAATTAATCCAGTGGTATATGTTGCTTCATTAAATTTGTACAAAGTGTTAAAGTGGATAAATGAAAAAAATGACAGATTAGTAGTTAAATTGTATAAAAATAAATATGGTAAATTTTGGGGTAAGGTAAACAAAATTAAAGGAGAAAAGATTGTATAACTGAAAAAATGGGAAAAACAGTGTACAAATAAAGAAATAAAATGTTACTAAGAAATATATATTTTTGTGGAAAATAAAAATTGATGATATAGAAAAAGAAAAGTATTGTATAAAAATGTAATGATAAAACATTACTATGTAAAACTACTGGAAAATCTAACAGATGAATAAATGAAAGCTATAAAAATAAGCAAATGGTGTAATCAGAAAGCAGAATATCAAGATTTGTTTTGTGGAGCCTTATAATAAATAAATTGCCAGTAAAAGGAAATATGCCATATAAAAGAAAAAGTGTTCTAATATCTTTACATTGTCAAGAAGAAACTACAGAACATCATCATCATCATCATCTTTCGGCTTTTCCCGTTAGGGGTCGCCACAGCGGATCATCTCTTTCCATTTCTTCCTATCCTCTGCATCTTGCTCTGTCACACCAACCGCCTGCATGTCCTCTCTCACCACATCCATAAACCTTATCTTAGGCCTTCCTCTTTTCCTCTTACCTGGCAGCTCCATCCTTAGCATCTTTTTCCCAATATACTCATCATCTCTCCTCAGCACATGTCCAAACCAACGCAATCTTGTCTCTCTTGCTTTGTCTCCAAACTGTTCAACATGAGCTGACCCTCTAATATACTGATTCCTAATCCTATCCATCCTAGTCACACCAAGTGCAAATCTTAACATCTTTAACTCTGCCACATCCAGCTCTGACTCCTGCCTTTTTGTCAATGCCACTGTCTCCAACCCATATAACATAGCTAGTCTCACTACCCTCTTGTAGACCTTCCCTTTCACTCTTACTGGTACCCGTCTGTCACAAATCACTCCTGACACTCTTCTCCACCCATTCCACCCTTCCTGTATGCTCTTCTTCACCTCTCTTCCACATTCACCATTACTCTGAACTGTTGATCCCAAGTACTTAAACTCGTCCACCTTTACCAACTCTACTCCCTGCATCCTCACCATTCCTTTACCCTCCCTCTCATTTACACACATATATTCTGTCTTAGCCCTGCTGACCTTCATTTCTCTGCTCTCTAGAGCATATCTCCACCTCTCCAGAGTCTCCTCAACCTGATTCCTACTCTCACTACAGATCACAATGTCATCTGCAAACATCATAGCCCATGGGGCCTCCTGTATGATCTGTCAACCTGTCCATCACCACTGCAAATAAGAAAGGACTCAGAGCTGATCCTTGATGTAATCCCACCTCCACCTTAAACGGATTTGTCACTCCCACTGCAGTCCTCACCACTGTCACACTACCCTCGTACATATCCTGTACCACTCTTACATACTTCTCTGCCACTCTCGACTTCCTCATACAATACCACAACTCTTCTCTAGGCACCTTGTCATATGCTTTCTCCAAGTCTACAAAGACACAATGCAACTCCTTCTGACCTTCTCTGTATTTCTCCAATAACGCTCTCAGAGCAAACATTGCATCTGTAGTGCTCTTGCCTGGCATGAAACCATACTGCTGATCACTAATCATCACATCTCTTCTTAACCTAGCTTCTACTACTCTTTCCCATAACTTCAAACTGTGACTGATCAATTTTATCCCTCTGTAGTTACTGCAGCTCTGCACATCACCCTTATTTTTAAAGATTGGTACCAAAACACTTTTTCTCCACTCCTCAGGCATCCTCTGACTTTCCAAAATTTCATTAAACAATCTAGTTAAAAATGCCACTGCCATTTCTCCTAATCACCTCCATGCTTCCATTGGGATGTCATCCGGGCAACAGCCTTTCCATTCTTCATCCTCTTCATAGCTGTCCTTACTTCCTCCTTGCTAATCTGTTTCACTTCCTGATTCACTATCCCCACATCATCCAACCTTCTCTCTCTCCCATTCTCTTCATTCAGCAGCCTCTCAAAATACTCTTTCCATCTACTCAACACGCTCTCCTCTCTTGTGAGTACCTTTCCTTCACTATCCTTTATCACCATTACTTGCTGCACATCTTTCCCAGCTCTGTCCTTCTGTCTAACCAATCGGTACAGGTCCTTTTCTCCTTCTTTAGTGTCCAATCTCTCATACAACTCTCCATACACCTTATCCTTAGCTTTTGCCACCTCTCTCTATGGCATACGCCTCATCTCCTTATACTCATGTCTACTTTCTTCATCTCTTTGACAATCCCACTTCTTCTTCGCCAGCCTCTTCCTCTGTATACTCTCCTGTACTTCCTCATTCCACCACCAGGTCTCCTTGTCCTCCTTCCTCTGTCCAGATGTCACACCAAGCACCTTTCTAGCAGTCTCCCTTACTAGTTCTGCTGTAGTTACCCAGCTATTCGGTAACACTCCACTGCCTCCCAGTGCCTGTCTTAACTCTTCCCTAAACTCCACTTCACAAGCACCCTTTTTTAACTTCCACCATTTAATCCTTGGCACTGCTTTCACACTCCTCCTCTTCTTGATCACCAACATCATCCTACAGACCAGCATTCTATGCTGCTTAACTACTTTCCCCTGCCACCACTTTACAGTCTCCAATCTCCTTCAGACTGGCTACAGAACATGTGTTTTTGAAATGTAAAAGAATAAAAAAGTTATGAGGAAAGCTATGTAAAGAATATTTTTTGAAGATGTAAAAGAAGTGGCTAAAATAAACACAGATGCGATTAAATATGGATATTATAATAAGAGAAGTAAAGAATGTGTTAAAAGAACAGATGAAAAAGTTATTTTTATATGGGTTATATGGAATGAAAGAATAAATTAAATTATGTTTAATGGTAAATGCATTTTAGCAATAATACTAAGTAAAATCAGATGGTAGTTATGGAAAAAGGAGTGGGATATAATAGGGATGAAATTTTAGTATGACTGTAAAGGAAATTATGAATGTAAGTAAATAAATGTGTATATCTATATGTTTGTACATTTTGTAAATATTTGTAAATATGTTGTAAATAAGTATTCTTTTTGTATATAAATAAAGGGTGCCTTCTATTTTTGATCAATGATGTAAGCTCTTTTATATCCACATGAGCTACCATCAACTCAAGCGGTTGGGGCCTTGGTTTAATATCTCATTCAAAGGACAACATTCTCAGGAGTGCAGCACCCCCCCTCCCCCTTTGCTGCACTGCAGTGTCAGCAATCAATCTATGTGGTGTGGGAAATAGAACACACAGTCTTTGGTACCAAAGGTGAGTGTTCTACCTGTTGCACCACTGACATTGTTTCAGTTAGTGCCTGTCAGATATGTAACTTGTATCTGGGGCACACAACTAAAAGTTTTGGTAGGTGTGGTCTGTGGTGTGTGGACTAAAGGTTTTGTGCCACATAAAGTAAGATCTTTGATGCACTACTACAGCTTAGGGCAAATAAATTAAGTTGTTTAATATACTGCTGCTTCTGGCAAACAAAAGTCTGTGTCAAACAAAAAGTCTTTTGGTGAAAAGCCTCTCAGGCAATACCTTAGAAAGTTGTGTGGACTGTGGGCTCCATGGAGAACAGGGATAAGACCCTGAATATGATGCAGGTGACCTGAGTTCAGATAGGTGTTGGCAGGGGAAGATAAAGTGAGCAGCCATTACTGGCTCACCCATTCTCAGAGGAGGAAGGCAGCTGCATCTCACCGCATGGGTAACACCCACCAGGAGCATTAGTGTTACACTCTGTGGAGTTTGTGCCTAGTGAGCATACAATGGTGAATGCATTTTCTCTGTCACACCAAAGGGCATTTAACATGGGTAGGCACACTTCCCCTCTGAAGGTAGCCAATTGCATAATTTAAGGAGATGCCTGGGGAGCTATACCATGGAACCAAAAAGCTGGCCTGCTCCCTATTAATATTGCAGTGGATGGATGGGCTGGTTAGGATTCCTGGGGAGGAATGAATGCACCATAGGGCTCTCAGCTAACCCAGGGATGCCTGTCTTGTCATTTTTGCTGAATGAAGGTAGAACAGCTATTAGGCAGGTTATGGGGAGGAGAATAATAACAGCAGCAGTAGTAAAATAATAATAATAATAATAATAATAATAATAATAATAATAATAATAATAATAATGATAATAATAAATCAAAGCCTGTTAGATAGTTACGTAATCACTGGTGCACAAAAATAAAATAAAAACAAATCTCAGTAAGTACTGCACATGATTTTTAAAATAAACAGTTTCTGGAACATAAAGTAAGATTTTTGACATACCACTACAGCTTCTGTCAAATAACACTGGAAAACAAACGTCCTCAGATAAAAGGTCTGTCAATACCTTAAAAGGTCATTTAGACCAATGTTTCTGACTCACCAGCCCTTCATATAAAACAAGTCTCAAGGTTTCAACCAGGAGGACTTCCGCTGGCACTTCTACAACTCATGACAAAGACTCATTGCTTTGGAGCCAACTGCTATGGCCTCTGCATGTCTTATTTCATAGAAACAAATTCTCCAGACCAATACAGACTCTCAAAAAACGGACTTCTGCCGTATGAAAAGAGCCCTGTATGTGGGGCTGCTTCCAGTTGCCTTTGATTACTCAATGGTTCAGTTAATCTCTTTAGGTGACCAGCTTCAAATATAGGATCCAAAACACTACCCACTGCTAAAAACTACTCTTTCTCAGGGAAACTCTACATGTCCTTCCCTAACTGATGCATATAATGGTCCTCCCCTTGCCTATCAGTGCCATCACACTATGTTTTTTATATATGCATATATAATATAATATAATATAATATAATATAATATAATATAATATAATATAATATAATATAATATAATATAATATAACTGTATATGTAAACTGAATTTACCCCTAACCTTGCCATGGTTAAAAAGGATGTTTGGATCAGCCTTCATATCCAATTAATTTGTTTGTGTCTTTCGGCTTTTCCCGGTTAGGGGTCGCCACAGCAGAACTCCGGTCCGCTAATGATTGGCAGTAGAGTTTTACATGCTGGCTTGCTGGGCCTAATGCACAACCTTCAACGAAGGAACACCCGTTCACGCATGTCACCACACAAAATGATAAAATAAATACATTCTCATTCTTTGTTCTTATACTTATTTTTCACTCCTACCCTCACTTAGCTCTTTCTCTGCCTACTCCATATATATCTTGCATCTTTTACAACCTACATTACCTTTCCCCCATACTCTATTTTTCTCTTGCTGCCTCTGTTTCACTTGCCTTCCCATCTACTTTCTCTCTTTCCACTTATACCATGTCTTCCCCACTCCAAGTTACTACGAATATCACTCATTATCTCTTTGCTTGTGTTTTATATTTACTATGCATTTCAAAGTAATTACATCTGTACATAGCTTTCAACTAACCAGATTTTGTCTCATATGTTTGGTCTGTTCCTCATAAAAGTTGTGCTTTTCTGGCAAATCAGTAAGGACAGAATGTAATAAATAATGACATACATTTGAGATTCAGACTTCATATCACACAGAAAATGCATGGTAACACATAACCTTTTATTCTTGTAACTTTCTAAGTTTATATGATCAATATTTAAAACTTGTCCCTATTTTTGGGCCTTTTGTCCCCATTATTTCTAGCTTTGTCCAGATTTCTTGTAGTGTGTGTGTGTGTGTGTGTGTGTGTGTGTGTGTGTGTGTGTGTGTGTGTGTGTGTGTGTGTGTGTGTGTGTTTATTTATTACTTTAGGTGTGCTATATTCTCCTTGTCCTGAATGACAATAGCTGTATCAGGGATAACTTAATGCTTCATAAATATGTAAGCTGAGTAGTACTTCTCTTTATAATTCACTTGCTACCTTGTAGTTTTTATATATGTTAAAATGTCAGCTCTTCTCTTTTGCATTAATTTGAATATTTTCAGGTACTTAATTTATACTGATATTGCCTACATTATTGTTGGATTTTGCCCCCAAGGTCTTCACTGTGATAGGATGTTACCCATTTTCCTGCCCTGGTTGACAAACACATAAATAAATAAATGGATGAAAGGAAAATCTGTTTTGCCTGTACTGACAGTTACTTTACTGAACATTAGTCTGCCATGTAGAGTATTTATAGAGTTAGGTGAGTGATGATAGTCATAAAAATATAAGTGTGTTAGTACTACCCATTTATCTGCTTTCAATTTTGCTGTCACGTGTTATTAATTTATTTATTTTTATTTAACATTTGTTAACAGTGAAAGTCCGACTGGGGCGGTGCCCGTTTTCAGGAGATGCCGGGAGAGAAACGCTCCAAACTTACATGTTTGGAATAAGGGAGGAAACCCACGCGAACGCAGGGAGTGCATGCAGACTCCACAAAGAAAACACCCCAGCTGAGAACTGAACCGAAGAACCACTTGCTGGGAGGTGACAACGCTAATCACTACAAGTAGTTATTATACTTATTTCACACGCCTACTCTCACTTAGCAAAATACCTATAAACAAGGTAGTCACTCCCCATTATCTGAATCAGATTTCCTGAATGTACTAGCGACCCTCCCTCTTTGAGTCACCCTATTTTATCCCTTTACAAAATCTGTCATGACCTCCTCGTTTATAGGTATTTTGCTAAGATTTCTCTTGACTAAAGAAATTAAAAAAAAATTATATTTTGAAAGTTCAAACCACAGTAGAACACACTAGACTTGCACAGTCCAATTTCCATGTGAGGAATGGATGTGTGAGCTTAACAGAGCCAAATGGGAAAGAACATAATTTAACAGTCAAAACAGTACGCAGTAAAAAAATTAAATTGTTAAGTCTGGTTTTGTTTATTCTACTAAGAAGAGTTCTCTTCCTCATTCAGATGTCACAGAAGTTGAGAGTGCAGGCAAAAATGATACAAATTCAGGCTGATTCACATGCATAAAAGAGCAGAAAGGATCTGATTCCCAAACGTCTACTTAGGTGTGGTGTGATCTTAGTATGCATCTGGAATTCAGCTTAATTATTGTTTTTGGTAGTGTATGCGAGCCTATTAGGTGCTAATTGCAGTTTTCAGGGGTTACTTGGAAAAAAAAAAGAAAAAACTGTAGAGCAAATGAAGCAGCAGGCATGGCATTGTACAGCAGAGCAAATGTAACCAGAAGAGAGATTTTCACACAATACAAAATAAACAAGTTTCGGTTTGAAATGCTTTTCGAGCCAAAACTAAAACATAAAGTAGTAAAGAATGACTGCAACATCTTAATATGACAAAATACAAACAAAAAAAATAATAAATTAAAAAGATTTATCAAAGAAAACACAAAAGTAAATAGAAAAGTGTGTTTCTGGATACATATCTATCTGTATATATCTCTCCCAGTACACAGATGAGCGCACACCCACACACATGGGAGTGTAACTGTTAATTGACCATGGGGGGGGGGGGGCAGAACACAGGGAACATGAAACTAACAAGTTACACTTTTAAGGCAGATCATATGTTTGGGGCCAAGGAACAGCATTTACCGTGACTCAATTTGCATTTCTAAAAAGTAATCTGGACTATTTCTGAACATAATTTTACTGCTATTTAAAACTCGTCAATGTATTCACGGTTTCTCTTAGTCATCACTTAAAATATGGATTTCAGTAATAAGCAATATTTTTTGCAATTAAATAACATCCTGGTAGTGATACAGTTACCACAAATGAGATCCTAATGTATTTTTACTTCACCTATAAATCAGTATTTGATTCAGCATTTTATGCACGCTCTCTCTCTCTCTTTTTCTTGTCTGTCTGTCTCACACACACACACACACACACACACACACACACACACACACACACACACACACACACACACACACACACACACACACACACACACACACACACACACACACACACACACACACACACACACCATACACACGTGTTCTTGTTTAAATCCATGCTTCCCTTTTAATTTGGGAATGCACTTTTAAAACCCTCCCTAGAGAGGGATCTGCATTTGTAGTAAACAAATGAGAGAGGTAATTTTATCCATGGTAGGAAGAACAGACTTGCGCAACCCCCCCAAAGGGAAATGATAGACATACAGGCACAACTACATAGGGGAGTGGCTAGTAAAACTGCTTCTGGGCAAATGACAGGTAGGGGGTGTGGAAGATGCACTTAATATTTAAAGTGATAACATAGGTTTTTTTAGAATATAAATGCAGCATGCCTCAAGGAAGCGAATGATGCAGAATATTTTTAAATGCAACAAGTTAGCTACAGTGTCTCTCAGCTGAATTATATTTTAGATGCCAACCCCTTTATGTCTTTTATTTCTTTTACTCTTAAGCTTATCCCAACAGCAGAAAGACTTTTGTCCTTTTGTATGGAGCAGTAGCAGAAGCCAAATACCACAGACGAATGTATCATGACGTGTGTTTATGTGGGTGTGAGTGTATGTGTTTTGCTGCATGTACACACACACACACACACACACACAAACACACACACACACACACATATATATATATATATATATATATATATATATATATATATACATATCCATCATCATCTTCTTTCGGATATTCCTGTTAGGGGTTGCCACAGCGGATCATCTGTTTCCATTTCTTCCTGTCCTCTGCATCTTGCTCTGCCACACCAACCACCTGCATGTCCCCTCTCACCACATCCATAAACCTTATCTTAGGCCTTCCTCTTTTCCTGTTACCTGGTAGCTTCACCCTTAGCATCTTTTTACTAATATACTCAGCATCCCTCCTCAGCACATGTCCAAACCAACATAATCTTGCCTCTCTGGCTTTGTCTCCAACCCTTCCAACCTGGGCTGACCCTCTAATATACTTATTCCTAATCCTGTCCACCCTTGTAACACCCAGTGCAAATCTTAACATCTTTAACTCTGCCACGTCCAGCTCTAACTCCTGCATTTTTGTCAGTGCCACTGTCTCCAACCCATATAACATAGCTGGTCTCACTATCCTCTTGTAGACCTTCCCTTTCACTCTTAGTGGTACTCGTCTGTCACAAATCACTCCTGACACTCTTTTCCACCCACTCCATCCTGCCTGTACTCTCTTCTTGGATTTGTATCACTTCACTGAAAGACCATTTCACTGACACCCATTTCACTGAGACCAAATCACCTAAAGTTAATTTCACCTAAAACTCATTTCACTGACAAGTAGTACTCTAAGGTAAGTCAAAAGTATATGTTCTTTTCCGCACTGTAGTGCGATCCTGGTGTTAGTATATATAGTTGGGGGGGCACAGCCCCCCACATTGGGGTGTGTGCGGGGCATAGCCCCCCACCTAGTTGGGTTTTACCAAATAATGTAAAACAAAACCAGACAAAAGAAAATCAAATTAAGTAGGGGGGCTATGCCCCCCCACACCCCACCTAACTATATATACTAACACCAGGATCGAACTACAGTGGGGAAAAGGACATATACTTTTGACTTGTCTTAGAGTACTACTTGTCGGTGAAATGAGTTTTAGATGAAATGAACTTTAGGTGATTTGGTCTTAGTGAAATGGTCTTTCAGTGAAATGACACAAATATATATATATATATATATATATATATATATATATATATATATATATATATATATATATATATGTGTGTGTATATATATATATATATATATATATATATACATATATACACAAACACACACATACACACACACACACACACACAATATATATATATATATATATATATATTTATATATATATATATATATATATAGATACACACACACACACACACACACACACACACACACACACACACAGACACACACGCACACACATGCACACACACGCATGCACACGCACACGCACGTACACACACACACACACACACACACACACACACACACACACACACACACACACACACACACACACACACACACACTGTATATATGCATACATCATAGGTCTCAACCTGCTAAGAGGCCGATGTGGAACACAGACCATTGTAATGTGTGGCAAACAGTCAAAATGTGGAACACTCTATTTTCGCACTGCGTGAAAAGCATACCATTACCATAGCCATGGTCTTTCAACCAAAATATATGTGAATGTGTATGCCATCTTTAAAATACTGTCCTCTTTCTGCAATTTTGTGCTGGCTGCCCTCTGTACTTTCCAGAATTCCATGCAAGTAAAAGTTATGTACACTTTGTCTATGTGGTACATAAACAAACAAGGAGGAACCAGATCTTATCTCTTTTGTCGGGAGGCCCTGAGAGAATGGCAGTGGGTGACCTCTTCCCAATGCTTTCTGATAGCAATGCACATCCCGGTGAAATCCAGCATGACAGCAGACAGACTCAGCAGAGCGATCCACAAATGAGACTAACAATTATGGAACAAAGACAGGACATGGAGACAATGGAAAACATGCAATGAAACCTTGCACCTAATGTTCCTCGGTCTCCGGAAAAAAACAGAACTGCAATTAATTCTGCTAAGCTCATCTACATAAAAGAAAATAGGCAGTCATCTTCTCCTAAATACTTCTGGAAAACAGTAAAACCGTTAACTGGACAGATCACAGACACAAAAAAACATGAATCATTGTGAATAATAAGGGCTGTTAAAAGATATGCTAGAGTACTATATGAATCCTTTTTACTATAGTCTGAAATTCTGTGGAAAGTAACATAGCTGTGACATAATAATGACTTAGCATTTTTAAAACAGACTTCACTTATATAACTTAGGCTGTTAGCTAATGCTCCAGCTTAATAAAGGCGTGTCTGCTTTGCATTTGTGGACGAAATGTCAGGGGAAGGAAAAAGTTGTGCATTTTCAGATGGCAAGAGAACCTTTTCGATAATACAATTGAAGTGATTAATTTGTCCATATAGCCCCACTGGTCAGATGACCTGTAGCCGGAAATAATTTACTGATGACCTTGAGGTTTGTTCTGGTGGATGGTACCCATTGCTAGATCACAGTCTTAAAGAATCAATATGGCCAGCAAATTCTAGTGGTTAGTCAAACAAATTATACACCTGTGAATAAAACAGGAAAACTAAATGCTCATACATACTTTGCTGCACAGAATAAAACTATACACGTTAGACAGGAAGGATTAGCAGAAATGTTTAAAAGTAAGGGAAGAACTGAATGACAGTCTGTCTTTTGGCGTCTGTATACTAATGCTGGGATAAAGTAATCAGCATTTGTAATTCTGTCTGCAGAGAATGTAGTGCATGTACTAAAACCTAACTGCAAAGCACTTGTAGGCCAGCAGCCCTTTACCCCCAGTGTATCTTGAACAGATTCCCTAATAAATGGAAGTGAAACATTTATTGCAAAAACCTTTCTGACAAATTGACACTACCAGCAATCATAATATCATTGTGACTACTCCATGCATAAGCATAACGTTTGATGGCAAGTAAGTTAGCCATTCACTTTGCGTAGTTTCCTGCACTGTGTCTGAGTCCTAATCAGGTTATATGCTGCTCGATTGGACTTGAACTATCTCGCTGTCATAAGTATTCTTGAGTTCTCACTATTCTTGAATCTAGTGCCTACATGCTGTAACAGCGTTCTTACTATCTTTGTATTTTTTTTATAAGACTAATGAAAGTTTCAAGTGCAGCTAATTTCTGCTGGATGAAGTAACAAAACAAGTTTACTGGTTAAGCACTTTCATCTGTATAATTACACAGACAAAAGCACTTAACCAGTAAACTTGTTTTGCCTGTAGTTGTATACGAAAGCACTTAAGCGGAGCAACGGCTGCACAATTCGGAACAGCGGAACAGTGGGCTTAATTGAACACAACTGTGGAGCATTCCGCACAATCCGGAGCACATGGCTGCCAAGGCATACATATATATATATGTATATATATATATATATATATATATATATATATATACACACACACACACACGCATGCACACATATATACATGCCAAAATGTTAAACTCTACACACTCTAACTCACTTACATCCTTGACCAAAACAAGTAATTGCTGAGGCTTACATTTCCTATAATCTCCTTAATAGTCAACCCCCCATTATCTGAGTCAAATTTCCTGACTGCACTAGCAATCCTCCCTCTTTTGAGTCAGCATATTTTATCCTTTTCTCCTCCCAGTGAAATTCTAATTAATGTATTAGTATGTGTTTGCTGTTTGCTGTACAGCATTTTACATAGTACAGCTAGTGCTTCCATTAACTATGATCTTTTTATTCCCTGGCTATCACTGTTGGCAGCAGACAGATAGATATACCACCCTCGGTACTCTCGGGTGCACATCATGCATCCTTTTGAACTACTATCATGTTTTGCTAAGAATCTCAAGAGTTTAGTTTCTACTGATTTGCTCATGTGATTTGAAAATAGATAAATTCTTCACCAACTGAACACCATGAATCTGTCACACCTTGCCATCTGTTTTAAATAATGCTGCAAAAATTGCTACATGACTTAAGGAATCTACCTCCCCATATCTCCTCCCAAAACTGACCAGTTCACTAGATTCTGAAAATTCAACAAACAGATTGTGCATAGACTAAAAAAAGAAAAAATGTTTTAGTGATAGCTGGTTATTTTGCTCCAAGATTATGCAGCCTACTTATTTTATTTCCATCATGTCAAGTATTGTAAAGCAGAGACATAGGTTCATAGGTTTATAGATAAGTACTAGGCTATCTGCCCGAGGGCATCTATAAGCCTAGCCAGAATGTGTTGGCTTTTGCCGCCCCCTTAGATTAGTTCCCTGTGCCTCTGTCCAGCAGAGCCATTAGTTCCCTGTGCCTCTGTTCAGCAGAGCCACTGCAGTAAATTTTCTGTTTCCCATCCACTTGTCAAGGTTTCTCTTGAAGAGTGTTAGTGAGGGGCTCTGCCTAATGTAGATTGGAATCCTGTTCCAAAGCATGGGGAGTCTCTGGGACAGGAATCTATCCCTCCAGCACATCCTATTTATCGTTGTGGTGAGGTTTAGATCCCTAGAGCATGTGGCTCTCGGGGATTAGTTTTTTTTTTAGGTGGAACATGTCCATCAATTCTGGGTTGGACATGGCCTTGTATGTCAGGCAGAGCTCACCTCTGAGTAAGCGGTATGCAACCAAGTACAGCTGGAGTTTCTTCAGTCGGGCTGCATAGGGCATTTGTTTGAGGCCAGTAATCCACTTGCTGAAGTACTTCTGTGGTCTTTCCAGCTGTTGCACGTGTCTTGTAAGGTACATCCTAAATGGGGCATTGTACTCTATGATGGGTCTGATGGGTGATGAGTAGAGGGGCACAACAACCTCTTTTGTTCTAGATGCGATCCCTTTTGTGATTAGGTGGGCCACATAGAAGGATGTTCTAACCACCATGGCAATATGATTATCAAAGGAGAGATTACTATCTACTTGGGTCCCCAGATCCCGTATTACATTTTTATTTTACAGTATTTAGGGGACTACCACGTATGTGCTAGTTTGCGGGTACTTTGTTTTTTCCAAAGGGGATGACTATGCATTTTTTGGCATTTAGCTTGAGGCCATGATTTTGACACCAGGTATCCATCTCAGTGAGACCCTTCTGGAGGATGTCTGTATCAGCCGGAGAGTCAATTATGGCCCCCAGTTTGCAGTCGTCTACGAACTTGGTCAGCCAGAGTCCTGTGCTTGCCTGTACCTCTGAGAAGTATATACCAAACAGGAGAGGTCCTGGGACTGAGCCCTGGGGGACACCATTTGTAACCGGTTTAGAGTCAGACCTAGAGCCTGCAACTCTCACCGTGTGGGTTCTATCCATGAGCCAATTGGCAACCCATCTCGTGATGTAGGGGTTTATGTTCAGGCTGGTGAGCTTGTCTATAATACCAGTATGGGGAATGGTGTCAAAAGCCTTTGCGAGGTCTAGGTAGGCTGTGTGGACCTCCTTTCCCTCATCTAAAGCCTTGGTAACTGTTTCAAAGAAGTCCACCAGGAAACATTAAGCTGCACATTTTCAATAACATTCAGTGCTATAAATTCTGGTATTTGATGATGTCAGTGTAAAAATAGTATTCCTTCTATAAGCAGTGCAACACATTTTCTGTTGTATTATTGAGTAGCCTCTGTAGGTATATCCATCCACTTAATGTGGGTAACACATTCCCTAACAGTATCACAATGGCTGGTTTACTGGCACAGGCGCACAGCATTTGCCTGAACTTGAGAAGCACCCCAGGGTTGGTTGGGGCAAAGAAGGCTTGAGTAGCAGAATGCCAGTTCTCTTTTCTTGAAGGAGAGTGAGGAATGTCAAAACTACACAATCAGCCTTGGTGAAAGTCACAGAGCTATACTGTGAATGGAAGGTAATTGAGGAAGGCACATTGAGACTGCCTGGTGACATATGGAAGAGTGTGCTGCAGGTTCGCTGTTGTGCAGATGGCCAAGATAGTGTATAATAAAAATGCTTCATGCCAGCTGTAATGTGATAGTTTAAACCCCTGTCATCTAACTCTCACCCCTCCAGTAAGAGGGTACCATATGCTATATGCACTCACTCTAACTAACCTATAATGAACAAACCTCTCTCAGTACGTAGACTTGCACATAATGCCATCTGACCTCTGCATCCTGGGAACACATTCCTACATCAGTTAGATGTATATGGCAAACCAGCGTATAGCATACTACATCCCATATGTAATATCTGCATGTCAGAGGGGGTGTGCAATTTCAGTTTCCAAAGGATGACTACATTTTCTTTCCCCAGAGTGTATTTTCCTATCTATAGAATGGTCCCCCTACTGCCATATATTGAAAAAGCATGAATTAGCAGTTTCTTTCCCTGTGTGGTTTTCTGTTCTAGTCTGCTTTCTTGGTGCACGCCATGCTGAAATTGCATGATACTTTCTTTAGCAATTGGTCTCTGTTGCTCTTGCATCATTTCAACTATCACATTTGACAGTTATGTCAAGGTAAACACACACAACAAGATATATTCAGCTTCTATGCTTTTACAACCATTGAGGTCATAAAGCTATTCAGGTTCAAAATTCACAGCTTTTTGACTTTCAGCTGTCGCGCAAAGCTGCATTTCTTCCTGGCATTGTAAACCTATCGAGTGTTTTGCAGTATGAAGGTGAATAAACATGGCAACCACTGAAAGCAACTTCACTAATTAGCACAGTATTACAAGGCAGGGAATATATCGTTCTGGCTGATTCAGAGAAGGATGATGGTAGGAAGACAGGACCTGAGACTCACGAATATCACTTTTTAAAAGGGCTTCTTTTTTCAATTATTTCTTTAGCCTTTTACAATAAGTTTTCACAGATAGGATAACACATACATAGGAAACAAATACAGAAAAGACACTTCAATAAAAAAAGTCACTTACATTTTTACTCAGACTATCATCTGCTAAGACAGAAAAAGGTATCATGATTTCATCAGCTGTATCTAACAGTGCATTTTGGACAAGAAATATATTTCCAAGAAAACAAGGTCTCATCTGAGTATCTGCCCCATGGGGTAATTCAGAGTTCGAAATAAGATTTGTAGAAAGTGGTTATTGTGGTGCAGGTAAGTTTGTATTATGTAAACCTTTATGGCAAGATACAAATATGTATTTTGTCACTTTCTGCTTGTAGTGGTCCTTTAAGTGCCAGATCCGATATATATGTATTATACAGCCACAGTTGTCTCTTTATGCTATGTATTAAAACAGTATTTTGCAGCTGAAAATGGACCCAGCAGCCGGGACTAACAACCTGCAACAAATAAAAATAATACTATAAAAGAAAAGAATGAGCATATGATTGGCAGTAGTTATAAAATGGTCAGTCAGCAAATGCTAGTACTGGGATCTAAAACACAAAAACAGCATTACATATACAGAAGTGCCATATTTTTTTAGTATTTAACACCCTGTATGTAAATTAAATAATAAATTACAAAACAACATAGACACTCCTTCTATTGTATTGATTTTCCTCGCAACACATTTCTCAGCTACTGTTTACAAGTAATGCAGTACGTGTACCTGCCGATACACAGCTGTGACACTAACAAAACCTCTATACTTTATAGTGTTTGTTGCCTTCATACAGGGGCACCTTGATTTCAGACTTCCTTACTTTTAGCTTTATTATTTATAAGGCTAGCAAGATAGAAGGTGAAGAGCACACACGCATGAAAATGCAGTGACACTGGTATGCGGTACCATTAGACAGCAACATCCTAACTGCTGTTAGAGCAGAGATGTCCTTTCAGTTAATACAATCTGTTTATGTACAGTTTGTGTAGAAAGGTTGAGTATTTTTATGATGATACGCTATGCAGAGTAACCTTCGTAGGTACACAGGATATTGTTGTTAATTTGATAGTGTGAAGGGACATTGTTTTTACCGAAGGGAATGATGATGCATTTCTTTGCATTCAGTTTGAGACCATGACTAAGACACCGGTCATTCATCTGTGTAACACTCTCCTGAAGTGCACCGATATCATTTGGGGATTCAATAATTGCACCCAGTTTGCAGTTGTCTGCAAACTTGATCAGCCACAGACCCTTAGTTTTGGCCTGAACTTCTGAGAAGTATATACCGAACAGTAGGGAGCCCAGCACTGACCCTTGTGGCATCCCGCTGGTGACAGGTCTGCTGGTTGATGTGGAGTCACCCACTTTGATAATGTGTAACCAGTTTGTGAAGCAGTTGTCAGCCCATCTTAAAACAAAGGGGTTTACATTCAGTTTGCTAAGTTTATTGGTAATGCCTGAATGTGGGATTATGTCAAAGGCATTTGCCTAGTTGAGGTATGCTGTGGGCACAGATTTGCCTTTGTCAGTGGCCCTGATCACATTTTAGAAGAAATCCACAAGGTTTAACAGGCATGCTCTGCCTTTGATGAAGCCAAATTGGGTCTGATCCAGGGTTTGGAGGTTACCTATGTCTTTTTTTTATGAGGTCCATAGTGATATGATCCATGGCTTTACAGGTAAGGCTGGTCAGACTTATGGGTGTATAATTCCCTGGGTCTGTTGCTCAGCCATCTTTATGGAGGAGAATAACTGTTGCTGTTCTCCATTTCATAGGAACAAAGTCTGTGGTTAGGCTGTGACTGAATAGGGTACTTAATGGTGATGCTTGTTCATCTTTTAGTTTGTTTAGAAGAAAGCCTGGGATGTCGTCTAGTCCCATAGATGCTGTGTTTTTTGCCTTAGACAAGGCTTTAGTGACTTGCTCTTTGGATATGTAAGGTGGAGGGGAAGCTGGGAGCAAGGTTTGTGATAAGTTTGGAGGGGATAAGGGAGTGAAATTTTCACCAAATGTGTCCGCTAGCAGGTTTGCTATCACTGCGGGATCAATGTGTGTGATACTGTTAGCCAGTAGTTCGGCACATGCTTGGATCCTTCCTTTTAGGCTACGTATGTAGCTGTAAAAGGCCTTATGGCTATCCTTGCCTGTGATTGCTAAATATTTCTCAAATTTATCATTAGAGGATTTGACATGTTGTCTTATTTGCCTGTTGAGACTGAGAAGGGTGCTTCTCCATTGTTGGGGCCTCACCTTAGTTTTCTTAGACAGCAACTTTTTGTGTTTGTTGTAAAGTTTGTTGATGTTGGATGTCCACCAATGCAGCTTGTTTTTACTTGGGGCTGTAATTTTGATTCTCTCTTGAGCAGCTGAGTCTATAGACTTATACAAGTAATTGTACAGGGCTTTAGTGTAAGCTTTGGTGTAGTTAACACTTCCAGCTGGGGATGGGGCTTGAAAGGCATTTATATCTTCCCGTAGGCTGGTATAATTTGCTTTGGTGAAGTTTTTTAGTCCGACTTCACCCTTTATGAGTTCTGGTGCTAGTGCCAGCTTGAAGCTGACTGATTTGTTGTCAGATTTGACTAATGATGGTCCAACAGTTGCGGTGGTGCATCTGTTTGTCATGTTAGTGAGGACCATATCTTGTATGTTTGTTCCTCTTGGGGTTTGAACAATTTGTTCCAGGTCATTTGAGGTAACAAAGTCAAGGCACTTTTGCACTAATGAGTTAAGGCTAGAGTAAGATTCCTAGCTGATGGTGGGATAATTGAAATCCCCCATAACCAGAGTGTTTGGCAATATTTGGATTAACTCCAGTTTGGTCAAGTAGGCCTCATGCGCATCATGATCCATGGAGGGGGATCTATAACTAGCTATGTCTTGAATGGGGGTCTTACCCACAGTAATCTGAACTTGTAGTTACCCCCTGGAGTTGTCCAATCTTACTAGTTGGGAGGAGAATTTATCCCTAATATTGATAGAAACACTGCCTCCTCTGGATCTCACACATTTGTTATGTGGTCTGAAGGTGTGGAAGGCACTGAAGCAATGATGGGGTACTCTCTGAGGACTTGAACCAGGTTTCTGTGACTGTATAGACATCTACATCCTCCAGTGACAGAAGTGCTTCCAGGGTGTGCAGTCTTTTGTTAAAGCTCCTAGTGTTTAGCAGCATAACTATTATTTTATTATGATTGGTAATTTTCACATCAGTAAATTTTGTTTTTGAGACCTTGCCTAAAAAAGGTACTATGACAGTGGCAAGAGCCTTTGCCAGCAGCTGAAAGCCTAGTGGTGCAGGTGCCAAAAAAAACACAAATTTTAAGAACAGACCAAAAATATGAGGCAAGAATCTGGACCTTCTGTGAAAATCTGGACAGTTGAGCGGTATGGACTCAAGTTTACCAACCTTGTAAATACCACTTCTTTGTCTACCTTAACAATAGGAATACTCATATGTTACTGTTTTGCACAACTTGTATGTACAAAGTATGTACTTGTGTCAGCTTCTACTAATTTCACTTATCACTACATATGATAGACCATACTAATACAAAGCTATTGACAGAGCTTATCATGACATATCTCATCAATTTCAGTACTGCTTTAATTAAATGAACCTCAACTCTCTAACCACAGCTGTTATGTTTATTTACATGTTCATAGGTTCACAGGTGATCACTAGTGCAATGAACCTAAAGGGACTTTTTGAGCCTAGCCATGCTTCTCAATTTTATTGGGCAAGGTTTGATACCATATGTTTTTATAGGGAGTATATATAATTTTGACGGGTCTATATTAGATGAATGAACGATCAAAATGTCGAATACAACATGCTCGACACACTTTGATCGAACATTCATTTAATCGAACCCTTAAAATAACAAAAACTGGAGTTTTGAAAAGTTTTGTTTGTCCCACACCTTCCATACACTAGCATGCAACACACACACATACAACTAATACATATAAACCCATACATTCTCACATCATTCAACAACTTTCAAACCTAAACACACTCTTCTACTTTTAAAAGAAAGTAGGGAGCTTTGCCTCCCCACACCGTCCGATGTGGGGGGCTGTGCCCCCCCAGCTATATATACCAACTCCGAGATCGCTCTACATTGGGGAAAGGGCAATTAACTGGTAATCGTTACATACACACACAAGTATGGAATTCACTTACCTAGCCATTCCAGACAGTGTAGCGTCCTTACGTCACAAGCTACAATCACCACCATGGCCAACTAAAACTTTTCGGAACTCCAGTTTTCAGCTTTTTCAGTGATGAACGATCAATCAAAGTGTGTCGAGCATGTTGTACTTCAACATTTTGATCGTTCGTTCATCTAATAGGAACCCACTTTGGCACAGGTGGTCACTCATTTACAAGCATTCGCTTTCTAACAGAGACATAGGTGCCAGACCAAGGATACATTTTTGATTCCACATCCAATTATCCAAGTTATGCTTGAACAAGTATGGGGAAGAACAATACTTCACATGGATAGGAAGCCTTTTCTAGAGAAGCCTAATCTCTGATACACATACTTATCCTTCCAAAATGTTTTATTTCAGTTACAGATGAGGTTTAGACCCCTTGATCGGGTATTTTAGATGGTATTTGTTTTGTGGATGTGCATTAATTCTGTCAGAGCTGGATCAGAACATGCTTTGTGGTCCAGGCATAGATCATCTCTCAGCAGTCTGTAGGAGACCACATATGGTGATAGCAGTTTCAGGCGGTCCATGTAGAGCATGTTTTTTCACTATGTAATCTTTTTATGAGGAGTCTTTGTGGGCACTCCAGTTGTTGCATATATGCTTGGTGATACATACAGAAGGGGTTTTGTACTTGATTAATGTAAAGAGTGCCGAGTACAAGAACAATGACATCTCTGGACCTAGATGCCATACCCTTGCTTATAAGTTGAGCAAAATTGAACGATTTCCTTACCACGGTAGACACATGATGTTGAAAGGCCAAGTCACTGTCCACATGTTTTCCCAAATCCCTCACCAAAGAGTCTATTCTCAGTGGTGTATTATCAACTTAGTCATTTCTTAGGGTAGCCATCTTACCAAAGGTTACTATTATACATTTCTTGGCATTGAGTTTTAAGCCATAATTTAGGCACCGGTTATTAAGTTATATAATGCCTTCTTGGAGAGTCTTTATGTCTTTGGAGGATTCTATGACTGCGCCTAGTTTGAAATCCTCTTTGAACTTGATCAGGCAGAGGCCATTGATGTTACCCTTAACTTCAAAGAAGAAGGTGACAAAAAGGAGCAGCCCCAGCATTGAGCCCTAAGGGACTCTGCTAGTGACTGGACGTTTTTGTAGAGGTAGATTCCCTATCCTGACTTTTTGTATTCTATCTGTGAGCCAGCAGCACGTCCAATGTGTAATGCTAGAGTTAATACCTAATCTTGTGAGCTTGTCTCAATGCCTGAGTGGGGTATTGCATTGAACACATCAGCCAGGTCAAGGCAGATGATATGCACCATTGTATCACTCATCTATTGGCTTGGTGACCTTCTAGAAGAACAATACTAGGTTGAGCAGGTATAACCTGCTCTTAATGAAACCACTCTGGGTTTGATTCAGTGACTGAAGGTTTCTAATGTCATTATTTATCCTATTCATAATTATTCTTTCCATGGCTTTACATATGAGACTAATAAGACTTATAGTCCAGTAGTTACCTGAGTCCATGGATGGCCCACCTTGTGCAGAGGGATAACAGTTGCAGTCCTCCATTCATTCAGTATGAAGCCTGTTTGGAGGTTACAGTTAAATGCTGATTCTAATCAGCCTGATGAGTCATATTTCCTGCTATTAAGGAGGGATCCTTGGACATTATTGGGACCCACTGATGCAGTGTTTTTGACCTAGGAGAGAGCATTGATGAATGATGTCTACTGATAGTTGGAGGAATTATGGTTGAGGATATTTTTTGAGAAGTGCCAGGGAGAGAAAGCAGGGTAAAGTTGGACCTGAGTTTATCAGACAGTAGATTGCTATATCTTCAGGCTTTTCACTTTTTAATTTCTCCAAGTCTTTTGGGTTTCTAATTCCATGACATGGGAACAGACCCCATTCCTAAGTCAAGATATAATTAAAGTTCATGAAATTGGTATTGTTTCAGTCTTTGATGTTAGCCAGAAGTGCTCTTTGCAGCACCTGCAATGTGCCCAGTAATGATTCCTTCTGCAATTCATGCGGAGTTACATGTATCGGTAACATATCTAAGTACGATTGTAAATTCTTTTTAATAAGACCCATTGCTCCCACTACTACTGGAACTGTCTGGGTATCTTTCTTCCACATTGCCCTTGTTTCTGCCAGCAAATCCTGGTACCTTATGACTTTGTGTCTCTCTGTACATAAGATACTGTAGTCACTGGGTGTAGTGATTCTAATAATCAGTGCTATCTTTGTCTTCTTTTCATGGACTTCTGTATCTGGTTTTCTTGCACCTATTTTTTGAACTGCTGATAATGGATGATCCCATGTGATATAAACGTCATCATTATCAGTGATGCATTGTGGCTCATGTTTCCAGTGTTTTTCAGCTACTTCAATATTATAATGTTTGCACAGTCCCCAGTGCACCAATCTTGCTATATCATTATACCTTTCAGTATACATTCCTCCTGCCGTTAGTATGTCACAGTTATCAACAAGATGTGCAACTGTTTCCAGTTCTGTTTTACAAAACCTACATTTGTCTGTTTCTCCCACATGTTCAATGGACTTTGTAAACCAAAGTGTACGTAGTCCATCCACTATCTTGAGCCTCCAATATTAACCTTTTGTCTTTTGGGTTAAATTCACCTCTCCTTAACCATTCCTGCATTTGATCCTGATCAATATGAGGCTGTTCCAAGAGTTTCCTATACTTGCAACTATATTTATGCATATTCCACATTTCTTAACTTCTCATCTGATCTTTCACTTGATATTCTTTCTTTTGCTTTTTTGGCACATTCAGCTGATACCCGAATTTTATCTACTTCTGGTTTCATTTCCATTCCCATTGGATGCCGATATGCTTCTGCTAGACTAAGCAGGAAGTCATCTTAAACTTGTTCTCCTCAAGTTTCAAAACTTTCAATATATTTTGGTCATGTGAAGTCAGCAGATATATATGAAGTCCCACTATCGCAGATCTATATATGTAATCAATTTTGAGGAGGCCCATACCTCCTTCAGAATGGGGAATATATAGTTTTGGTATGCACTGATTTTTATAAATCATTTGATTCCTGTCCAAACTATCCAACACCTTTTGGGGCCAGTCAGTCACTCCAAAACTGTAAGTTAGAACAGGAACAGCAAATTGGTTTATACCCTGGACTTTGTTCCTAGATGTCAATGCTGTTTTTGTATTAATTTAAGCCTTTTAAAATATTCCTTTTATTTGCATTTGTTCATGTTTTATTGTTGATCCTTAATCAATTCTAAAATATTTATCCACTCCGTCTTGCTCAAGTTCTTTTATATCACATTTCTGTCCCAAACTGATGGTTTCTTGGTGCTCTAGCTTTCCTGCTTTAAAGGTTGCTTTTGCACATTTATCAAGACCAAATGACATTCTGATATCATCTGAAAAATTTTGACCACTTGCAGTTGTGCTTTCAGTTCCTCAACTGATGAACTATATAATTTTAAATCATCTACAAAAGGAAGGCAAGAAGTCTTTACACTTTGTTGTTTTCTGGGAGCCAAATTATAGCCATGACCTAATCCGTTAAGTAGACAGCTTAATGGGTTAAGGGCAAGACGGAAGAGCAGCGGTGAAAGAGAGTCGCCCTGGAATATCCCCCTTTGAATTTTTATCCCCGGAATAATAATTTGTCCTTTATCATGGCTTAACTGCAAAGTAGTTTGCCACTGTTTTCATGGTTGCTGTAATGCAATTGATCAGTGTAGGGTGTATCTTATACATTTTAAGCACTCTTTTATCCTTGAATGTGGGATACTGTCAAATGATTTTTTATAGTCTATACATGGCATACTTAGAATTTTCCCCTTTTTTACAATTCTCCATTATGACTTTATTTGACATCAAATGATCCTTTGTTCCAAACAATGTTCTTTTGTTCTATTGCCATGATTGAGTTTTCTTCTAAATGACTATAAACTCTGTCGGCATCAATTCCAGTGTATAGTTTATAAGTCTTTGGAAGGCGAGTTATTGGTCTAACGTTTTTAGGATAACTTGCAGGTTTACTCTTAAGTAGGAGTATTGTTTTTCCTGTTAACCAGGCTGTTGTCTGTTCAGGGTGTGCATATAAATAGTTCTTACTCACGGTTAAATCTTCATGTAAAGATGTTAATACTTTTAATCATAAGTTAGGTACTGCATCTGGGCCTGGGATTTTCCAGCTAGGAGATTTATTTAACTTTGTGTCAGTCTCTCTGGTCATTACTTTATCCCATTTCATATCCTGTACATTTGAACTTCTTATTCTTTCTTTTACTTCTTCTATCCATTTATCATCTTTATTATGTTCCACAGGGTCATCATAAATATTTCTCCAAAATATATTATTTCTTCTTTTTTTTGGTGGTGTTTTGATTTTTTTTTTTTTTTTGCCTTGTTTCCCAATTGTCTATAAAACTTTTTTGGGTCATCAATAAATTGCTTATTTTGTACTTTTTCTTTATATTTACCTGCATATCTTCTCATTTTTTTCTGCTTGTGCTGATATTTTTAGTTTATTATTTGCGATAGTGCATGATAGATCCTGATCTGTTCTGATACACAGCATTGCTTTTATCACATTTATCCTTCGGAGTCTTTTTGTTGATCGGTTCCCTCTTCCACACTCTAACAGTGACACTTCTTGTCTTAATTGCTTTATAGTTTTCTCTATTTGATACATCCATGATGGCATTTGATTTCTCCCCTTCTTTTCCCTCACTGCCCTGTATTTTGTGGTAAGACTTTATCTGTTATTAATTTAGCTGCACAGTAATATATCCTATTTATGTCTGTTATACTACATGAATTTCTGTGGACAGTCCCAATTACTGTGTTCATTTGTTTTAGCAAACTTCTGACTGTTGGGATTTTATTGACTTTCTGCAATCTGTTTCTTTCACCGATCTTAATATGTCTGTCCATCTCTATTAAATCAAGCAACAATTCTCTTAGGTCGTTTTCCTCTAAACTGAGGGCATATTCTTTATTCTCCGTTTCCTGTGGGCATGCTAGAACTAGTTCCACAGCATCTTCCTGTACCACATTCTCTTCGGTTTAATCCTGTGTTATCCATTGCTCTTTCATATGGGAACTCACTGGCCTATCACCCCACAACATTGGCTGTGTCAGAGGTGTCACCGTTTCCTGTTCCTTCCCTTGCTGTGCAACTCCAACTGAATGTTTGCTCTGGTTTCCTATGGAAGACCCCAAAGTATCTTCATCTGGCAACTGATCAGATGTTTCTCACGTCACTGTTTTTGCCTTAATTTGGGGATCTGTTGCTCTATCTTGCTGTGATGTTTTCTGAGTTAGATTTTCTACACTAAATCCTTCACTTTGCAGGTAATCCATAACCTCAGTTTCTATTTCTTTAACTTCTCCATTACTAATCCTTTTTTCTGTTTTTCCTCTTTGTTTTCTTATTTTTTGTATTGTAAAATGTTCCATGTCTGGATGCTTTTGCCTATACTTCTCTTCAAATATCTTTAGTGCTGCTCCTTTTGTTTTGATTATTTTTGCTTTCTCCTTTGCATAAATATTACACCATATTAAATCTTTTTTTCTTTCCCATGTCCATATTTCTTCATCAGATATCTCCTGATCCTCCTGTTTCTCCTTACTTTGGGGACTCGTTCCATCATGCTGTGATGTAACCTGTGTTAGACCTTCTACACTAAATCCTTCACTTTGCAAGTGTTCCATAACTTCAACTTCTATTTTTTTAACTTCTACTTGGACTCAGTGTACATGGCTCTTTTTGCAATCAGTTTGGCACATTGTTTTGTATTACTCTTTTGAGGCTATGGATGTAGGTAAAGAATGCCTTGTGATTGTCTTTAGCCTTGGAGGCTACTTTTATCTCATACTTGGCTTTGGTAGACTTAACTAGTTCTCTGAGTTGCTTATTTAGCTTGATGAGGGAGTTCTTACCTTGCTTGATTTTCTTCCTATTGTTATACAACCTACTGATATTGGAATTCTACCAGGGCAGCTGCTGTTTATTTTTTCTTAAGTTTGTCCTTAGCTTATTTTCTGGTAGCACCATTACTGCTATACAGTTATGTACATGGTTGTAAAGGGCTTTTATGAACAATCCCACATAAGCAGTGGTGTTCCCTGGGATGGGGGAGGGCATGACATTTTTCTAGGGTGTCTCTTAATAGTAGGAAGTTTGCTTAGGAGTAGTTCCAGGGTTACTTGGTGTCCCATCACAGGTTTTATTTTTATTTTGAAGGAGACAGCTTTGTGGCCTGACCTGATCAGTGAGAACATTACTCTTGAGGAGAGGGAGTGCAACATTCATCTATGTTAGTGCGGACTTGGTCAAGGATGTTTGCACCCCCTTTTGGACATATGGAGTAGTTGGTTCAGGCCATTTATGTTGACAAATTCTAGGAATTTTGGGCCTGCGAGTTTGAGGTTCTGTATGATTTGCATTTTATAGTAGGGTTGTTGAACACCCCCAAGAGTATGGTATTGGTTTGAATGGAAAGTGACTCCGGTATATTTAAGTAAGTAGTAGGGGTTTACTGGGCCATAGAGGGGGACTTATAGCTTGCAGAGATATGGTGTGGTACTTTGCTTATGGTGTTCTATATTTCAGCTCAGCATAGGTGGTTCCATTTACAATTGTAATGTAGATCAGTTGACATAATGGTTAAAGTCTTCACCTCACATGCACAAAGTACAAGGTTTGATCCTGACCTCTGCTCAATGCCTGTATGGAATTTTCATGTTCTCCCTGTGTCTGTGTGGGATTCCTCCCACCTCCTAAAAAATGCTAAGTGTTTTCACCTCAAACACACTCGAGAATAGTGCTGTGTGGACTCATGCTGTGGGAGGAGTATATGTGTCCTTGTTGGCTAGTGTGTGTACACCATAAAGCCCAGTAGTCCTAGGTCAATAAGCAACTGGCTGGTTGATACCCCATTGCCCACCTTGGTTTACCTGGGATAACTCAGTTGAGTGAAAGCTGGACATAAAGCCAATCAACCTGCCAAACATGAGCTGAGGATTGCTACACTCACTGTAGGTTCATTGACAGGAAGTAGCTTGGAAGTGGATGACATGATGGTAAAGGTGAGGCTTACCATCCTATGCACCTAGGAGGCAAGATGTCAGAAAAGTGCAGCAAAGTCACTTGGTTTGGGATCCAGAGTAATCTACTCTGGGGAAAGACAGACTTGAAATGGTGTGGGGACTGTGGTGAGGGAGAGTCTTCAGAAGACAGTGAGGGATGCCATCAGAGTTTGTGACAGACTCATGGCAATGAGACTCCAAGTAAGGATAGGGCACTGTTCATAATTTCAACCTATCCCCCACAGCAGGATTGTGATAGTGAGGAAAAGAGTGCATTCAGACAGCACTTACAGGACCTATTAGATAAAACAGGGCAACATGAATTGGTGTTGATATAGGGTGACTTGAAAGCACATATTGGGACAGACAGAACAAGATATAATGATTGCCTGGATTCATATGGATGAAACAACATGACTAAAGAAGGAAAGACCATTCCAGACTTCTGTCTTGGTAAAGGTTTGATGGTGGCCAACACATAGTTCATTGAGAGAGACAGTCACAAGAGCAAATACAAGAGTGGCCAACATCCAACTCAGGTGACTTCCTTCCAGTAAGGAAAGGGCATTGGCACAGAGTCAGTGATTACAAAGCCATCCCAAATGAAACAGTCAGCTGACAGCATAAACCATTGCTTTCTACAATCAGCCACAAGCAGTGGTCAGAGAAGGGTCTAAGGTCAACAGAGACAAGGCTTATGACCCGAAAGGTGATTGGAGAGATAGCACCAGAGTTCAAGGAATTACTCAGGACTCTAGCACCTCAGGAAGAAGAAGATCAAATAGATGGAGTTGAAGAAGAATAGCAGTGCCTCAAAACTGCATGTGTGAGGAGTATAGAACAAATATGTGGCCAAGCCAGGTATGGAGACCAGGTACATAAGGAAAGCTGATGGTGGAATGCCGAAGTCCAGGAAGTCATAAAAAGAAAATAAGGACTGCAGGAAAAAGTGGGAGATAGAAAAGATGGACCAGAATAAGAAGGACAACTGGATGGCTAACAAAGTGGCTAAGAGTTAATATAGCAAAGAACAAGGCATCAGAGGCACTTTACCATCTTCTGGAAAGTCACTTAGTAGATGGCATAAAAAATCTCTATCAGGTTGCAAGGAAAAGGCAGAAAGACAAAGATGGTCAAACACCCTTCATAAGGGATGCCAGCATCAACCTGCTCACTATTCCACAGGACATGAAAAGGCAGATGGAAGGAGTATTTTCAAAAGCTTCTGAATGAAGAAAACACCACAGAAGCTATACTGCTGCAGACACAGCCTACAATGAAAGAGGAAGAGGAGCCCACCCTAGAAGAAGTAAGAATAGCAATAAGGAAAATTAAATCATGGAAAGCAGCAGGCTCAGATGAGGTCTCAGCAGATATGATCAAGATGTTGGGTGAGATCAGGCAGAAATGGCTACTGAGGGTACTAATAGTAGTGTGGAGAGAAAGACATATCTCAGATGAGTGGAGAATAAGCATACTAGTGCCAGTGTATTATTTAGAACTACCACCACAGGTCCTAGTCTAAGGCTCTTTAATCCTAATGGAATGTAAAGACTAGATGGCTAGGTCTACAACCTCTATCCTAAATATGCTCTCACCAATACTTTGTAATAAGAATGTGCCATGTTTGCCTGCTACATGACAAATCAGTACAGAAGAATTCTGAACCACAGCCTGGACCCCAGTGACCCTAAGCTACCTGGACTAATGAGATGATTAATACAGATTCATGCAGATTAATCAACAACTCTTTGATCATCTGAAGCTCGAGCAATAAAAAATGCCCAAAACAACTTTCAATGAATCAGGCTGAAAAATGTAGCTGCATAGAGCTTCCGAATTTAAATATTTTGCTAATCTTGCATTGCCCTTTTCTGTGCATCATTGCATTTCTCATTTAGCTGAACTCCCCTGTTGCCCATTTGTCTACCACCAATTCTATACAGGAAACATGCATTTTGATGGAGGATAAGGGCCATGTGGCCCAACTAGTCTGTCCTTTTTAAAGGAGAAACTACAGTACAAACATAAAGCCTTCCTATGCTGAGCTGCTCCAAAAATCATTTCCAAAACTGCAAAGACCTCCTAGGAGTGGTATTGCAGACACATGCAGCGCAGCCAAAAACTCAATACACTACCACCCATTCCATGCCACATGTAGCTTCTTCCACCACTACTACAGACAAGAGTAATCAAAGTGCTTTGGCCAAACCCTTCAAGCTACAAAAGCAGTTCACTCACCATGGTAATGGACTTATTATAGGTGACACCATAGTTTGGTGCATCAATACACAATTCAAAGGCTGAGCAAGGACATGATAAGAGTCAACAGCCTCTTGAGTGCTAGAATCCACCATATGGTCAAGGTATTCAGGCCCCTGTATCCCAAATATAAATATGACATGACAATTTTTCATGTGGGTGTTAATGACCGTTAATGCACCCCTTCAGACGTTATGAAGGAGGATGTGATGTTTCTGGAAAGAAACTAGCATTGAGTAGTATCCTGTCATCAAAGACTTCAATAACTGGCTTAGTTATTGATATAATTCTGAGGAGGGCCAATACGTGTCAGCCTGGAGGAGAACAGATGATAACCCCCCTTGTTTAAGTAGGGATGACCTGCACCTATCTCCTCATGAGTTTTATATACTGGCTAAGACATTCTCTACTGTCATAGTCCATAGGCTCATAGTTTCATAAGTAAATGTTAGGCTATTGATCTGGAGGAATATTTATACCTTAACCACAAGATCCCGGATTTGCAGTTACCTATCTTGATGAATTAATGTCTAATTTTAACCCATTCCAATGAGGGCTTTGGGAGACAGTGTAATTTATACTTAGTTTAAATCCCTTTCAATGAGGGCTTGAGGGGGCAGACCTGGGGTGAATTTACAATTGTCCATTGTCCCGATTTCACTTAAAGAAGGTCAGGGAGCAATTTTGCTTTACAACCAAAGGAAGCCTATTCTATAAAAGTAGGATTATCTGTGATAGATATATATATTTCACCAGCAAGTCCTACTTATGATTTGTTGGAAGTTTAGATCTATTGGGTTGGTGTTTATGGTTTTATTTGTTTTGTGGATATGCAAGAGGTTGCATAGGAAAATATATTTTGAGGCTGTTTAAGGCAGAGAGATTTCCTGTCAGCAATCTGTAGGAAACAGAAAAGAGAAAGAGTGCTTTAAAGCAGACTAGTAAAGGAGGGCATGCCATTGATTGTCTTAGTGAAAAAAATATTGCAATCTCTCACATTGGATCATATGCTCAGAAAAGTACTTATCAAATGGGTATTACATTCTTATTGGCCTGATGAGAGAAAAGTAGAGAGGGGTGATGGCTTCCTTGGATCTAGAAGATATAGGCACTTTGATTAGTCTGGCTACAAAAAAGGACTTTCTAACAAAGATGAGTACATGGTGATCAATGAACATGCCCAGGTCTCCAATGACTGAGTCCATTTTCAAGTCAGTATTACCTATGTGCTACAAACATGGGTGCCCAGGTTTGCCAAGGGCACAGTGCTGCATTTCTTGGCATTTAGTTTAAAGCCATGACTTAGTTACCACTTGTTGATGTGATTTAGATAATATTAGAGAATCTGGAGGACTGTTGGTGTGTTTAAGACAGCTCCAGATTTGCAGTTAATTGCAAACTTGATCAGCCACAGATCCTTGAGGACTAATCTCTGAGGAATGCCTCTGATATCTACTTTTGTGCCACAAACCTTAATAAATTGGGTTCTGTCAGTAAGCCAGTTAGCTATCCAGTGGGCAACATAGGAGGTTAGCATTTAGTTGGTTTAGCTTATTTATAATGCTAGAATGTGGAATGGTATCAAAGGACTTGGCTAAGTTCAGGTTGACAGTGTAAACCGATATGCCTACATGTAATACATCTATGAATTGTTCAAAGAAGTCTACCAGGTTTAGGAGGCAGGATCTGCTTTTGACAAATGCATACTGGTTAAGGTCTAGAGCTTGTAGAGAGCGCATATGTCTTTGTTAATGAGTAACATAATAATGCATTCTTTAGCCTTACAGTTAAAGCTGGAGAGATTTATAGCTCTATAGTTTCCAGCATTGCTAGTGGGTTCTCCCTTGTGGACTGGGATGACCACAGCAGTTCTACATACCTCTGGCATCAATCCAGTGGTGAATCTGAGACTGATCAGGCATAGTAGTGCATTTACCAGACAATATTTTGTGCTGGCAAGAAGACTGTCTGGTAAATTATCCAGATGCATGGAGCTAGTGATTTTGTCCTTGGAGAGAAAACTCAGGATTTGTTCAGAAGTGATCAGAACTAGTGGTGCGGGCATGCTAACATGCAGTGGAAAGTTGGGGAGAGAGGCATAAAGTTTGAGCTAAATTTGTGTGCTAGTATGTTGGCTATATGCTCAAGGGATGTGTATGTCTTGTTGTTATGTATCAACTCTGAACATTGCTGGGCATTGCTTTTAAAGTTCTTGACATAGATGCAGCTGAAGAAGTTGTTGTGGTTGTCCTTAGCACATATGGCAATTCTCAATACATATTTGCTATTGGTGGAATTGATTTTGTTTCGGAGATCTTTTTTATCATTTTTAGTTGATGGGGTATTATGTTTGCTCTTATGGGCTATGAGTTTATTCTTCTTTTTGTACAGTTTCTTTATATTGGGGTTTTAAAGTTGGGGTTTATTCCTGAATTTGTTGTTGTATTTATGTCTTACCAGGGCCAATACCTCAATACGTGCTTAGAGGTGGGCATAGAAATTATCAGCTAATATGGTAGTGGATGAGATGGGGTCATTAAGGGGGGGGCATTAGAATTTCAGCAGGTCATCAGTTATATGGAGTATATCTGCCTTAGAGTATTCTCTAAATACAGAAGGGTTTTGTAGTAAATCAGGTTGTACTGTCTTAGTGAGTGTTACTGCATGGACTGGTGACTGTAGGTGTTGCGCACAGTGTGCTATATTGGTGAGAACTAGATCCAGTATTTTCAAACCTCTCATTGGGACTAGAACTAGTTGGTCTAAGAAGCTGGTGTTAATGTAGTTCAGGAACTTTTGTGCATATTTATTTGTGGTGCTGTAGGTTCCCAGTTAATGGAAGGATAATTAAAGCCTCTCAAAACAATAGTGCTGAGTGTGATGGTAGGGGGTCAGTTTGTCTAGATCTGTCTCATGGGCTACAGGAGTCATGGACCAGGTACAGTAGTTGGCTATGATGTGGGACAGAGTTTCATTTACTGTAAGAACAATATAAAGGAGTTCAAAGTCATTGTCCTGTTCTAAGAGTCTGGAGGTAAATTGGTTTCTTAGCAATACAGACATACCCCCTCAGATAACAATGTCATTTTTAGCATTGGGTCTAAAGAAATGGTAGGGATTAAAACCCTTTGCTTCACAGGTAGTATTGTTGTTCTGAAATCATGTTTCAGTAACTACACAGATATCTATATTTTAGAAATTGCTTCTAGCATTAAGTACCTTAATATAATTTATCTTCTGTGTAGGTAACTTGATGAGACTGACCTTATCTAAAAAGACACTGCGGAGAAGAAAAAGCCCTGCCCAATATACAGAAGCCATAAAGAGAGAGGTGCAAGCCATCCTCAGCAAAGCAGCTGGGTTTGTCAATCATCTCCTTGCAGGCTGATATATATTGGTCCACTTAGAATAACACTGGTAGCTATGCCAGTAATTAAAGTCAATTATCCTTTTTTCATATTGGGCACAATTCTTGGCAAAGGTAGGATACTGCTCAATACTGGTTTCACACCCAGTTTGGACGCACATTTTGAGAGCTCCATCATTTCCCTCTTCAGATAATCCATGACGGTGTTTCTCAAGTCATTCACACCCATGCGTGCAATGGCCAGGTCATAAGTGCACCTGGGGTAAAAGGACTTGAAGACCCTGTTGACATTGTGGATTCTGGAACATGACAGACAGCTAACCATCACTTTATCTTTGTTCAGCCTGGTGAGTGGAGTACCTGTGTATCTGATTATGAAGTTATCTATGACCAGGACATTGCCAGATGTATTGTTTTGGCCTTGCTGTCTTGAGAGCTTCTGCTTACCAGTTGATTGACTCCTTTTTGCAGTCGTGCTTTTGTAGTGTCAGAGTGTGCTGTATACTGATTATGATCTGTTGATGACAGGCTATATACAGGCATTAGATCTGAGAGCTTTGGCTAATGCCTATACCTAGGAGTTCTAGGAAGCTTGGGTGGAGATTTTTTAATGCCATCAGTGTACAACAGTTTTGTGTTGACAGTCTGGGAATGCTGCATAGGTGTGAAGAGGGGGTAAGACTACAGTGTTATGTTTACTGCATGCAACTGACCGGCTGAGTGTTTGTTCTCAGTGAACATGTGGCACTTCTTATACTACCTTAGGAAACCAAGTGCTATGAGGCTGGCAACAGAAAAGGGAGGGATTACTTTGCTATCTCTCTATGACAACCACAGCAGCTGTGTGTTGAAAACTTGTGAGGGAAATAAAAGAGGGCCTAAAGGGGTATTCTGGGAGAGAAGTTTGTTGTGGTGGTAATATATTCAATGCAACTCTGTGCAGTCACGTGCAGCTGGTATCCAGGATGAGCAAACAAGTGCAGTTAAGAGAAAGGTCACACAGGTAAGAAGGAGAACTACAGAGTAGTGATAACATTCTCTCCCTACCTGCCTTTTCTGTCTACCATTTATTTAGGCCTGCAAATGTAGACAGCAGTAACACTGGTGGTGATGTTAGTCTTTATCTGAAACATCATCATTTCTAGTCTAATCAACTCTAACTGCCTCAACATCCTTTATATCCTAATATTAGTAAACAAGATCTCATACCGCATCCTGTCCAGCTCAGGAACTCAGTCCATGACAACCATAAATCATGAAACATATTAAAATAAGCAAAAGTCTTTCTCCAGTAAGCCAAACACCATCTTTCTAGAGATTGTAATTAACCTCCATAATTTGTTCACTTATGCCTTTACAAATAAATATGCTGACTGCTTCCTTGACTTTATTATTCCAAATTCCCTAAATTAAACAGTACTCTCTCCACACTATTAATACCAATATACTTGACTTTTCCTTACCAAAATAGCTCATGTCTGCTCATTGCCTACTGTCATACTCTCTGGTCATATCTAATCACCATACTATTTTATTCACCATAAGGTCCTAGTAAAGGTCAATGGCAGACTGTGGCATGTTTAGAGACTTTGCCAATGTGAATTTCCTTGCACTCAGTTATGACATGAGACGGACACTCTACATAAGCCTGTGGAAGATATACCCACATGTGACCACATATACCCAGAGTTTATCTTCCCATCTCAACTCTTGCAGAGAAGCTCATGCTTTTTTTCACCACAAATACAATGCCAAGTTTATAAACAAGCCCCACTGGTGGAGTTCAACTTTAAAACAAGCTATACAACAACAGGAAAAAGTCCACAGCCCTACAGAATAGAAAAAAATCAATATTTCATAATCAAAATCAAAAGGATTAACCAATAACTAAGGAGCAAGATCAAATCTATGGAGCTAGTTATGAATCAAAAATTGCTCCATCAACAAAGGATGACCACAAGTCTTTCATTATGTAACATTGCATGAAGCTTATCTCCAACAGCATTACCAACACAAATGTTGAGGATACACCTAGTATCCTCACAGTTAAATTCATCTACAGCATTTCCCTTCTCATGCCTCCAAATGTCCTCAAACAACATATCTAGACCACAACCCTCTCCCAGTAATCACCTCTGAACAGATACTAAAACCACTCTTCAGGACCAAAAAGCACCAGCTGTCTGGGTCCAGATAAAGATCAGGCTGTTTTCAGGTCAATATGAAACACCCCTTTTCAGACTTTCTCCTTAAACTTGTCAGTCACAGACTTTCCAGTGGATACATTCCAGAAATCTAGAGGACAGTTGTAGTATTTCTCTTCCACAAGGGAGGCTTCATAACAGACATTGGCGACTATAGATCTAGCAGCCTCACCATCATCATTGTGGAGCTTTTAAACAAGATCACAGAGAACCCATAACAAATGGGTGACATAATGGTTAAGGTTTGTGTCTTCAAAGCCCAAGGTACATGATTTGATCATGATCTCCAACCAATGCCTCTGGCCTCTGTGGAGTCTCCATGTTTTCCCATTCTCCATGGGGTTCCTTACACCTCCCAAAAACATGTTGGGTGCTGCCACCTTAAGCTCACCCAAAAATTGAATGGAATTATGTAGACTGACCATATTAATCATCAACTGTGGTGCACAAGTTCCTCCAAACAGGAGAAGACAGATCATAGACTGCTTTCCATGTTAAGGCTAATAACTATATGATGTTAAAATTGTCTCTAGGTGATTTGATTACATTGACCAGTGTTTACAAAAATGAGCATGGGTATTTGACAGTGATAAGTGGGTTGAGGACCCAGCATACTCTGACCTGTGCCAGGTCTATGTGCCTCTACTGGCCACTGTGGACTTTCTTCTGCATTGACTCCATCATTTTCCCTACAACCGAGGTCAGACTAACAACTCAGTACTATTCTGTCATAGACTGACTGTTGTGGAAAGGAATCACATCCATCCCAGTCCAGCCATCAGAAACTTTAAAATCCTTTCACAAGTTACTGAAAAGTTTAGTTAGTAGTATTACTGGTTCTCTTCACAGTTCTCTAACAATTCCATGGTGAGTTTCTGTCAGGCCCCAATGATGTATACACCTTTAGACTACATTTTATCTTTGGACTGCTTTTTTTTTTAATCAGAAAGTGCTGGGAGCATCACCTTTCTCCTGAGCTGTTACTGTGGCTGGTTTTGTTGAATGTCCCATTTCTGCATTTGTGTAAGCTTTATACCTCACAGTTTTGCAAACATTAGTTGATTTATTTTATTTCATTAGTCAAGCATACAAGTTAATAGACTTATTTCATCTTAAATGAATCTACTGACAACTGACAAAAAATAAAAATTTATTTTTATGGGGATGGGGCAAGCCCCCCTCCACTCCCCAAGCAGAAGCTGCACCCCTTACACCCCTCAATTCATCTCAGAAACCACTGCAGTTAAGGGAATGGAAGCTTCCCATGGCAATGACTCCATTACAACAAGACTGTATTACTGACAAGTATGTATTGTCCAAAAAGTTAATGATAAAGCAACTGTCTGGTTACTGTCAAAAAATGGCTAACGAATTCATTCAGCAGCACTACTTTTTTCCAGTTTATTTCTCTACCAATTTCCGTCCATTTTATTTATTTACTACCACTTTCCCCTCTCTTTCTCCCCATCTATAAAAGGTTTTATTTCTTAACTTGAATGAATGTCTTGACATTCCTCAGTCTGGCCCTTTGCTTCACTAACTGCCTTTTGATTTAATTCTGATTCATTTGGTAGTTATCTGTTTTCATCTTCTTCTTCTTCTATGTTTCATATGATGGCAACAACAATAGTTCACAGTCTCTACCATAGGTTATATACAGAACAGATTATCAAGTGTTGTCACGAAACATGTCAGACTGGAAGGTAACTGAAATTGTTCAGTGTGTATCAGGGGAAACTGCAAAGTCCATGTGGGAAATATATTTAAAAATGATGCATGTAAACAATAAGGTACAACTTAAATATGTGAGCTGTACAGCTCAGGGGAAATACAAGGAAATATTGTTTCACAGAAAGCATGGTACAGGACTATAACAACCTTCTGAAACAATAGTCAGCAAAATAAGCTTTTGGGTCAAAATGATCTGCAGCTCATCCAAAAGGTAAGGAAATAGGTAAACTATGTTATTATTTTAATAGTCATTTAGAAATTAGATAAAACAGTGCCTGCAAGTGCATGTGTTCAGGAGGTGGTCTGGTCCTTTGCAATACCTGCAGCTACCGGAGAAGAGATATACAACATGCAGCATATGAACCAGGGATGTGCATGTGACTCTGCCAAGTGTCTTTTATCATAACACTGAAGGAGTGTCCAGATGTACAGGGACGGTATAGCAGGGCCTCACATCAGCAATCATGCTCATCAGCTGCCATGGGTGGGGCTAAAACCTGTAAAAAGAAATATCATCAGATGGCTTGGAGGATTCTCCATCATCAGCGTTTGTACAGTAAAAAGGAACAAACTGACATGGGTGATTGGCGGGCAGAAACTCATCACCCTTCCGTTACTGTGTGGAAAGGAAGTGTTTTAGGCCCTATCAGTTACTCTGAATACAGTATACCTTCTTTCTGATCTTTAAAACATTTAAAAGTGAAGTAATCAGGCTTCAGAATCATGCATACCATCACACGTACATCAAATGGGTTGTGAATTACAATAAAATAATCATGTACCATATAAAGAAACTCAATTAGAATGGCTTAGACTTCACATTATTCTAGTAATCATATCACTGAATGTATTCATTAGAATTTTTCAAGTAATAAATGCCTGCAGAGTTTTGTTTACTTTTGTGACTGTGTCTTACACTGCAATATGCTGGTGTAGTGTTAAGCTGATGTACTTCCCCAGTGATTTATCTCTTATGGTATGAATCATATCATCATAATGAAAGCAGTCAGGTAACACGGTCTGCTTACTGCTTTGGCCATTTAATTGTGACTTTGACTAGTTTGAAGTCATTTTTTTTATTTAAATAAATTACTGGGTAGGTGGCTGGTCTGAGAACTCTTTTACAACAATAATATAACAAAATGAATACAAACTTGAATGAAAGTAATAACAAAGAAAAACACAAGAGGTTTACAACCTAAAGGAATTTGCATTGAAATTCAGTCTACAGGTGCACATATATGGCAAGATGAATTCAACCTAGAATGAAAGTATAAAATAGAGACCATAACATGAGAAATGCAATCTGATGGGGTATACTTGTGACACGTCTCACGTTCACAATTTGATGATTAAGGAGGGGATCAATCAATGTGAGGCTAGAGGAATTTACAGTAACAGGAGGAGAGAAATGCCAGGTGGATACGGTTACATACAGTGTCTACAAATTTAATAAATTTAACTACTATCACCAAGTCATACAGAAAGAAATTATGAGGAAGTGGTAGAGTATGGCAGGGATGGGTATATTTATCCAGCATCTCTGAAACATTGGCATTCAGTGTTGTTAAAGAGGAAATTGTTTGAGGTTTTTCTCTAAAGATCTTGTATTTGGTTTCATTTTAAGTCCTTTAGGTACAGTGCCACACCAGTTGATGAAAACTCTTTTGTCCAATAGCCTTTCTAAATTGAGGTCTCTTTTGTGTTGTGCTACCAGCCATGTTGTTGTAAAGGTGATAGTGGCACACATGTAGTTTAAGTTTGTTAATAACAGTGGTTTCTCTGTGGGGTGGAAGAGTTATGAATCTACAAAAAGAAGGTTTAATTCCCAATGTATCATTTATAACATAATGACACTTTATACATTGCTAACCAGGTAAGTCACATTTGACCAGTGTCCTATTTTCAGAGGATACCCAAGGTGGTATACATACTGACTAGGTGAAAATTTGCCAGGCTACCAAGGAACTTCCCCTACTCTTTTTGATGAGTGCTTCAGAATCTTTTACATATTTGAGCTACTACTAAGTCAGGCACATGGGACCTTGGTTTAACATCTCATCTCAAGGATGACACCCACAGGAGTACCGCATTCCTGCTCTGCTGCACTGTAGTGTCATTATTAGAAAGATTTCAAGCAATTATAGCAGAACAGGGAACCAAAAACTGTGAGGTACAAGTTTCCAAATTTTAACAAAAGAATAACTTAGAGTTTGTGGGTAGTCTTGACACCTTCATGTACCCTTTAATCTTCCTTATCACTAAGCTGCACTACTCTTTTATTCATTTTACTTCCTAAATCCCAGTGGAGATGCTTTACATTTCTCACATGAATCAGTTCCACCACAGTTTCTGATCCCACCTCTTCAGGTTGTTCTGTGTATGTATGATCCCCCCCATGAAAAAATACTTTCTCAGAGCACCTCTCAGCTACCCTCCACCTATAAAATGCCTTCTCAGAGCACCTCCTAGTTACCCTCTACCTACAAAATACTTTATCAGAGCACCTCTCAGCTACCATCCCTATAAAATACTTTATCAGAGCACCTATCAGCTACCATCCCTACAAAATACTTTCTCAGAGCACCTCTCAGCTACCCTCCACCTATAAAATGCCAAATACTTTATCAGAGCACCTCTCAGCTACCATCCCTACAAAATACTTTCTCAGAGCACCTCTCAGCTACTCTCCACCTACAAAATACTTTCTCAGAGCACCTCTCAGCTACCATCCCTACAAAATACTTTCTCGGAGCACCTCTCAGCTACCATCACCTACAAAATACTTTCTCAGAGCACCTCTCAGCTACCATCACCTACAAAATACTTTCTCAGAGCACCTCTCAGCTACCATCCCCTACAACATACTTTCTCGGAGCACCTCTCAGCTACCATCACCTACAAAATACTTTCTCAGAGCACCTCTCAGCTACTCTCCACCTACAAAATACTTTCTCGGAGCAACTCTCCACTATCCTTCACCTTCAGCTTGTACTTCTGTGGAGAATGTTTTCAGTGAGTAGTACAACTAATAACAGCAATGTTAAAAAGAACATTAGAGGACAAAATGTTATACACCTGTTTTACTGCTGGCCAATGGGCTTGTTGACTTTTTGTATTTAATGCTATAATAAACTGCCTGTATAACAAGGTGCTGCTCCTCACTCGGCTGTTTAACTGTGCACTGTATAGACATAGGCACTTAGAACCATAACTTTTCTATATATCCAAATAGTACCCAAACTAATCTGCTGCAAACTCCTCAAGTACTCCCCTACAGTGTTACACACAGGAGCATAGAACCAAGAGTCTTGTAATTGATTGTAGACTTACTTACATATCACCCTAGTTAAACTATTCTATACCCCCTTGATACCACCCCACAAGTAGCCTACTATATTAATACTGGAAACCATGGATCTAAACACTTTTACTGTCGCTGTAGCCAGTTTGGTAGAAACTGGCATCCCAAGACAATGTACAAATTGTCTCATGTTTTCTGACAACCCTCCTAATTCTCAAACAATCTGATACTGTATGTGAGAGATGTAGTTATACACAGTCACTGGAGACAAGACTCTCACATACAGCAACTACCAATATCAAGCACATTGTCAGAAATGCACAGCACCACACAACACAACACCTGCCACATACACAACAGGACAAACGCATATTCCAATGTATGCTGAGAGTCTTAAAAGTAATCTACCCAAACCTCAAAGGCATCTTAAACACAGTAATTATAGTAAGTATCCTTGGGAAATGCAAAACATACTGACAAAGCTATATCCACCATGTCACACTAAGCCTCAGCTCATAGTGTATCAACATCTAAGCACATAAGGCAGGCCACCACACAACCCACTATTTTGGTCATAGATGATTCCATTGTGAGGCAAACCAATGTCCTATTCACCAGGCTTTGCAAAAAGGGGTCATTACCAGTTGCCTTACAGGGGCCAGAATCCACCAGATAACACACGCACTTAGATCTTTAAACCACAAGTACCAGTATGACTCAGTCATATTCCATGTGAAAATAAAACATGCAAATAAAACTCTCAGACAAACTCAGTAGTTTTAAACCACTGCTTAAGCAACATCAACATCTTAACCAATCCTGGGCCTGTACATGGTCATCACAGGGTTAAAACTTTTTCACTGTACAATATATCCAAATACTTTCCTTAAACATAATTCTCTCAACTGCTGCCTTTACAATCCACTAAGTTACATGTGTGCTTTCTCTTTAGTAACTTCCACCTCTGTAAAATCTTAGAATGTATATGTATAAATGTAACTATTGTTTGTGTATAAATGTAAATAGAAATGTAACTACTCTGTGTTTGACTGGAACTTAGCATAATGCAATGTAAGCAAATGGAGCTTTTCTCTGCAGGCCTCCTCTGAAAATGGGTATTACGCAGTCGAACTTTCCCAGTAAACAAAGACAATTAAATAAATAAATAATAATAAATAAATGTGGGCATAAATGATCAGAGACATAACCTTCCTGGACTACATGAAGAGAGATCTGATGGAGCTGTTGGACTATGTGTCCTAGGGCGGTATATGCCTGCCATTGAGCAGCATTCCCTAAAGGATGTGCCACAATATGAACAAAAATATAACTGACTTTAATAACTGGCTTAGATTTTGGTGCCATTCAAAGGGGATATAATATTTGTCAGCCTAAGAGGATATGATTGACAGACCATGACAGGGACGGTCTGTATTTATCTTCTCTAGGCTTTCAAATATTAGCTAAAACTTAATCCACCCTCATAGTGCCTTTTTAGGTATTGTCAACCTGATAAACCATCCAACATAGCTAGACCTATTCAGAATAATCTAAAGGTGATACTGCTCAATGCTAGGAGTCTAAGCAAAAAAAAAACTTCACTCCCTGCAAGCTCTCCTCACCCTGGAGAATGTAAATGTCTGTGTAGTTACCGAGATTTGGTTCAAAGCTGTGGAGAGCAACCCGGCAGCAAGGGCTACAATGCCTTCCACACATTTAGACCACCTACTGCATAAGTAGAGAACAAAGGTAGAGGTGTCTCAATTTATTTCAGAAACAAACACACCTCAAGGCTGTTCAAGCAATATGATGCACTTGAGCTTCTTCACATACAAGTCACTATAACAAAGTCATTATCATCAACCTACTTTTTCCCACTTTCTACATGGGGTTGGGGTGTCAGTGCCATTATTCTACCTTCTTCAGCAGTCATGCCTGCCTGTCACAGGTCTTCTCTCACATAATCCATCCATTTCTTTGCTGTACATCCTCATTTCCTTTTGCCTTCTTCCTGTCTGTCCTTAGCTACTTACCAGGCTGTCTTCTGCATTTCTGCTCATGTGCCCAAAACACCAACATCTGTCCTCTTTGACTTTATCAGCAATTACACCTGTTTTGGCTTCTGTTCTGTTGTCCTTATTTCTTGATCTGTCTCATAGTGTGCATCCTACCACCAGTCTCAGGTACTTCGTCTCCATCACCTCTAGCTTCTTCACCTGCTCTGCCTTTACTGTCCAGATTTCTGTACCATACATTAGTACCAGTAGCACTACTGCTTTGTACACCTTACTTTTCAGTTTCTTTGGCATTCATCCATCATACACTATCCCTTTGGCATTCATCCATCATACACTATCCCTTTGGCATTCATCCATCATACACTATCCCTGACACTCTGTACCAGTTGGCTGCAGTTTCTCTGATTCTAGCTTTGTCCTCCTCATTCACACTTTCCTTCTCCTCAACCAACCCTCCCAGATACGTGAAACTGTTAACCTATTGCACTATTTTCCCTTCTATATCAATTCTCATTTTCTTTGGATTTCCCCCATTTACTACCATTACAACTGACTTATCTGTACTCAGTTCCTTTCCACGTGCTTTCAGTTAACCATTTCAATCCCCTATTCTTTTCTGAAGTTATTTCTAAGAATCTGCATATAATGCCACATTATATGCATACAACAACTTTGTTGATCTGTCCCCTCTGACCTCTTTGCTAAGGTAGTCCTAGTCCATCATTAGTATGAACAGCAGTGGGAACAGAGCTGAGCTCTGATACCCACCCACTCCCACTGGGAATCCCTCTGTGAGTTCAAACACTGCTCATACTTTGTCTTTGGGACCTTCTACATAGCCTGCATTAATCCTACCAATGTTTCTGGGAATTTGAACCACTGCAGACCTGCCCAAATCAGCTTTCTTGGGACATATGCTTTAACCAAGTCAAGAAATGCTCAGGTTGGAATCTTTCCTCATTTCTAGATTCTACTCAACTATCTGTCTCACTGCAAACATTGAGTCATTTATGCTGCATCTTGATGTGACTCTGAACTGCTTATTTCACACTTCACTTTCTACTGCTCTTCATATTCATTTATCAAGCATCCTGTTCAGAACTTTCTTGCAGTGTGACAGGAGTGGTACCTCTGCACTGCCCACAGTGGTAGATGTCTCCTTTCTTGAGTGTTAGAATCCACCATATGGTCAAGGTATTTAGGCTCCTGTATCCCAAATATAAATATGACATGGCAATTTTTCATGTGGGTGTTAATGACTGTTAATGCACCCCTTCAGACTTTATGAAGGAGGATGTGATGTTTCTGGAAAGAAACTAGCATTGAGTAGTATCCTGTCATCAAAGACTTCAATAACTGGCTTAGTTATTGATATAATTCTGAGGTGGGCCAATACGTGTCAGCCTGGAGGAGAACAGATGATAATCCCCCTTGTTTAAGTAGGGATGACCTGCACCTATCTCTTCATGAGTTTTATATACTGGCTAAGACATTCTCTACTGTCATAGTCCACAGGTTCATAGTTTCATAAGTAAATGTTAGGCTATTGATCTGGAGGAACATTGATACCTTAACCACAAGATCCCTGATTTGCAGTTACCTATCTTGATGAATTAATGTCTAATTTTAACTCATTCCAATGAGGGCTTTGGGAGACAGTGTAATTTATACTTAGTTTAAATCCCTTTCAATGAGGGCTTGAGGGGGCAGACCTGGGGTGAATTTACAATTGCCCATTGTCCCGATTTCACTTAAAGAGGGCCAGGGAGCTATTTTGCTTTACAACCAAAGGAAGCCTATTCCACAAAAGTAGGATTATTTGTGATAGATATATGCAAGTCCTACTTATGATTTGGTGGAAGTTTAGATCTATTGGGTTGGCGTTTATGGTGTTATTTGTTTTGTGGTTATGCAAGAGGTTGCATAGGAAAAGATATTTTGAGTCTGTTTAAGGCAGAGAGAGGTTTCCTGTCATCAATCTGTAGGAACAGGAAAGAGTGCTTTAAGGCAGACTAGTAAAGGAGGGCATGCCATTGATTGTCTTAGTGAAAAAAATATTGCAATCTCTCGCATTGGATCATATACTCAGACAAGTACATATCAAATGGGTATCATATTCCTATTGGCCTGATGAGAGAAAAGTAGAGCGGGATGATGGCTTCCTTGGATCTAGAAGATATAGGCACTTTGATTAGTCTGGCTATAAAAAAGGACTTTCTAACAAAGATGAGTACATGTTGATCAATGAACATGCCCAGGTCTCCAATGCCTAAGTCCATTTTCAAGTTAGTATCGCCTATGTGCTAAAAAACATGGGTGCCCAAGTTTGCCAAGGGCACAGTGCTGCATTTCTTGGCATTTAGTTTAAAGCCATGACTTAGTCACCACTTGTTGATGTGAGTTAGGCAATCTGGAGGTCTGTTGGTGAGTTTAAGACAGCTCCAGATTTGTAGCGCAACAGGGTACATATTGAAATAGTAAATAGCACTTGCTGTCAGGATGCAGGTATTTTATATCTTATATTTGGAGTGGTCCTTTTTAATGTCTTTATATTACTAATGGTTTCAGAACCATATATGAAGGTATTGGTAACATAAATAACTGTAACAGGACAGATAAGTAAGGGGGGAGGAGGTAGGAGCAGACAAGGAGATAGAGGAAGAGAAGATCATTGACAAAACTGGAGGAGGAGTCAGACATTTAGTGGCTTAAATTCTGTAGGAAAAAAAAGCAGATGTACTTTACTGGGGAAATTCAAAGACACTGTTTACTTGTATATACTTACAAGTGCTAACAATAAATAAACACTACAAGGTAGTCTAAGTGTATATTGTAAAGGAAGAAAGGAAGGGCAGTCATGTGGGAGTGTAATACAGACAGTTGTGTGTGTGTTTGGGGAGACCAGCAAGTGTATAAACTTACAGATATACCTTTGCCTAATTTGGGAAAAGGGGAATGAAAATAACAGGCACATTCATTAGAGTCTGCGAATTCAATAAGTGTTAGAAAGCAAGAAAGGTACAACAATTTGGGTGAGGATACACAGAGAGAGAGCGAGATCATATCATTTAAAGGGATACATCACCATGCACTCATGACAGAACAGTTTGCAAGAGTAGTACTAGTAGAAGGAAGGGGCTTGCATAATAAAATATTGTAGTCTAAAAGCATCACAAAGTTGAGAGTAGATATCTCATTACAACCTGAAAGTGTTGCAATGCAGGGAACAGAAGTGACTAGAAGAACTAAAGACGGAGATCATTCACTAATTGTATACTGAAATTCTAAACTTCCCATCAACTTAAAACTTAAGGTCACAGAAATGGGGAATTCTGAGCAGCAAGTGAAATTTGAGGGGGTACCAGTAAGAAGGATTTCACAATGTCAGAGTTCAGAACATGCTTCTATAAGTACAAGACATAATTATCAAATAAGGGAAGACTTTAGGCAACAAGTATGGAAAAAAGTAAAACTGAAAATGAAATGTGTCCTGAGGTACCCTTTTCAGAGGAACAGCGACCCAAAGAAGAAAATAAAGTACGAGGATGGGTGTTCATTTAGCTTCAGATGGGGAGAAAACAATATGTAAGAGAGAAAACAGGACATGGTACTGTATACTGAGACACAAGATAACCTTGAACCTAATGATGTTCTTGTTGACCCAAAACACAGGAGCTCTAAGCAAATGGAAGAGCGTTCTATGAATCAAGTTCATAAAAAAGGGAACAAGCAAAATTAAATATGGCAGAGATAACACATGACACTAAAGAATGTTGGTATGAGTTTCCTTTTCTAGAAAAATAGTTATACTCTGTGACCCTGGTGGCAGGAAAACAGGTGGTTACTTCAATCTCATGACAGGCTGACCTTGAGGAGACTCCAAAGTTGTCTTACCTTCAGGTAAGCCACTTCAATTTTAAAAATACACAATGTGAAAATGACACTTTGAATACAGCAAGGGAAATTATAGCCAAAGTTGTAGGGGAAGAAGCTGAACAAGATGCTTTTACTTTTTGCCCATATTTTGAGTTAAAAACAATAATTGTTATAGAGTGTAAACAAGAATAGGGAGGATGTAGTATGCAAACTATTGCTGCCTTAGCCTCTTGCAAATCTAGTGATGGATTAGCACATAGCCATGTATTAGGGAAATACCTTGGAATGGACAAGATAAAAGCAATAATCTTAGAAAATCTTTTCTAGTCAGGAATAGTGAAAGACATTGACCTGAATTCAAGAAGACAGCCCCACACCCAGGTTAAAAAAAAAAACAAAAAAACTTTGACTCCAGTGCTTATCATAGAGATGCCATTGTAACATATTGCTGTAGACATTGTTGGGTCATTGGTAAAATTCAGCTGTTGGTTTCAATACATTTGATTATTCTGGGTTATGCAACTAGGTACCCCTGAAGCTATCATGCTATATAAAGCTAATGTTAAAGCTATATCTAGGGAGCCAGTCTTATTATTTTCCATAGCAGGGTATCCAAGGAAATGCTGACTGATTAAGAGTTTCCATTTGTGTCCAGATAATGTACCAGTAATGCTTTAAGGTCAAGTAACTAAAAAACTCAGCATACAATCCGCAGATATAGTTGCATTGGACTGAATGAACATTAAAATCCATGCTAAAAAATATTGAGAAAGATGGCAAAGTCTGTGATTTTCAGTTGTTATTATATGTTGCATACTCTTATGGATTGTTAGATATTGACAGGGAAACTTGAAAAAAAGACAAACCCCAAGTGTTATAGAGCATTACAACAGCTTTCAAGATAAGTAGAATATGTTGACATTCATAGTATGGGAACACATGGAAAGGGCAGCCAAAGTTACATAACAGTGGATGTTTAATAGAGATGCAGTGGCCAGGAAATTTTAAAGCTGAAGACCAGGTGCTAGTTTTAGTTCCCTCAGCAGAAAATAGCAGGTGCACTACAGTGTTAGGTAGACTGGTTAGATAAGACCAGAAGAGATATACCATATCAGAATTCTGAAAACATGGAAAAACTACTAACTGATCACAATGCTACCTGTTCAGGTGGATGATACATTATATGAACCACAGAAGCAAGAAGTAGAAGTGTTTCTGTTAAGGAATAAGAAAGTGTATTCAGAGCTGCCTGGTAGAACAAACCTGATTCAACATAATATGCAAACCACTCCAGGAGAAAGGGGTAACTTAAAATCTTACAGAATACCAAAGTCACATAGAAATGCAGTACAAGAGAAAGCATAGAAGATGCTTAAGATGGGAGTAATAGAAGAATCAAAATGCAAGAGGGGCAGCCCTACAGTGTTAGTCTCTAAACCTGATAGAACCATCAGGTTCTGTAATGATTTTAGGAAGCGGAAGAGCATCTCAAAATTTGGTAGTTCTAATGTCTATGGTAGATATAAAGTTATAGAAAGGCTGGGAAGGGTATGGTTCCTGAAATGAAACACCCGGCACACTAAAGAGTAAAAAAACAAACCAGAGACCAACAAACTAAACTTGCCATATGCCAGACGTTTATTGAAGATAAAAAAAAGTTAAATTAAAAGACTTAGCGCTTTCATAATGACAATAGCAAGACTTCATCAGAGTAAAAGACTGGCATGACTTCACCCTGTACAAATACTTATAACCAATAAATCAAATTCCATGAATTTGCATATCACAAATAATATAGCTCATCATATTAAAATGACTTGTCAATGGTGAAAACGGTGAATAAATAAATAGATAAATAAGTAAAAAATCGACAAAGCACTAGATACAATTCAAAATAAAATTCACAAATGCTACAACAATAGATAGAATGATCTTTAAATTAAACACATAATATATATTACACAGAATTGGCCTTCTTCTTAAATACACTAATTAAAGACAAGGAATCATTGATTCCAGGGCTGAGACATTTAGCCTCAGCTGCCATATAAGTTCCTTAAATTCAAGGAGTGTATCAGTCACCCATAAAATATGAAATCACCACCCTATAAATTACAAAAAACTGCAAACTTTTAAAAATTTGGACACCTACCAGTATGCCTAAAAAGGGCGTTTGTAGACTTATTTTTCCTAATAGCATATATATGTTCCCATATCCTGATCATGGTGTTTTGAGGCAACCATGTTAACATGCTTTGTATGCTGGTGGCTGAGGCAGAGGGTGAAGGCTATGGGGTGTTAAAAGCTGCTTCTCTCATCTTTTCCTCACCTGCTGTGTGACTCTGAGCAAGCCATTTAATCAGACAATGTCCTGGCTTGAGGCTGACAAAGGTTCATAAGGATGAGTACTCCATCCTGCCACCTTGATTAACAATGACAAATGCTGCTTCTGCCACTATTACTACTACTACTATTAATGATAATTATAATAACTGCAGCATTGTGTTGTACTTCACTTTTCCAATGAAGAAATTTACAAAACTGTGGAAAACATCTAAAGCTACTTTTTAGTAAACGTCAACCTTTTGAGTTTTATTTGCTGCTTTGTTTAGAAAAAAAATGTGCATATAAAGAATGGATTAAAAATATAAAATGTCCACGACATTAAAATGTAGCAAAGTACATCCACATAGTACTTTGTTGATTCCTGCATATCAGCCTCATATAATACTTCCAGTGAATATAATGCTCATTTAGCAACAGTGAAAACCTAGAAAGGTTTAACATTTATAGTTTGTGTGTGTGTGTGTGTGTGTGTGTGTGTGTGTGTGTGTGTGTGTGTGTCTGTGTGTATATATATATATATATATATATATATATATATATATATATATATATATGGGTCTGTTTTTGAGAAAATGAAATTTGTTGATATATTTAGGTAGGAGGGGTGTGGGGGGCATAGCCTCCCACCTGCGGGGGGTGGAGATGGTGCAGTGTATTTTCCGTTAGTTGTTGGCCCAGTGATTACTTACCATGTGAAAGTTGTCAGCTAAAGTAGACCCATATATATATATATATATATATATATATATATATATATACACACACTTCTTCAAACTCACACAGTAGACCCTGGGTTACATGAAAGTGCACTTTGTCGAGGCAGCACTTTCGCGCTCTCCTTAAGCTTCAATGGGCTACTACTGATTTTAGTGCAGCATGGTAGGGATAACTAGTAGGGCTCCCCTTACCCCATGACAACTCTAAAGGTCTGTGACGTTCACTACAGTGGAGGACAGGCTATCCTTCACTGTGGTGAGGACATAGCATGTTTTCCTGTGTGCCACTGTGTGTGATGCCATTTATGAGAGTGAGAGGCACCCAAAGCACACTTTGAATTTTCAAATATGTGGTATTAGATGAAAACAGTAGACCGTGTAGTGTGTTATGTGTGTATATATATATATATATATATATATATATATATATATATATATATATATATATATATATATATATACAGAGAGAGAGAGGGAGAGAGAGAGAGACAGATTTTATGATAACTGCATGTTCATAACTTGATTCTTGTATTTTCACTGTGTTGGGCACTACAATTCTGGCTTGTGCATTTTCAGTGTTCAGTGTTATACATTTTAACTAAATATTTTGCTACTTAACAAATGAGACTGAATTAACATTTGCCATTGTGTGATTTCTTTGATTTTCCTCTTCCAAGCATTATAAATCTGTTGTATGCATTTTTGGCACTATCTATCTGTCTAGCTATTTGTATATATCTATCTCATGTTTTACTTGAAATGGCTATTTTGCCTTTCTTGTGCATTCTTGTTTACATTTTATATTATCTGACTGTACCTATGGCCCAGGGCATGGCATAAAAGAGTCACTGGACTAGCAATAGTTTGTTTGTATATTTATTTGTGTTTGTTAACTGGGATTGTCCAAAATGTGCAGAGCCCATTTCTATTGGATGCCTGGCAAGAAAAGCTCCAGGACATATGACAAACATTATAAGGTAAATATATAACATAAGCCAGGATATAATTGTATATTATAACATAAGCCAGGATATAATTGCATATTCTAACATAAACCAGGATATAATTGCATATAAGAAAGTTCTTATAAATATGAAAAAATATATGATGTGCTGTCCATTGCAGCTACATTAATGCAATTTGTTTAACATAACAGTAGCCATAGGCTTTACTGAGAACTAATAAAATAATTGTCATCATTATAAGTAGGTGCATGCATTATTTAAGAAAGTTCATATTCATGGATCAAAAGGTTGTTAGTTTCTGCTGGACAAATATTTGCTTTTCAGTGGGAAAAGATAAGTAAGGTTGCTGTAAGAGTAATTTATTACTTAGTCTTCACTGGCATGGAAAACAGGATAAGGAATACACAATTACACATGAACATATGTGTGTGTGTGTGTGTGTGTGTGTGTGTGTGTGTGTGTGTGTGTGTGTGTGTGTGTGTGTGTGCGTGTGCATGTTATAGAGCAAACAATGTGTTTCTCTGCTTGCATTTTGCCTCTTCCATTGATGGGTTGCAGTGAGCAGATCTTCCACCTTTCCACAAAAATGTCAGCCTTCAGATTATAATTTTTAGAAAAAAATCTCAAATCACAAATGTGCAAAAAGATGTGGTAGAAGCAGTGTGCTCTTCTGCTTTGTATGAAACAAAGCATTCAGCACAAACCTGCTGAAGAAACAATCAGATGAGTCTCGAATGGCTTGCTTTGAATGCATGTCTATGAGGCTGATTGAATCACTGGTAGAAAAGCCCTACATTAAAGCCTGCTATCATCCATTGGAAAATGGTGACAGTACAAGTAGTAAGGTAGGAAGGGTGTCACCTATGGAGTCTGGTCATTATTAGACCACCAGATATTATGGTTATGCTGCTGGAGTAGGAAAAAAAGAAGGTAGCAGACATCCCCGACATTACTGCAGCACTTTTATCATTTTTGTGTTTTCAAAATAAAAATATAGGCACATTGTAATAGAGAAACTGACAAGAAGGGAGAACATGTGCGGAGTGCCAGACTGCTAGAGAGCGGCACTGTGCTACATGACTGAAATAAAATGTTTTTTGCACATATTTAAAATAATGCAGAAATATATATACTCCTAAAAATTATTTCTCAGATATAATGCTCTTTGGAGTGAAGATTGCATAGCAGGATAACATTGTTTAAAGATAAGTTGAGTTCTGATGTGAGGAGTGTGGTAAACATGGCTGGCCACTGCCTTTGAAGTGTGAGTTCACAGCATATGGTAATTCTGAATGTTTCAGGTTTAAAGAAAAGAATGAAGGATACACCTATAGGTCAACAAAGCCCACCTTAGTTTTACATTGTGTTAATCTCTCCAGAATTGTGGAACTCCTCTACATTAAATATAGAACTTAGAGAGGTGAAAGCAATAACTGGCCTATAAACTCAATTACAATGAGATGTTTGGAAATAGTACCAAAGTACTGCAGAAGAAGTTGAGAAAGTGAAACATTAGGAAGTTCCTGAAGCACAGTCAGAATTTTAGAGAATATTAAACCAAAGTAATAAAAACAAACAAATGGAAGCTAAGCAAAATACTTCCATATACTATCTGCAAGAGATATATGAAAAATGAATGTATTCATTTTTCATGGGAAAATATAAAACAAGGGAGAAAATAGAATCATATTTTGGTAACGAGTCTTGAATATCTAAATCTGTTTCTAGGAAATACATGATTAGAAGATGGTTATTTAGTATGGAATTAGAATATTTTCGCAATATGTTGGATTAGAGAAAACACTACAAGTCTCAGTTTAGAGAAAAACAAATTTTTTTTGAAAACAAATGCTGGTTACAGATGAACCAAATCATGCCAAATTAGGATAGTAAGGCTTTCTGGACCTAGATAGCCTGATTTACAGGGCATTCAATACAATGCAGCATTTTGCCTCTACATGCTAAAAAGTGGTACACTTATTAAAAAAAATAATATAATCTGAGAGTACAATCCCTGGAAGATAGAAACAAGCAAAATAGAGGTTGTGAAGATTTCCAATGAGGTTATATTGAAGAATTTAAAGAGGTTAAAAAACATAATTACCCTGGCCATGATTGGGTAGTGAACAATATTTAAACAGAAGATAAAAAATGAACAAAAGTGCAGATGTAGCAGTAGGGATGTTAAGAAAACAGGTTTCTAAATGAATGGAAACATGGGATAATTGTTGACATTAACAAGTGCAAAGAGTAAATGACCCCATCATTCTGCTGACATTTCATCAAGGATATTTTTGTGACTTGATCCTAGATGATTTAAATGTCCAATTTGGAGAGGAAGTTACTCATGTTCAATTTTGTTTCAGACAGGGACAATCGCTATTTAATTCAATTTTTGTGTTTGATTACATTGGAGAGAAATATGAGGTGGTAAAGCCTCAAAGACTATTTGCAGTGTTCATAGATCTAGAATCTGCTTTTTAATAGTATCACCACAAGAAAACTGTGGTCTTTGGCTAGAGTAAATGGACTTTAAAATGAAGTCGCTGCTGCAACAGAAAATGTGTATTTTTTCATTTAGGGTGCAGTGAACATATCTCTAAATGGTATAGTTTGAAATTTGTAAAGGAATAAGTCAAGAGTGTATTTTCACTCCATGACTTTCTCTTCCCCTTTCCCAGATTCTGACAAAAATTGTTAAATATTGAGGATAAAAGCACTTATTTTTAATTACAGTTTGTGAAGGTATAAATGTGTTTGTTTTTAATGCTGTGTATTTGAGAGAGTGCAGTTCTGAGGTGTTTGAATGCTGACGTTTGTAAAGACGTGTCTAATTCTTAGTTGCATTGTGTGTTAATAGTAACTGAGAGCTAACACAGTTAATAATCTTAATACATTAACTCAAACATACATTGGTAAGAACAGGAACAAACTTGATTTTTTTTTCTTTTAACTGCAAAAGACCTAGGATGTTTGCAGGGAGTCTTCCAGGAAAAGTAGTGGAGTTCTGTAAAACATGATTACTTGACATTTTATTGTGCATCTCAAAGTGGATGACATTAGGACTATGCAGGAATGGGAATAGAGTTTAACATGAAATGTAGCGCTGATAACATAGTAGACAGTCAGCAGCTAAGTGATAAAGTAGGAAACTACAAATTTATGCATTTCAGTTACTATAGTCTAAAGCAAAATACAGTATAAATGGCAAGGTGCTGGCAACTGTAAAGTAGAAAGAACAGGAGGTAATTATCACATCTGTAATTAATTTCTATGAGCAAAGTGAGAAAGCAGTAGTAAGAATCTCTAGAATAATGGCTTTCATATATTGATGAGTGAAATCTAGCAACAGCGAGGTATTAACTCTACCCTATAGGACTTTGATGAGGCAGCCAGTTAAATTCTACAGGACTTTGATGAGGTAGCCAGTGGAATTCTATGTTCAGTTTTATTGACCCTCATTACGAGGCAAAGAAATTTAGCTTCCAGAGAAATTGCAGGGAAGGGGTACAAAATGAGAAAGTAGATTAGCTGGCATGTGGGAAAAAGATGCTGGGAGTATTTAGACTGGTGGTGAGAAGCAGTGGGGGGTGTGATGTAGACACATGAGTGGAAGGGTAGGAAATTTAAACCATGGGCAAGCAATATGGTGGGGGAGAAGGCATGAATGGCAAACTGATGGAACTAGCTTTAGTATAATGTGATAAAGTAACATTTTGAAGTGATAGCAGTAGAGAAATTGTACACTTCTAAAGGAGACACTTTCTTAATAAAGAGTCTCCACTCACTGTCTATAATTTAGAGATTATTAAAACATTAGTCCCAATTTCTATGTATTTATTGATTCATATCTGGTCAAATATAGATCCCAGAAGAAATAAATTGCTCTGGTGTATTATAATCTGTATTGTTACACAGCATTCATTCTTCTAGGTGATACAAATAGTGACTGCCTAGGTACCCATAAAAACTAACGTGCCTTTTCCCAGATTTTAACCTTCTTATGCTCATCTCACAAGGCATCTCTGTGACCCTTCCATCCACCTGAAGCATAGATATGATTATCACTTCCACTCTGCCATAACATTGTTTCTATAGCTCTTCCATCTAACTCCTTTAACCATTCCCGTTTCCTTTCACTAGCACATATGAAAACTCTCCGGACAGTAGACATGAACTACAGTCCTTCTTAAAGTGAAACTCCTCTGCCTCACTACATTCCTCTCTGACTTCAATGCCAAATACTCTAGCTCTGCTCTCCATGCCCTTTTGTTGAGAATGATTACGTTCCACTCACACAAGGAGACTATAGAATTGGGATACTAAACTGCTACATCTGAAAGACGGAAATAAGAAATGGACCAGTTTTTAACTGTCTCCCAAATTACCAACAAGGACTGTCACAGAAAAAGGAATCTACTAAAAAACTATCAGATGGTCATGAACTGCATATAGAAAAATCATTCTAAAATGTGGCCTTTCCATCTGTAAAGAGTATTCATCTCACAAGAAATTTCTTTTTGAATCAGAAACCTATATTACTGTCATGCTCATCAGCTCTGTCAACTGGAACCCCAACTATCTTATTCCTTATACCTTCACTATCTCTCTCATTTTTTCTTCCTCATTTTAGTTTAACCAACACTGACTTCTGGCTGGTCCCTACACACATTAAGGATTTGTTCTCCATTGTACAACCACATATTGAGACTTACCCCAAATGTATCCTTTCATAGATTGGGTCATCTCTTATCAGGAAGGATGGCTAGTGGGCTATGAACAACCCCTGCCTAGGGAGCCAAGCAGGTGTGTACAGTCATCAGACTGAGGCCTGCTGCATTTTTCTCTGAACGAACCTGTAATGTGCTGAGTAATTTTTGTATAGCTGAAGTACAGTTAGTATTGCAAGGGTGCCACCCCGACTACATAACACATATTTCTCCACTCACTACATTTTCCAAACAAATGCCACATATTATGTCATCAGCTGTTAGCCTCCACCATAATCTGTGACACTGTGCTCACTCCCAGTATGTTCCATAGCACCTTCTCCCTGACAGAGACAAGCAAGGAATTTATTCTTCATTTTTCTTCCAGCACAAAATAGTATCTCCAGTATCTGGGTTGCTGTTTAAACCCAGGTTGTGTGAGTCATAGCCAGGGCCCCAGGGCCTTTACCCTCTTCACCACAGAGTCACAGCATATTTGTCTTTGATTCATCTCATCTCATTAATAATCTCCAGTCTATGAATAATGATTTATATTCTTCTCTCGTTGCATCCATCACATCTTCCAGTTCTCATCTACTGCTTTTCTGTTAACTAAGCAAAGAAAACTGATTTGCTTTATTTAAAAATTATCCAAAATTTGAGTGTGGTATTGTGCTACCATTTAACTATTATTTTCAACATCAACTTCATGGATTCCATTTCTTTATTGAGGAAAACTTCCCACATTATATCTGTTTTCAAGGAAGATGATTGTCAAAAAATATGCTGGCCTGCCTTACTTGGAAAAAATACATCATCTTAGTGAGCATTCTGTTATGAACCCAAACGAGTATGGTTTTAGATCTGGGCACATAATAACTGTTCTGAATCTTTCTACAAATAGTGTTAAACAATCACATTTGCTGGATTTCATTTTAGGGTGGCAAAGATTTTTACCTTTCCAGTCATCAACTACTACTCTTAAAACTTATGCAACTCAATCTCTGGCCTACCTTCAACTTGCTCACTCTATGGCTACACAGTGAGTATGACAGGACAGCTTTTCTGTTACCTGTTTAACCTTTTGTGGTTCTCTGCAAATCAGCTTAGCAGTCCTATTTGTTTCCTTTACTAAGTACCTGCAAAAAACATATATAACTCATCAGTTTTAAGGAAGTTCTGACCCTCTTCTCCTTCCTGTTTTGATAGATATTTTTCAGTGATCTTATTTTGGGTCCTGCCTTCTGTTTTAACTGTATATCATCCAAATCACTACTTGTGTTTCCAGTTGTATATCTCTGCTATATGCTGTGCATACATTTTATTTGTGAACATGACTTTACTTCAGGTCACTTTCCATTGCCCTTGCTTCCGATTTTGACTGTCTCAGTGGTCCCTCAAAATAATCAAAATTTAGATTATCCTAAATTATAATATGTGCTTTGTGTCTTTTCCTTCATGCTCTCTTTGTGCATGCTCTGTGCCATTTATGGTAACAAATGTAAGTAATATACCTATAAACAATGTTATTACCCTCAGATTCATTAGTCTCACTCTCAAAAACTCCCTCAACTTGAAGCTACATATCATACCTCTTAGCCACTTAGTGCAAGAAATCGTAAAATAATTGTTGGGGGGGGGGGAGGCAAAGGCCAAAAATAGGAACCAATTTAAATAATGCTCTTATAAACTTAGAAAGTTGCTAGAATAATAACATGCATTTTTCTGAAGGATATGAAGTCTGAAACTCAAAGGTATATCATTATTTAGTAATTTCAGTCCCCAGTGATTTTTTCAGAAAACTCCATATTTTATGAGGAACAGACAAAAAGTATTATTCAAAAACTGCAACATTCTGTGAAAATCTGGACAGTTGAGCGGTATTGTAAATACCTTTGGCATCTTCAGTATTAACTTGGTCAGGCCTACAGATGTCCCAATGCACTTGTTGCCACTTCTTGTGTTTCCATTCTTCCCTTCTTATCCTGTGATCTCCCAATCTGTTTCTTAGATGCTTTTCCATTACTTCAAACATGGAACACTGCCTATAGCAACACTTGACAGTTTATTCTAGCTGTCCAATAAACAGACTCGTCTATGCATATTCTATTCACTTTTAAGTGGATCCTATTTGAGGAACAGTCTCATAAACCTGACATGCACCCTAACATCCCCATCAACACACTAATGATTATCAGCCTTACCCCTGTTACATATATCAGTGCTACCAGTGGTGGATGGTAACTTCAAATCAAAGGGGGGCTATAGTAGACAGCTGAATGGGTGGGGCCAATGGAAATGGGTGTGGCCAACTAGAAAGGGGAGGAGCTATGCTCAAAACCACAAAAACTGTAACTTTAACTAAATACGCTGCCCTGGGTGCCAAACCATCATTATGAGAGTCCAATCAAGTCAAAAAGAAGTGTAGAAGAAAAAAAATATTTCAATCCATTGGCTGCATGACAGCTTACTTAATATCTAGATGGAAACAAAAAGGATGTGAGGCATGAAAAAATAAATTACTTTTTAAATACATTACTGGAATGCCAGTCAAAATCAAGTATAAGAAAAACAAGCAGCACTTAACTCAAATCACTTCTTCTTGCACTCCAGTTCTAATTATAATTTATATTCAGCTTTATTAAAGTACCAAGTAACATGCTGAAAGTAGCAATCTCTGTGATACCCCCACTTGTAGAAATGTTTCTTATCCAAAAAAGACCTGCTGCCTGACAACAACTATCTACTTGTTTCATGGGGAAAACATGATTAAAGTAAAAAATGAAAAGCAAACAAGAAACAAACTCAGCATATATTGCTTAAAGGATTACTGCACAGGATATCGACCACACATGATAGATTGGCATTCTGTTTAGTTTGCAGGTAAAGCCTGTAATGAGCTTAACATAATGTAATCCTGTCCTTTATTACAAATACTGTCATATGCATTTCAATACCCAAGGCTTATACGTTATCTAGTTATGTAAGTATTCTCTGCATGGCAACAACAGAAATGCTTTCAATGTTGGCAGTACTGCTTATTAAAACTTACTTGCATCTTACAATATCAGACAAGCTTACCTGATGGTCATTAAAGCACTGCTACTTAAACAGAGAGCAGAAGGCACTTTCTGAATAATAATAAGCATAAATCAACAGTATAAAAATATGACAGAAACCATAATATTCTGCAAAATCAATGACAGATGAAAAGCCACTGTAGTACTTGTGTTTACCTTGGATGGGGGGGGGGTAGTCTGCACATTTACACTGCATAACTGCTCCTTGCCTTGCTTGGACACATCCAGAGTCACTACATGGGGGAGTGGGGTGCAACAAGTTTGTCTCAATTTGAAATGTCTCTGGCTGACTGCGATGGCCCTGACACATTTGTCATACCTCTCAACCTCAGAGCAAGAAATCTGGACAAAGCAATACATAGAAGTGGGACAAAGGTCCAAAAATAAGGACAATTTTTAAATATTGCTCTTATAAACTTAGAAAGATAATCTTGCATTAGTATGAATTTTCTGAAGGGTATGAAATCTGAAACTGAAATGTCTGTCATTATTTTCTAACTTCAGTCTTTAATGATTTGCCACTAATTTGCCAAAAAAACACAATTTTATGAAAAATGGACCAAAAATGTGATGCAAAAATATAAAATAGCCATACAATACAGCTGGGAACCTGTCAAAGAAGGGACATTTTTTAATATTAGTACTGCTAACTTGAGCAGCTGACAAAATAAAAGAATCTACATGCATTTCTAAAATAAAAGTAATCTCTAACTGATTATTACAGTTATTTATTTATTAATTGTAAACCCTCCATGTTTTCTTCCAAAATTGCCATTTTGCAGAGGGATTATTAGGGGAAGAGCAACATTTTTAGCCAAAATTGGGGACAGTTGAGAGGTTTGGATATGTCTAATTCTATAAAGCAATTTATTTGCACGTACCTCTCAGCCTGTTAATGCAGGAAAGCTGGACAAGGCCAAATATATTGGGGGAACATACAAACACTACTAAAAATTGCTCTTGTATAAACTTAAGACAGATTTGCCAGAAAACCACACATTTTATGAGGAACAAACCAAAAATAAGAAGCAAATATCTATTCATTCTGCAAAAATATGGACAGCTGAGAGGTATAGTTCATCTGGGGTTGTCTGAGTTTGCTGCCCTTCCCCTCTCAAAATTATGGTCTAATGGAGCCTCCCCCCTGCAGCCATTCCAATGTCCCATTCCTTGGTTATTTTGCCCCATTTACCATAAACACTGTAATGTGCATACTGCTTTACTTCTGCGATGATTTGGATTTCATTTGAAAGTTTTATTTTGCATTTTTACAGCACAAACCCCAATAGATATCTGCTAAAAAAAAGCAATGCAGTCTCACATTGAAAACAGACTTAGCATTAAAACTTCTCTGCCCTTGAAATTCACATGCATTGAAACAGCATTGAAACCCACATTCAAATAAAATACATTTTGCCAGTGGCAGATAAATATTAACTTTGGGCTGTTTTCAAATCATAGGCCCCTTGAACACAAAAAATACACATGCTCTTTGATACACCTTCCCGATTCTATTAAATTGTATTCCTTGTTCAATACAGTACAGTTGTTAGAGGGAATTTTAAATTTATTGTTTTGAACATTTTTCCAGTAAACAATGAAATAAAATGCATGCACCAATGACAAAACTGCCCAATTCAGAACATTTCCATCATAAAAGTCTACTCAACCTTCTACAGTCCACCAGTATCAGTAAATATGCACAATCTCTGAAGTAGTAAAAGTCATCTAAATAATTCCACATTAAAGAAACCTGTAACAATGAAGAGGTTGCTGCTAGCAAACAACTTTATATGTCATTGTTTATTCATCTACAAATAAAGTGCCTGTTGCCCTTGAGGAATAAATTGCCTATGTTGCATGCATTAAAAAAATGATAAGCTAATAATATCGCAATAGGGAATGTATGGCAAACTGATAACAGGTTCATAGCTACTACTCTAGGTATCTTCGCCAAAAAGGACTGCAGCATCCACCCCCTTTACAACACAGTACAGTATCAGCAATGCATCTATCTACTGTGGGAGTAGAAATCACAGCTTTCTGCATCAAAAGCAAGTACACTACCTGTTGTGCTATTAACAATGCAAGCAGATTTGTAATAAGCAACACTAAAGTTTTGCTCCCCTGCAGCTCTCAACTCCTTGTAAAATCTACTCGACACGCAGTTGTATCTCTGAACTTTGCAGCACAAGAAATCTGGAAAAAGCCGAAATTTATTGAGGGGGGGAGCCCAAAAACCAGGGACACATTTTAAACATTGCTTGTATAATGTTGGAAAGTTACTAGAATAAAATACTGTGTTACCACCATACATTTCACTGCCACGTCTTTAACCCAGGGGACCCTGTGCAAAACAGTCAGAGAAACATACCACTATGCCAAATCAGCTGTTTTGTGAAAGAGAGGAAGACAAACTTAAATGGCTACCATTTAGTGAATTCAGTTCTCACCATAGCTGCCAACCTCTTGGCACAAAACACCTGAACAAAGCCAATAATGGGGGAATACAGCCCTCAAACATATTCAGTAAATTCAGTTCTCATCATAGCTCTCAACCTCTTAGCAAAAAACATGTGGACAAATCCAGTAGTGGGGGGGAATACAGCCCCCAAACATTCAATTAATTCAGTTCTCAACATAGATAGCTCTCAACCTCTTAACAAAAAACATGTGGACAAAGCTAGTAATGGGGGAATACAGCCCCCAAACATTCAGTGAATTCAGTTCTCACCATAGATAGCTCTCAACCTTAAAACAAAATACCTGGGCGAAGCCAATAATAGGGGAATACAGTCCCAAAAATAGGGACAAATTTCAAATATCCATGTTATAAACATAGACAACTGCTAGAATAAAAGGTTTTGTGTTACCATGTACTTTCTGAAGAATATGAAGTCTGAAATTCAAATGCCTGTTATTTTTAAACATGTAACCAGGAAACTAGTCTGACTTGGAACAAAAGACAATTTTCAGCAGAGCAGGAAGAAACATCTTTGTAAGATGGGAGGACATGCAGACTCCACACAGAAAGCACCCCAGCCAAGAATCAAACCAGTGAACCTGTAGCTGTCAGGCAGCAATGCTACCAGTGCACCACTGTACTACAGACTTTGCAAGGAAAAATGAAGATAAAGAAACCACAGATTTTATGAGGAACAGAACAAATATGAGGCAAAAATCTGCACATTTTTTTACAAATGGTGGTGGGTAGGGAATTCAGTTCCTTGCCACCTGCATCCAAGGTACAGGGTTTAAGCCTGAGTATCTTTACCCACCACCATGTGTTCTCTCTAGCCACCAGTATATAGCAACTGGGGCATTGCACACACACACACACACACACACACACACACACACACACACACACACACACACACACACACACACACACACACACACACACTGTATCCAGTGACTGTTTCCCTACCTGCTGTAAAAGCTGTTTCACAAACGAAGCCTCCAGTACAACACACAATGTATCCAGCGACTGTTTCCCTGCCTGCTGTAAAGCTGATTCATGAACAAAGCCTCCAGCACAATCCAAGTCACGAACGAAGCCCTTGCAGCAGTGAAATCCCCGCGAGAGCTCAGTTCTCATTCCTCATTGATTCTGCCTGCAGCTGAAGCAGTCCAGAACTCCTCTGTTCTGTGCGGTCATCACCGCACAAATTTCTGGGTATCTCTTCTTCTGTATCTGGACTGCTGACAAAGGCAGTCTGAATTCCCAATGTGTCCACGGAGGAGTCAGGACTCGTGATTTTTTTTTTGGTTTTCTTGTTTCACAGTTTTTTCTTTTGGTTTTTCTAGGTGGGGGGGGGGGCTGCAGTCCTGCAGTCCTATAGCACGAGCTGCCCCAGAGGGCTACACTACTTACATAGCTTCCCTGCCTCTTCCTATGTCATACCTACTGAGTAATATGCCTTCTTACTTGAACACACCAGAACAGTCTTCACTAGTCTCTATCACCTGTTTATCCAGTAAGACTGCCAGTATAATTCAACCCTTTTCCTTAACCAGTCTCACAAAACCTTCTTTCTGTAGACTGTCAGATTTTTTTTTGGTTGCATGATTTCAAGTTCCTTTTCTGTACTTTATGACTACTGTTACTTTTAGTGCTATTAAAAGCAACATGAACTCCGCCAAGGATGGTCTCAAGCCCGGCTGCAAAAGGAGGAAGGTGGTCACTCTGCCATGGTGACCAGAACTGGGAAACCAAGGAAGAAACTCCATGGAAATTTGAACAAGCTCATTCGCTCATGCTACCGCATCTGCGGCAGCTGATGCACCAGCACTGGGGACCCAGAGTGCTGGTCAGAAGTGGGCTACTGGCCAAAGGAAATTCATTACATCGAAGTTGGAAAACAGTATCACCACATGGAACATTCGAACCGGCCACCACATTGGCCAGAAGGAAATCATTGCCAAGGAACTCATGAAATGCAAAATCTCAATCGCTGCAGTGTCAGATTTATGACTGACTGGATCTGGAACAGTGACCATCCAACCACCTACATCCGATGAAATGATGATGCTGTACTACTCTGGTAGCGAGAAGTGAGAGGCTGGCTTTGGCTTTATGGTGGATAGCCAGGCTACAAGAACCATAATCACTTTCCAACCAATATTGGACTGCCTGGCAGTGCTCACAGTTGATGATACCATCAAGACCCACATTCTGTCCATCTAAGCACCAACCAAGATGGGTCTGGACTCAGCTAAGTATAACTTCTACAATCAGCTTTAATAGATGCTGCATTTGATCCCACGGACTGAGATGTCATCTTGGTGGGAGACTTCAATGCCCACATCAGTGAAGACAGATCCAGTTGGGAAGGAATGATGGGTATATTTGGCCATGGAACATGAATGATAACGACCTGTGCCTTCTGTCTTTTGCTGCATCAGATGATCTCATTGTGGAAAATGGCTATTTCCAGCATCCCCACAAACACCAGCTCACATGGCAAAACCCATCCTGTGAGGTCTTGGCCATATTTGACTACATCCTGATCAACTCTCACTTCCAATCATTGCTCAAAGATATAAGTGCTATGCGAGGTCCTGGCTGTGACTCTGATCATTACCTCTGTGATGTGGATATCCCAACCACTGCCAACCAATATGTGATGTGGATATCCCACCACTGCCAACCAATATGTGATGTTCCTCCACCTCTGGGCCAGTAATCAAGGAGCCTCAATCCTCACCGCTACCACCAGTAAAGGACATTCACTGGAAGGTTAACAGCTACACACACAGTATTTCCAGATTCAGCTCTCTGCATCAAGTGCAATTTCCCTTAAGAGCACACAAAGACCACAGCCAGTTCGGGGCTGGTTTTACCCTCATTCTCAAGATCCCCAGTAAGACTCCCCACTGGCACAGTTATACAGTTGAGTCTTTAGCCAGGGTTCCAAGCCAAGTCCTCCAACACTCTCTGTCCAACCAGTGCTTTGTGTCCCTGCCAAAGTAGCTGACACACAAACTCTTAGAGATTTGTTTCACACACACACACACACACACACACACACACACACACACACACACACACACACACACACACACACACACACAAACTGGGAAGGGCTGGCACAGGTTTACTAGCTATGCCCTCTTCTGCCCAGACTATAAGGTAGTTATCATTGCCACCATAAGCCCTTACCAGCTACTTTAAGACCCTTAACAAAGGGTGTCCAATTTTACTGTGTGATATTAATACTGATACAAATGGCAGCTTGACCAAGAGTAAGGGTGATAGGAGTGGCCCACACAGTGTCACCAAATAAACATGCAAGTACTCTCAAAACATAAATATCTCTACAAAGATCAGCCACTATGAAAGGTTTAAATATATTTAATAATAATTATTAAAAGAACAAGAAAATACTAAGTATATATTCACAGTGACATCGGAATTCAAATCACAAGAAATATTTAAAATATTATTGAAAGACAAGCTCAGACAAATAAAGAAAAACAATATCTAAACTAAGCTTCACTATATTCCTGACTGTATATAACAGAGTTACTATTCCCTACTTACTTAATAGAGCAAGGCAGATGATGTGGTGAATGGTTCTTCTTGTTGTCAGGCCCAAGACAGAATACAGAATGATCTTTCTCACTAAGAGACTTCTCAAAAAATATCTAAAAATACTATTTCTAAGATAGCTTGCCGAATGACATCACTTCTGGTCATCTGACTTCTAGTTCCAATGCAAACCCCAATTGCTGCAAGCTGGCAGGACTTAGCACCTGACTGTAAAAATACACACACAAGGGCTTTTGCTCAGATCTGTGGCAGGTGCTGGAAGTCATAAAACAATTACATACCTCCACGCTTCTAGAGTAGTAATTAATTCACCCCAAAGACAACACAGAAAGCTTCCTGGTACAGACTTTGTGTCTCTGGCTGCATTGAAATCTTTATGGCCTAGTCTATAAAGTGATTTAATTTCAGATATTTTTTTAAAGTTTTCTGGACTGAGGTTAACCCTCCAGTTTCCTCTGTTAAAACATATACATTTAAACAATTGCAACAGTACATGCACATTTCTATTCTCTCCTGTAGTGCATGCTGTGGATACATTTCAAACACAAGTGCTTTACAAATACCTTTTCAACACAACCATCTGAACAAATCTGTTTGATATACACATGACATACAGTTCTAATACATTTGTAACACCAGCATTTTGTATGGCATACAGTTCTAACACATTTGTAACACAAGCATCTTGTATAACTCAGTTTGATATTCACAAATTACATATAATTATTTACAAATTTCCAGCTAGCTGTGCAGGCAGTACCTCCTTTTGTCAACCCCTTCCCCCTTTGAAGACTCAAGCTAGTTTTTCAAGTACCCTTTGAGAAATGTTGCTTGAGAGGGATGAGCCTGTCTGGGAATACATTACCCCATACCCTGTCTTGGGATCCCAGCTCCCTTAGCATTGCTGACCGCAGTACAGTGTGATACTGTCAAATCATTTGCCTGCAACAATAGGCTCCACCATAGTAACTTTTGCTGGCTGGCTCCCTGTAACCATAGACCACCCTCAGACTCCTCCTACCTCCTACTGCAAGTACTTAGCACCAGGGCCTTCCTACCATGGTAAGGTTTCATGGTGTTAACATGGTACAATTTGTGCCCCTGCCTCCTGCCTAACAATTCTGCCATGTAGTTAACAGCACTGACCTTCCTTAGCACTTTGAAGGGTCCCTCCCAAACTGCCTCCAGCATATTGTGTCTGATAGGAATGAGAACCATAACCTGCTGCCCCACAGCATACTCTCTGGCTCGAGCATTCCTGTCATACCAGACCTTTTTCTGCTGTTGGGCTTCTGTCAGGTTCTCCTGGGCCAAGCCCATGAGTTTCCTCAGCCTTGTCTGAGGTTTAAAACATACGCCACAACAGATTCCTTATGGGATTCACACTCACCCTCCCACTCATCATGAATCAAATCTAATGGTCCCCTCACCCTATGCCCATACAGCAACTCAAAAGGTGACAAACATGTGGATTCCTAGGGCACCTCTCTGTAAGCAAACAACAGATGGGCAAATATTTTTTCTACTCCCTCTTAAACTTGTCTGCAAATGCCCTTAGCATTGTCTTTAGTGTAGAGTTTAACCTCTCCACCACACCATTAGTCTGGGGTGATAGGGGGTGGTCTTTAGGTGCTCCACCCCACAGTGCTTCCACAGACAAGCCAGCAGGTCTGGCATGAAATTGGCACTGCTGTTAGGCAGTATTTCTTTTGGGAAACCTACCTTGCTGAAAATCTCTAACAAAGCAGTTGTCACATTTTCTGCCTCAGTGGAGGACAGGGCCACAGATTCAGGGTATCTGGTAGCATAATCTACTACAACTAGAATATACTTCTTCCCTGTGAAACTTGGGGTACTCAAAGGCTCACAATATCGATAGCTACCCTCCAAAATGGCTCCTCAGTCACAGGCAAAGGCATCAAAGGAACTTTGACCTTGTTTCCTGACTTGCCTACTTTTTGGCAATGCTCACAGATCCTGCAATACCCTGTTACATCCCTTGCGATCCCAGGCCAATAAAAGTTCTGCATAATACTTCTCTTGGTATGCTTTATGTCCATATGACCTGCAAAGAGAATGTCATTGACTATGGCTAGAACTGCCAAATGGTATGCTCTGGGCACTAACAACTGCTGTATTCCCTCACCCTCTAGCCCTCCCTCAGAGGTCCATTCTCTATACAGTAATCCTTTGTTCCACAATGTGGAATCCCCTTTTTCTTGAGAATCAGGCACTTTCCTAGCTACCTCCCTCCAGCCTTGTAATGTAGGATCTGAGAGCTGAGCCTATCTCAACTGTCTTTTTGTAATCCTTCCCAGCTTTCCTTCCACAGGAAGTCTGGTATCCTCTGACAGATGTGCCTCACTGTACTACTACTCACCTCTCCCCTTGCAGTCACTCTCTCCAAGGGAACATCAGCAGCTGTGGCTCACCTTCAGTCTCACTGCTACAGGGTACTCCCTCCCTGAAGTAGCCACCTCACCAGTCCTCGATTCAAGTGTGTGTGGTTTATCTGGGTCCCTCCCTCAGGCTACCAGACCCACATGCCTGTCTCCAAGCCTGACTGCGTGTAACTGCATGCACACAAGGTACTGCATTATCATAATAATTCCCCTGTCAAGACATCTGCAGGGATATCCTCAAACACACCTACTTGCTTGCTTCCTTTTCCACCCTCCCAGTCAAGACGAACCCTAGCCAAAGGTATTTGAAATGGGGTCCCTCCTAAAGTTCTGATTGAAATAGACTACCCAAGCAAGTAGTACTCCTCTTTAACCATTGCAGGCTTTACAATGGTTAGGTCAGAGGCTGTGTCTGTCTTAGCAGTGGCCTGTTTCCCATCTACTAAGATAGGATATAATCTCTTGTGGTAGTTTGGTACCCTTGTTATCTCCAGACAACTTACCACTGGCATTCTGTTATTCCCACCTGCTGGCTCCCCTGCCTTTTGTTCCCCTCCTTGCCTCTGTGGACATCTATATGCTACATGATCCCACTAGTTTCATTTAAAACATGTTACCCTTGATCCTACCTGGGTACATGAACTAGTAGCTTCCCCTGTTACTGGCAGACTCTGTTGGGGCGGTTTAGGCTGTTCACCATGGGTTCCCTTATATCCATGTGCAGCACTGGGTATCCCTTTCCTGTGCAGTGATGTCCTGCTTGCTAGGTATATGACTCTTTTTTTCCAACTCAGCTGCAGTGTTGCATTCCCTATCTGCCAACCAGATTCTCATGTCCTCAGGGAAAGTGCTAAGAGCTTGTTCCCTCACCAAAAGGTCTGCCAGCCCTTCAAAAATAGTGAACCGACACCCACTCACCCACCTATGAAAATAAGTGCTTAACTCAGCAATATAATCACACACACTTTAATCTCCCTTGCGTCTATGCTCACAAAACTTTTTTTCTGTAAGCTTCAGGTGTTAACTTAAAGCATTCCTATAAACAATTTTTAAATGTATTATAATTTAAACAATCAGTATCAGACAATTTAGAAACAGCAGTTACAGCTTTACCATGGAGTAAGGGGGTGAGGAACTATACCCAGAGCTCTCTGTCAACATTATACTGTTTGCATACTCTTTCAAACATATGAATAAAACTATCAGCACTATCACCTTCTTGGTACTGAGGAAGAGCTTTACTGAACTTTATTGCTTCTGGGGTATGTTTACTCCCTTCCCTGTTACCTCCATGACCCTGGCAAAGAGTCAGCATTTCCTTTTCATGTTGCCTCTGCCTCTCATTTTCTTTGGCTTCCAGATGTATCAGTCTCTATGCTGATTCTAATTCCAAGTGTTTGGCCTCCAATTCAAGTCTCTTTAACTCCAGATGGATTTTTATGTCCTCTGTGTAAAAGTTAAACTGTCCTTTTTCAGAGAGTTGTACATCCCCAAGGCCAGTCTGGTTGTCTTCCTGGTTGCTGGTCTGTGATGCAGCTGTAACTAAGGCTGCAATATGTTCCTCTTTAGTCAGGTTGGCATGCACCAGTCCTTTGGTTTGGCACATCTGGGACAACTGGCTCCTTGTCAGCTTGCCATAATCCTCAGCTGACATCCTTGCCTGATTTTTCTGACTAACCAAGCTAACAAAAAATAAATAGAACTATTGTGATATGTCTACCATGTGGCTGCTTGAGAGTACAAACACATTATTTTGTGACCACTGCTTACAGGCTACTGAAGTTCAATATCCATACCACTGAATCCCAATATGTGATGTGGTGATCCCACCACTGCCAACCTATATGTGATGTCCCTCCACCTCTGGGCTAGTAATCAAGGAGCCTCCATCCTCACCACTAACACCAGTGAGGGACATTTGCTGAGAGTATAACAGGTACATAGACAATATTTCCAGATGCAGCTCTCTGCATCAAGTACAATTTCCCTTAAGAGCACACAGAGACCACAGTTAGTCCGGGGTTGGTCTCTCCCTCTTTCTCCAGATTCCTAATAAGACTTCCCACTGGCACAGCTATACAGTTGAGTCTTTAGCCAGGGTTTCAAGCCAAGTCCTCCAACACTCCCTCTGTCCAACCAGTACTTCGTGTCCCTGCCCAAGCATCTGACACACACATTCTTGGAGATTTGTTTTACACACACACACACACACACACACACACACACACACACACACACACACACACACACACACACACACACACACACACACCCCTGGGAAAGGCTGGCACAGGTTTACTAGCTATGCCCCCTTCTGCCCAGACTATAAGGTAGTTATCACTGCCACCAGAACCTCTCACCAGCTACTTTAAGGCCCTTAATAAATGGTGTCCAACTTTTCTGTGTGATACTAATACTAATACAAATGGTAGTTTGACCAGGAGCAAAGTTGTTAGGAGTAGCCCACACAGCGTCACCAAATAAAAATGCAAGTACTCTCAAAACTTAAATATCTCTACAAAGATCAAACATAATGATAGGCTTAAATATATTTAATAATAAATAATAAAAGAACAAGAAAATACTAAGCATATATTTACAGTGACATCAGAAATCAAATCACAGGAACTATTTAAAATAACATTGAAGGACAGACTCAGACAAATAAAGAAAAACAATATCTAAACTAAGCTTCACTATATTCCTGACTGTATCTAAGGGCGTTACTATTCCCTACTTAACTATAAGAGCAAGGCAGATGATGTTGTGAATGGTTCTTCTTGTTGTCAGGCCAAAGCCAGAATACAAAATGCTCTGTCTCACTAAGGGACTTCTCAGAAAAATATCTAAAATATTACTTCTGAGATAGCCTGCAGAATGACATCACTTCTGGTCATCAATGCAAACCCCTCATTGCTGGAAGCTGGCAGGACTTAGCACCTGCCTGTAAAAAGACACATACAAGGGCTTTTGCTCAGATCTGTGGCAGGTGTTGGAAGTCATAAAACAATTGCATACCTCCATGCTTCCAGAGTAGCAATTAATTCATCCCAAAGACAATACAGAAAGCATCTTAGTACAGACTTTGTGTCTCTGGCTGCATTGAAACCTGTGAGACAGCATCTTTATGGCCTAGCCTATAAAGTGATTTAATTTCAGATATTTTTCTAAAGTTTGGTAGACTGAGGTTAACCCTCCAGTTTACTCTGTTAAAACATATATACTTAAACAGTTACAATAGTGCATGTACATTTCTGTTCTCTCCAGTGCACACTGTGAATACATTTCAAACACAAGTGCTTTACAAATACCTTTTTAACACAACTGTCTGTACAAATCAGTTTGATATATACATGACATACAGTTCTAATACATTTGTAACACCAGCATCTTGTATGACATACAGTTCTAATACATTTATAACACAAGCATCTTGTATAAATCAGTTTGATATTCACAAATGACATATGATTATTTACAAAATTCCAGGTAGCTGTGCTGGCAGTACCTCCTTTCATCACAACCTCTTCCATGTCATGTTGCAGCTTTAATTACAGCATGCAAAGTGCAAGTCACCTCCACCAGCCAGGCTGGACTGGAAGCAGCTGATGGCCCCTGCTGCAAACAGGAATTCCCGATCGCACTGTCAAACCCATTCGCAGTGTTGGCCCAAATGGAGGATGGGGATGAGGAAGAAAAGCCGTTATCAAACTCTGTCATGGAATGTGCCAAATCACTATGCCCACCCAGCCTCTGCCAAATACAGTCATGGTTATCGGATGAGTGCCTGGATCTCATAGCCCAACATAAGCAGTCAAAGCTGGTCAACTACAAATTATACCAGCAGCTCAATTGAGAAGTTCACAAGAGGCTGCAAGCAGAAAGGGAAGTGCATTGGAGCCAGGTGGCAGCTGACCATGAGGAGGTGGCATCCAGACACAAGTACCACACCCTGTAAAGCACCCTCAAACAAGTGAGTGGGAAGATCAGACCCACCAACAACAACATCAAAAAAGTGGATGGGACTTTCATGCGCTCACCTTGTGAATGCCTGAAACGGAGGGAATTATTTTAAGAGCTGTACAGCCGTGACCCTGCTCATGGACCAATGGTCAATCTGCCACCAATTGATCTTCCTGAGGTCCCAATGACTGATGCAAAACCAACAGTCGAAGAGATGAAATCAGCTATCAGAACACAGAGAAACAGCAAGTCACTAAGAGTAGATCAAGTTGCTGCGGAAGCAATCAAGACTGGAGGTGATATCCTGCTCCACCAACTCCATGCACTGATTGAGCTGCTATGGATTACAGAACAGATACCATACATATGGGAGAAAGCCATCATCATACTTATCCACAAGAATGGGACAGCAGGGAATGCAAGAACTACCTCAGCATCAGCCTACTCTCAATCATCGGCAAAGTCTTTATAAAGATCATACAATCCAGGCTGCAGAAACACCTCTAGCAATCCAGCAAGGAAGAACAGGCCAGATTCAGACCAAACAGCTTTTTCCCCATCTGTCAGCTAATGGAAGAAAGAATCTAGTGTGGACAATGTACAGTTATCATTGTTATCGATTTCAAGTCCGCATTTCACTGCATCCACTGGCCTGCCTTGTGGAAAACATTGGAGACTGAGCATTTGCTGAAGAAAATCATCAGACTTCTTCAAACATCATACAATGGTACAGCCAGCCAGGTGTGCATTCAGAGTGAACTGTTTGAAGAGCTTACCATCCAGACTGCGGTCCATCAAAGGGATGTGGTCTCCCCACTGCTGTTCAACATAGTGGAGGATGCCATCATGAGGAAAGTATTTGAGGGCAGGTCTGACAAGTAGAATTTAAAATATACAAAGGTCAAAAAGCCAGTACTATTTACAATAGGTACAATATGGTCTACCAATAAACATGGACAAAACCAAAGTGATGGCAACTGATGGGTCACAAGCCACCATCTACCTTGGGGGAGTTCAGATTAAAAAAATCAAAAATTCAAGTGTCTGGGTTCACTGGTTCAGGAGAAGAAAGTGGCATCAACAGCTGAAGTCCATAGCAGGATTGGACAAGTCACCGCAGCATTTTCCTTGCTCAAGTGGTGTCTATGAAAGAGGACAAACATCTCTATCACCACCAAGATTTGCCTTTTCTGGTCATCGATCTTGCCAATTCTCCTTTATGGATCAGAAATGTGGATCCTCCTCAAGCCAGACCTGAACAAGCTTGAGGTTTTCCAAATGTGATGCCTGCACCAATTCTTGGGAACTCTCTTCATGACCACATTAGAAATGAGAGCATCTGGACCAAATGTGATCAGCAGCCAATGATCAGCGAACAGATCCAGAAGAGAAAGCTGTGTTTGTTTGGACATGTGTGCAGGATGGACATCCACCACTTGCCATACAGACTGGAGAGTTCACTAATTGCACCAATGAAGACATGGGTTGAACAGGTTGAAGGGGACTTGAGAAGCTGATGACTCACCCTACAGGAGGAAAGAAACATTGCTATGGACCAAACAGCATAGAAAGGCGTCATGAAGAAAGTCTGGAATCCAGCAGCACACATAGCAGCGTACCAACTACGGGGTCGGGCACCTCAGCTGGTCACCAGATAGGGACAAAAAAAGAAGAAGAAGAAACGCTCTATGATTTCTTCACTGAGCTGCTCCATATTGAATCCTGCTTAAGAAATGGTGCAGTTCAATTTCATATGATTGTTACCATTAATTTGATTGGTGTGATATTATCTCTTATACAATGGGACTAAAATCCTTTAAAATACGTGTACATATTGCAAATAGTACTGGCTTTTTGACTTTTATATATTTTAAATTCTACTCATCACTGTTTTGCTTATTTAACAAATTGATTTTAATTATGTTGTAATTTAACCTCTTTAACACTGACTGAGTTAGGCTAAAGAAACTCCAGCTCTACTCAGTTGCTTACCACCTACTCAGAGGTGATCTGTGCCTAACGTATAAAGCCATGTCCAACCCTGAATTAATGGACATGCTCCACCTCAAGAAATACAAATCCCTTAGAGCTACATGTTCTAGAGACTTAAACCTGAGCACAGAAATAAATAGGACATGCTGGAGGGACAGATTTATATCCCAGAGACTCCCATCACTCTGGAACAAAATCCCAGTCCAGGTTAGGCAGAGCCCCTCACTGACCCTCTTCAAGAGAAATCTTGATGAGTGGATGGGAGATCGAAAGTATACCCCCGGGATCTCTTCTGGGTCCCTGCTAGACAGAGGCACAATAAACTAAATGTAAAGGGACTATATTCTGTGACCTACTATTCATAGGCACAGTTTACAAATCTAAAAGGGTGGCAAAAGCCAAACACATTCTGGCTAGGCTTACAAATGCCCTAGGGCAGATAGCCTGGTATCAACCTATGAACCTATGAACTTGTTCGCTTAAATTGTGTTCTTTTTAAGACTGTCTACTATTGCTCCTCTGGAGCCTGGGCCACAGCTAAGAAGGCTTAACTGACCAGCCTACCTACCCCTTTATCAAACTGAAATAAATAAAATACTTATGGATGCTGGCATTCCTGCATCTGCAGCATTCCTTGACCATGTTGTATTCCATGACTCCATTAGAGTTCATTGTTGGTATATGCTTTGACCATAGTTATGCTGTGTGTCTGTGAATGAATGAGATATTTAGCAATTGCATGAAAGAAGCAGACAATTTCCATATGTTGATGCTATTATCTGTGCTGTTCCCTCAAGGGAATCTTGTAACAACTACCAGTGGCCTCAGATGGATGTGCTGTCACTAAAGACAAAGTTAACATACCAGGGCTTGCCATAATATAAAGATTTCTTTCAGAAAGCAGCACACACTGTAACAAAATCTACATGCTGCAGGGCTATCACTGAAGAAAACATGGCTGAAATATCCAAGAGCTTCATTAATGGGATAAATTAACAGTAGAAGTTGAACTGTAAATGCACTACAGTAAAACTCGTTAACTACATGTAAATGTGTCTGCGTACTGATTACTTGAAATGCAATAACTATTATCAAGTGCAATGAATGTGTACATTGTTGTAAGCAGTTCCTGCACATTAAATATGCAAAGCTATTTCTAGTGATGTGAAGTTCCGAACTGTAAGCCATGGTTTGTACCGACTTTAGAATCTACTATCACTGGTCCAGTGATAAGTAAATTCAATAAATATTTAAAGTGCTCTAGTTCACTTCCATATAGAAACACGAAAATTACAATTATTTTTAGTGTAGCAAGTAATATATTCCAATATAATGATGTGGGTACATATCATAGTGGTGGTACATGATTCCCACCATACAACAGTGGTGCATAATACATGCCATAACATTGTGGTGCATGATACACAGTATAACATTGTGGCACATGATACACTCCATATCATAGTGGTGAATGATACATGTCATAACATAGTGCTGCATGATACATGCCACACCATAGTGGTGCATGATATATGCCATACTACAGTTGTATATGATACACACCATACCAAAGTGTACAGTTACAGTGTTCCACCACCTACCCAGTACTAAGAGGATGGTAACAGAGCTATGTAGTGCCAAAAGACATTCATTGCACTTTATCTATTTTCCAGATAGGACCACTCTCAAGCAAAAGAGTAATTCTCCACATTATCCTGGTATAGGACCACAGACATGACAAAGCAGTAAGGCAATGATCATCAGATATACGACTTAGCAATTATGTTTTGTTTTCATATCTACTGGAATTTTTTTTGGCAAAAGAGCAATACACCATACTATCCTGGTGGAGCACTTTGACCAGGACTCTGTCACCAGTCATCAGGTTTCACTCTTCAATATAGCATAAATGCTAATGAAGCAAACTACTAAAACAATAATGAAGCCAAATTGTATCCATCTGGGGATGGAGGATGGGGTAGTACTATAAATAAGAGATGTTTCATCTATTATAGTGGAAAGTACCCCACAAAGCTGTATTATGATGTTTCATTCCCTGTCTTCAAAAATTCTAAAATACCAAGCTATGCATTCATATTTTGGGAAGTGGCCCAGGAAAGTTTACACTGGACAACAGTTGTATAGTAAAACCACCTAACTTGTGGTGCATGGTAAATACATGGACTCAGGATCATGTTGCTGCCTTTAGTCTTCTTCTTCTTTCGGCTTTTCCCGGTTAGGGGGTCGCCACAGTCATCTTTTGGAATTTACCTTATGTGGACTGTATTCTCCTCATTTTTAGTATGAACGTATGACCTGTATTCTTTTTCTTTATATGTTTTGAATTGTATAAAACACCGAACAGTTTATATATATATATATATATATATATATATATATATATATATATATATGGGTCTACTTCTATTCTATGAAAACACATGTAGAAGTACGGACCCATTTCAGCGACACCGGTTCACTGAACCAGAAATAAAAATACAAAAAACACTGCAAACATGCTTTTGCAGGGGGACAAACCCCCCCTGCACCCTCCACACCCTGTTACTTATATATATATATATATATATATATATATATATATATATATATATATATATATATATATATATATATATATATATATATATATATATATATATATATATATATATATATATATATATATATATATATATATATATATATATATATATATATATATATATATATATATATATATATATATATATATATATATATATAAATATATACATATATATATATATATATATATATATATATATATATATATACTAACTCTGAGATCACACTACAGTGGGGGATATGGGGATATTTCCTTATCCCTACTGTACTGAACCTCTTGCAAAATCATGTTTGCAGTGTTTTTTTGTTTTTTTATTTCCAGTTCGGTGAATTGGTGTTCACAAAAGTGCACTTTCGGTGAAGTGCACTTTAGCTGAAATGGGTTCGTACATCTGCTCTTCGTAAAAACATGTTTTTGTAGAATAGAAATAGACTTATATATATATATATATATATATATATATATATATATATATATATATATATATATGTCAAACTGTAATCAGACAATAATGCTTGTCCATCATATGAAAATGCATTGAGCATACAAACCATCTAACACTGAAAAAGCAAGTATTTCTTTTGTGATCATTCAGTGACTCTTTCCTGGTAACAAAAACAAAACCACAAAAGTTAGTAATACATATTTTATGTATGGAATTTTGTCCTGACATCCCCTTGGTTATATATACAACTCCATAATTGCACAACCACACCTAAATATACCTCTGCTGTAACCGACAGTATGTGGATTTACTACATCATACAATATACAATGATAAAAAAATGTTTGAGAAACTATGCAGCAAAATATGCATTCAATGCATGCAGTCTTCCACGAATAAACTGCAAATATATATATATATATATATATAAAATTAGTCTAGTGGTCAAACGGTATATATAACAAAGAGACTATATGCAAGATCATACTTAAAAGCATTCATTTAAAACTTCCTGGAGTACTTCATATCCAAGTTCAGCTTCACTCCTGAAGATTAAGTCCACATTATAATGCAGGTAAATCTGTGAGCACTGATAACTAATACCTACCATGCTAACATCTCCTACAGGTTCAGTTCTGCTGATCATGGGGAGAGAGCATGCTGGTAGCAAATCTCCAAACACAAAGTTACATGAAGAAGGTAATTGAGATGCCCAAGTGTGAGGATAGATTTAAACAGGTAAACACACACACACACACACACACACATATATATATATATATATATATATATATATATATATATATATATATATATATATATATATATATATTTAGTGGCAGAGGTAACAAATTGTAAGATATGATTTGGGCACACCACATTATAGGAGGGCAAGTTTGAGGACAGCAGTTGAAGAGGAAGGACAGATGGGGAGAAGGGAAATACATATTTGATGGAAGGGTGAGATTCAAGAGTTACTTGAGGAGACATTATTTTGGAGAGAGAGGTAGGGCCCTGGAATGTACTACCTGATATAATGGTACAGCATATGTCATCACATGTGTTAGAGGACAACTGAAATTGAGCAAAGAAAGGATAGATAAAAGGCAGGGGAGAAATAGCTGCATGGAATATAATGATTATTAGATTATTGCTCTTCTTTAATTAGTATTGTCTTATATTCTCATTTAAATAATTTTTACTAGATTATTTCTACACTGTCCCAAAAATCTTCACTTGTCAGCAGAAAGAGATGGTAGAGTTAATATGTGGACATAATAGGTATACTTTAGGAATTAATGTCTGCTAGACTTATATGCTGTCTTCATTAGTTTTATGAGTTTATGGGATTTATTTGGTTTTGGAAAAGATGCATTCATAGACAAAGTTAATGAAAACTATAGCTATCTGGGCCACGTGAGTGCTATGTCAGTCGTGTGGGCTTTCTGGCCTTTGGCCTTCTGATGTCACTGACAGAATTCATTGAAGGATACTAAGGAAAATGTGGTTTTACATAGCAGAACTAAATAAAATTACATTTATCAGCCAAAACAAGTCAGAAATCTAAATTGTTAATATAATTATCTCTAGCATTTCTATATATTGAAGAAACAGCACATTTCTCCCATTGTGCTGGTCTTACAGTGCTAGGATACTAATCCTCACTAGTTTTCCTGTTTTTGTTTTTTTTTATTTCTGCAAATCTTTTGGGTTTCTAATACTACGACAGGAATGGACCCCATTCCTAAGTCAAAGTACAATTAAAGTTCATGAAATTAGGATTGTTTCAGTCTTTGATGTCAGCCAAAAGTGCTCCTTCTGCAATTCATATGGGGTTACATGGACTGGTAACATATCTAAATATGATTGTAGATTCTTTTTTATAAGACCCGTTGCTCCTACTACTATTAGAACTGTCTGGGTATCTTTCTTCCACTCTCGTTTCTGCCTGCAGATCCTGATATTTTATGACTTTGTGTCTCTCTCTACGCAAGACATTGTAGTCACTGGGTGTAGCAATTTTAATGATGAATGGTACCTTTTTCTTCTTTTCTTGGACCACTATATCCAGTTTTCTAGCATCTATCTTTTAAACAGTTGGTAATGGATGATCCCATGTAATGTAGATTTCTTCATTTTCTATGATGCTTTGTGGCTCATGTTTCCAGTGTTTTTCAGCCAATTCAGTACCATAATGTTTGCACAATCCCCAGTGCAGCAGTCTTGCCACATTATTATGCCTTTCAGTATACAAACCTTCTGCCATTAGTATGTCAGAACCAGCAAAAAGGTGTGGGATTGTTTCCAGGTCAGTTTTACAAAACCTACATTTGTCTGTTTCTCCCACATGTTCAATGGACTTTGTAAACCAGCGTGTACATAGCTCACTATCTTGGGCTGCCAATATTAACCTTTCATCTCTTGGTTTAAATTCGCCTCTCCTTAACCATTCCTGCGTTTGTTCCTGATCAACATGAGGTTCTTCTAGAAGTTTTCTATACTTGCAACTATATTTATGCTTTTCCCAGATTTCTTGCCTTCTCATCTGGTCCTTCACCTTATATTCTTTCTTTTTGTTTTTGGCACATTCAGTTGCTGCCTGATTTTTATCTACTTCTGGTTTGATTTCCATTCCTGCTTGACACTGATATGCTTTTGCTAAATTAAGCAGAGAAGTCATCTTAGATTATTCTCCTCATGTTTCAAAACTTTCACTACATTTGGGTCTTGTGAGGTCAGCAGATATGTGTGGAGTCCCACAACTGCAGATCTATACATGTAATCAGTTTCAAGGAGGCCCATCCCTCCTTCGGAATGGGGAATATATAATCTTGGTATACACTTGATTTTTATAAATCATTTGGTGAGCATGAAGCATCCTTCTTGTTTTCCTGTCTAACTTATCCAACACGTTTTGGGGCCAGTCAATCACTCCAAAACTGTAAGTTAGGACAGGAGGAGCAAATTGGTTTATAGCTTGGATTTTGTTCCTAGATGTCAATGCTGTTTCCTGAAGTTGGCAAAAGTAGGTTTTCTTTAAGATGTGTTTGTCAAAGTGACATTCGCTGACAACGGTAGCAAGTTAAATTGCCTCCCCTACAGATAATTCCTGTAATAGAAGAAATAATCAAAAGGAACTTTAGGACTTCTCAACTCACTTGGGACACACAAGAATAACTACAAAACAGTATGACTATATAAAAATAGCAAACTGGCGGGCAGGGACCACCAGAAAAAAAAATGTTATCAGTCCCAAACTGCAGTTTTAGATATGTCTTTCTGTGGGTTAATTATAGAAAAATAAATACTAGCTTCCATAAATAAGACAATGCAAGTATTAATTATTTACATGGCAGTAGATGGCACCCACCATACATTCACTCCTCATTACCATGGAGTTAGTTTTTGAGGGCATAAAGTGTCTGTGATGAGACAAAAACTTTTTGATGGCAGCCAAGTATCTTAATATAGGATATAATCCTAACCTGTTGGTTATCAATCATATTTTAAAACTGTTATGTACCTTATATTTGAATATAATTTACTTACAGAATGATAGAAATAAATAAATGCTATATAGACTACATATTTTACTGAAAAATGAGTTGTTGTTTATAAATAAATTATATTACATCATATTATATCTTATAAACATGTAAAAGTATTAGTGTTTTTGGCTTGAAATCAATTTATAAGACCACAAAAGAATGTATTATTAACACTGGTGGCCTTGGGATTTTTTGTTTGGGTCCTTTAGCATTTGTTGTTATGTTGCTGCTTCTTTTGATTTAATAAATTGGATAAAATTTCAAACTAAGAAATATTTCATGTGTAGGACGGAAGGACATGTTAGAGGTATTAAACTAGAATCCTGCTGCTTTTCACTTTCTTTCCCACCATATTAGTAATGGCAATGTTTTAAAAGCTACTATCTTAGAACAGTGTTGTTAGTATTAGACTTGGTAAAAACATAGACTTCGTATTATATAAAGACTTGATTTATCTTTTAAAATCCAAAAGTGAAAATCACTCCTCACAGAGTAAACGCTCTTTGCACACACAATCCTGATAAATGAATAAACAAAACAAACCAGTGCAAGAGCGAAACAAGGCAGCAAATAGTGTGGACGTTCAAACATGCTAAACAGTCCAATAAAGCATACGTATTCAGCAAGCAATATAAAGATGCAGCAGCAGCAGAAAAACTTATAAAACAAGTTTATTGGCCAAGACAAACATGGTGAGCGCTTTCACCTAGAAGGCTTCCTCAGACCATAAAACTCTTAGACCATAGGATCTTAATATGGAATGTAACTGAAAATGTTTTCAGAGTTGATTGATTAATTAGTCATGTTGTTTGCAGGGGCTCATACTTCTCAACCTCTTAGCACAAGAAATCTGGACAAAGTCAAAATAATGGGGTGACAAAGGCCCAAAAAGTAGGGACAAATTTTAAATATTGCTCTTAAAAACTTACAAAGTTGCTAGAATAAAAGGTGTTGCCTTACTATGCATTTTCTGAATGATATGACTCTGAAACTCAAATGGCTGTCATTATTTAGTGAATTTAGTTCTCACTGATTTGTCAGAAAACCACACATTTTATGAGGACCTGATTAAAAATATGAGGCAAAATCTGGATATTCTGCGAAAATCTAGACATTTGAAAGGTATGAATGGGCTATTTCATAGGGTCTGGTGCTTTTAAACTCTGTTCCTTTGAGGGTATTGTGTTTTTTGACCTCACTTGGAACACTTCCCTGCTATAGCCTGTTTTGGTTTGTCAAGCAGCAGACTTTGGCAGTTTTGCATACTCCTTGGGATTCCAAATCTTCCACCAACATGATGATTTCAAACAGCAGTATCAGTGGTACAAACATGCAGCACACTTGTCTTTCATGCAGAAAGACCAGAAGGTTGCAGGTTCTATTCCGATTCCAGGTTATTAGATTGCTGAGAGTGTAGTGCAACATTATGGAGTGCTAAAGTTCTGAGTGTGTCATCCTTCAGATGAGATATTAAACTGAAGTCCCAACTGCCAGAGTTGATGGTTTAGCAGATGGATGTAAAAGATCCTACAGCACTGCGGCAGCTATCAGAAAGAATAGGGGATGTTCCCTGATGCCCTGGACAAATTTCCCTTAGTAGTAGAAATAGCACCTCGGGTATTCCCTGAAAATGAATCCACTAGCCTAGGGGAACTAACCTGATCAAGAAAAGATGGATGAATAAATAAATCAGTAAATATAATAAAATAAAATAAATGCTGTCATCCTGAAATCAAGAGCCATTGACTCTGTTATTCAGTGAATTTTATCCATTTGTTGACTGAGAAAAGGAAGCTGGATTTGTCCAGGATATCATTCACTTTTAGCTGGCTGTAATGTCTGAGACGTCAGGACGATATGTTTGATTGCTTCAGTGAGTGAAGACTGAGTAGAAATGCCATCTTCCTTGTTTAGGTGCCACATTTATGTCTGGCTGTTACACCTTATTTAAACATAAGTTTGGAACAAAGAGATATGCTACTTTAGTGAACGTGGAGAACATTGCATTACATCATAAAATGCTAATGTGAAACATTAACTCCTTGACTCGGCAGAATCCATGACTAATTGCAACGTCAAGGTGGAGAGTCCATTTTTTTAAGAGATATCTGTGGTCAGTGTCTGCAGTATTAGATATGATTGAATGAGAATACTATAAGCAGATTCTTCAGATCATTCACTGTTATACAGCTGGGCTGCTCTCCAGTTACAGCATGACCATTCCTATTCATTTGGGCTCATTCCTTTATTCCACTGAGTCCAGACACACCACATTATAAGTCTATGTAAAATCTGAATAGGGAACTGTTTAAACCATTTGCTGCCTTGAGTCTGAGTAGCCGGAAGAAGTGAAACACCAGGAAATGGTTAGACTGGAATGTAGTTCAGGATATCTGTTATACAGTCAACCCAGTCTAGAGGAAGGTAGGAAGGCCATCCCTTTGTTCATGAACAGTTCTTATGTAGGCTGAACGTTGGACTTTGGGAAGTTGATTGTGATACCTAGTGACTGGAAGATTTTTAGAGTCAAGTCCACAGATGGTCTCACATATCAGTGCGGTATTCATTCACCTAACTGCAAATGAACCTGTCAGAGTCCATTTGGTCAGAATTATAGACAAAGGGCTTCCACTAATCATGCCAGTAGCTTTTTTTTTGTATTAATTAAGGCACATATCCCCTGATTTTTCATTGCAAGCCTCTTCATTCTGTAAGTCTTGAACTAATAGCCTTCACATTTGTTAGACATATCAAATGCCAGCAGAAACCTTGTCAGCCTAACCTGTTACATTTATATGAATCATCATATATCAGAGCATGATGTAATGCTTGCTACTAGACTGCTTCAGGTCTCTGATGTACTGATGAAGCACCACCACCACGATTTTTTTTAAATGATACATTCAGCTTGCTTTATTGTTGAAACTTTCTTTACAGATTTGTGACACCTAGGCCTCACAATTTCCTAAAAGAGTTACAGTTTTAACATTTCGTATTTTAAATGCATACTGAATAGTTCATCTGACAGTCAACATAATTAATTAAAGAAGACACAAGCATATTTAGAGTCCTTGATTATGCAAACAATTCAAATAACTTCTAAAAGAAACATTTCTAATCACCCCATCATTTAATCTATGCACAATGATAGTAATGTACTAAAATAATGCTAGCCTCAACTGCAACAATCTTAAGTATGTCATATTTTCTTTTTAGAAATAACAATGGAACACAATGAACATTAATTTAACATTCAGCACAACTGTAAGGCTTGCATTTTTGCTATTCCTCCTTCCCTTTCATGATCTGTTGAATCATGAGTATCCTTCTAGTTAAATCTGTCAGGCAAACTGAATTTCTTCTTTAGCAGCGACAGCATATTATCTTTCTAAGGCATATACAAAAGCATTCAATCCAACTTGTAGCTGGAGGTCTTCTCCCACAGGGAAGTACAAGAGTTGAAAAGGAGAAATCTCAAAAAGTAATGAGTAGAAGCAACCCTAACAGAAATTTTAAAATAAAAAGAGGGCAATAAGGTGTCAGAGTAAAAGCAAATAAGGGTCAGCATTTAGATATGATGGGACTGGTGCAGTACAACATCACAGCAGACTTGTGGGTGATATTTCATAGAACGTGGCACCAACCCACCTGCAGGTAATTCTGGGGCTATGAAAGGTGATTTGTTATGTCCAGGCAGCACTACCAAGGATGTGAGGGGATTGCTTCACCAGGCCAGCAGCCAAGGGAACATAAGGACTACTATTGTTGCCTCAAAGGTTAACTACAGTGCAGTGCAGTGCAGCTGGGCCCCAGTAGGTTCTAGAATGGTGTGGACACACATCTCTCTCTCTCTCTGTCTGTCTGTCTCTGTCTAGCAGCGCTCCTTCATTCTGATCTGTCTCGGACCACTATGGAGGCAGAAAAATTGTCAATGAGGAATGATACTGACGACCCACAGAAGGATGACATGGCTCCCAAAGGAGAAGGAAATAACTTCTGTTGAGGGACTCCGTATTTAGGAAGTAGCTCAGTTAAAGGGAGAAGACGAGGTGCAAAAGTGCCTGCCCAGAACAAGAACTGGCAGGGACACAGGGCAAATGCTTGGGCTACTAAGATCAGCTGAATGGGGTAGGAATCTGCATGTTATTGCCCATATAGGAACAAATTACCTGTCTGAAGAGAGATGATAACAGTACAGGATAAGTCTGAGAAAATGGAGAGGGGCCTTAAATAAGCAGTACATACAGTAATGTCATCAGTGATGCTGTGCTTTTGTTAGGTTGTGTATGGCTAGATGCGTTGCACTGCAAAGTTAACAAATAGTTGAACTGCTGGCACAGAGATTGGTGTTTTGGACTCGATGGGGATTACAGACTTTGGTGGGATGTAGGTCTGTATTGATACAATGGTATGCATCTAATCTGGAGATGAACCAAGATACACAGCAATAAGTTTAATCATTTAGTTTTTTTTAAAGTAGTCATACCAAGAGTTACAAATACAGTATTATTGAAATTCAGGCCTTTACCTTTAAGACTTCTGAGTAGTTAGTGAAGTAACTCCAGTAATGAGTACAATGTAAATAAAATAATGACAGTTTGCACAAAGGACTAAGGTTACAAGTTGTTGACAAGTTGATTCCTGTAGTCCAGAATTTGATTCCCTCTGCCTCTGTTTACCTACTGTGTGACTCTAAGTAAGGTATTTAACCAGACAGTGATCTGGGACAAATAGAAAAAATGGGCTAAACTCCTTCATGCTCTCCTAGTCTGTATGCTTAGTAACTATTTTGGAATCTAATATTATACTGTTACTTATACTAGTGCCACCATAGTGTAGTGATTGTACACTGGACTCATAAGAACAGGCATATGGCTTTGAGAACTTTCTTTGTGCTATTATAGTGTAGTGGCTATGTACTGTACTTATGGGAGCAGGTATACGAATTTGAGACCTGTGGACTCAAGATATTCTTTCTTTGTGCTACTATAGAGTAGTGACTGTGTACTGTATTCATGGGACCAGGTACATAGGCTTGAGACTGTGGGCTTAAGCTATATTTTCTTTCTTCCTGGAATTGTTCTGCAGTATTCCAGCCTCTGGTAAGAGTTGGAGCTTCAACATAAGAGCTACCTGAGCTTGGTCTCCTGTGAAAGAATAGACGGACTGATTTTTGATTGGCTAGCTTCTGTAGAGTTGTTAGCTGGAGTTTGATTGGCTAGCTTCTGTGCAGTGGCAGTACCCTAAAAACTTTAAATACCTGGAGGTTTGCTCAGTTCCTCGCTGCTGCTCTGTTAATCCTATTTGGTAAGCAGCACAAGAGACCAGTCTACAAACAGAGGGAGATGATCAGTCCCATTGTTATAGATATAAAATTTACTGCCTTCTCTGCTTCAGTTTAGTTGCACTATTATGATTGCTTTAACTATTATCTTAATATATATATAGTATCAACTATCTCCTTTAAAACGTATTAACTTACTGACTACATTTCATTTAGTTACATCATTGAAATTAGTAGTGTTGTTCTGCTGATTGTAATGCTATTACTTTTAAGTAAAATTGCATTGTTGCTATTGAAGTTGTGTTGTTCATTACTGGTAATATAAGGTAGTACTACACTGTGATAGTACTGTGTCAAGTAATTTTATACTGTTGCCAGTTATTGATACTGATAGAACCTCTCATATTACATGTGATGAAAAACAGGCTAATAAAATCTGGTGATAGCCTCATAAAAGCAGACATTTTCAATGACCAAACTGTAAACCATGCTATAAACAACTCTGATGAATCTCAGCTGAAAGTGTTTTCTTAAATATAGTTTTATAATGGTACTTTATGGTGTGTTGTTGTGGTTTGTTTGTTAAAAATAAAAATAAAAAAACTTTTAAATAAGAATGAGGTTCCACAGGTTGATGAGCTTCTAACCCTCATGGGTCTTTCAGAAATATTCAAATAAGGGACTAACCTCTAAAATTTGGGATGGGATCCTTGTTTTTCCATCTTCCATATTGTCCTCCAATCAGCTCCCTGGAATCCTCCCGCCATTGTAATGTATTAGAACAAGAACACTCATCTGTCTACCTACTTAAATGAATAAATTACTTGAAACGTGAACAAGACATCTTTATTCCTCCTACAGGGAGGTCGTCAGAGAGAGAGTCTCCTATACCTGCTAGCTAAGGCAATTTTATCTGGACTAATCCTTTGTATTCGTTTTTTTGTTAGTCTTATCACTCTCTGTTTCATTGGTAAGATTCCAGACCTGACTCGAGCTTTCTGTATTACCTATGTTTACTGATACTAGGTAGATAGTAATCAAATGCACTATTTTGTGCTACTTTAGCCCTGCTGTTTCTGCATCGCTGTTGTCATTGACTGCTGTACTGTTGCAACATTCATAGCCGGCCTTAGGCATAGGCTAACTAGGCGGCTGCCTAGAGCGCCGTTTTAGCAAGGACACTTTTCCAGTATTTATTTGGTGTAGGTAGACCAGGATGGGGGTACGGGATGGTGTGGTGGAGGGCTCTGTGGAACCCTTTTGCCTAGGGCACCAGTTGACCTAAGGCCGCTCCTGGCAACATTTAAAGTTATTGCTCTACAATACTGCACTAGTGCATATTGGATTACACTACCTGATCTACTGTTGCTGATTATTCCTATTGCTCTACTGTTAGTACATTGTAACTATTTGCTTTACAGTTACTGCACTTGGATTTTTTTGACTGGACTACCTATAGCTATTGCTATATAGTTTCTACACATTGATCTACTGGATTAGATTATCTGTTGTTCATTGCAGCTACTAGTTAGGTTGAGACCAAATGAACCTCTTATTTCAGCTGTTAACTGCACTTGACAATTGCAGTTGTTTTGCTGCTTGTACTGATTGTTTCACTGTTACAGAATTTGCAGCTATTGGTCTCATTACTGCACTTGAAATTATTGGATTAGATTATCTGATTTAAATTTGTGACTTGTAACTGATTACCTTATTGTTCGTATATATTGCTGTCACTTTACATTTTTTGCATTTGTGAATATTACCACTATTACTTATTGTGTCCAGATTCTATAGTAGTCACATTTCATATTCTCATATCCTTTAGCCACATAGCCGCATCACATATTAATTTTACAGTCCAAATCTATTATACTGTTCTGTATAATACAAAGACTATGTTATTAGCAGTGGCGGCTGGTGACTTCAAATCACAGGGGGGCTGCAGGAGACAGCTGAATGGGTGGGGTCAAGGGGAGGGGGTGTGGTCAACCAGAAAGGGGAGGAGCTATGCACAAAACCACAAAAAACTAACTTTAATTAAATACGCTGCCCTGGGTGGCAAACCATCATTATGAAAGTCCAATCAAGACAAAAATAAGTGTAGAAGAATAAAAATATTTCAATGCATTGGCTGCATGACAGCTTACTTAATATCTAGATGGAAACAAAAGGTTGTGAGGCATGAAAAAATAAATTACTTTTTAAATACATTACTGGAATGCCAGTCAAAATCAAGTATAAGAAAAACCAGAAGCACTCAACTCAAACCACTTCTCCTTGCACTGCAGTCCTAATTATAATATATTCAGCTTTATTAAAGTACCAAGTAACATGATGAAAGTAGAAATCTATGTGATGCCCCCACTTGTAAAAATGTTTCTTATCCAAAAAAGACCTACTGCCTGACAACTTGTTTCATGGGGAAAACATGATAAAAGTAAAAATGAAAAGCAAACAAGAAACAAGCTCAAGATACATTGCTTAAAGGATTACTGTACAGGTTATGGACCACACATGATTGGCATTCTGTTTAGTTTACGGGTAAAGTCTGTAGAGATGACTGGAAGTCTCCAACAAGTGTAATGAGCTTTATAAAATAATGGAATCCTGTCCTTTAATACCCAAGGCTTATACATTATCTAGTCAAGTATTCTCTGCATGGCAACAACAGAAAGGCTTTCAATGTTGGCAATTCTTTAACAGTATGCTTATTAAAGCTTACTTGCATCTTACGATCTCAGACAAGCTTACCTTATGGTCATTAAAGCATTGCTACTTAAAAACACAGAGCAACAGGCACTTTGAGTAATAAGCATAAATCAACAGTACAAAAATATGACAGAAACCAGACCATTCTGCAAAATCAAGGACAGATGAAAAGCCACTGTAGTACTTATGCAGTGTGTCCTCCCCATCCAAGGTAGATACAACTACTCCTTGCCTTGCTTGGACACATCCAGAGTCACTACATGGGGAGTGGGGTGCAACAAGCATGTCACAATTTGAAATCTCTCTGGCTGACTGTGATGGCCCTGACACATTTGTCATACCTCTCAACCTCAAGAGCAAGAAATCTGGACAAAGCCATACACAGAAGTGGGACAAAGGCCCAACAATAAGGACAATTTTAAATATTGCTCTAATAAACTTAGAAAGATAATAGAATAGGTCTTGCATTAGTATGAATTTTCTGAAGGGTATAAAATCTGAAACTCAAATGTCTGTCATTTTCTAACTTCAGTCTTTAGTGATGTCACTAATTTGCCAAAAAACAATTTTATGAAAAATGGACAAAAACGTGATGCAAAAATATAAAATAGACACACAATACAGCTGCTACCTGTCAAAGAAGGGACACTTTAATATTAGTACTGCTACCTTGAGCAGCTGACAAAATATAAAAGAATCTACATGCATTTCAAGTAATCTATAACTTTGATTATTATAGTTATTTCTTAATTGTAAACCCTCCACGTTTTCTTCCAAAATTGCTATTTTGCGGAGGGATTATAAGGGGGAAGAGCAACATTTTGAGCCAAAAATTGGGGACAGTTGAGAGGTTGGCTATGCCTAATTCTATAAAGCAATTTATTTGCATGTACCTCTCAACCTGTTAATGCAGTAAATCTGAACAAGGCCAAATATATTGGGGCACATATAAACAGTACTAAAATTGCTCTTGTATAAATTGAGACAGTTGATAGAACAGCTCTTACTTTAACATGCATTTTTCTGAAGGTTATGAAGTCTGAAACTTAGAGTGACTTCTGGCAAATCATTTAGGAATTAAAACTACAAATTTTATGAACAACAAACCAAAAATAAGAAGCAAAAATCTATTTATTCTTTGAAAATCTGGACAGTTGGGAGGTATAGTTCAGCTGGGCCTGTCTGAGTTTGCTGCCCTTCCCCCCTGACAAAATAATGGTTGAATGGAGCCTCTGCAGCCATTCCAATGAACCATTATACTTGGCTATTTCACTCCATTTACCATAAACACTAATGTGCATACTGCTTTACTTCTATGATGAGTTGGACTTCATTTGAAAGTTTTATTTTGTATTTTACAGCACAAACACTAAGTCATCTGTTAAACAAAGCAATGCAGTCTCACAATGAAAACTTAGCATTAAAACTTCTCTGCCCTTGAAACTCACATTCATTGAAACAGCATTGAAACCCACATTCAAAGAAAATACATTTTGCCAGTGGCAGATAAAGATTAATTTTGGGCTGTTTTCAATCATAGGCTCCTTGCATATGAAACATACATGTGCTCTTTGATACACCTTCCTCATTGTACTAAAATTATATTCCTTGTACAATACAGTACACTTGTTACAGGGTGTTTTAAATTTGTTTTGAACATTTTTTCCAGTAAGCAATGAAACAAACCATATGCACCCATAATGGCAAAACTGCCCAGTTGAGAACATTTATCATAAAAAGTCTACTCAGACTTCCACAGTCCACCATTATTAGTAAATATACACAATTCTACAGTCCACCATTATTAGTAAATATGCACAATTCCACAGTCCACCATTATCAGTAAATATGCACAATTCCACAGTCCACCATTATCAGTAAATATGCACAATTCTACAGTCCACCTTTATCAGTAAATATGCACAATTCTACAGTCCATTATCAGTAAATATGCACAATCTCTGAAGTCAGTCATCTAAATAATTCCACATTAAAGAAATCTGTAACTAATGAAGCGGTTGCTGCTAGCAATCACCTTTATATTTCATGGTTTCATCGAAAAATAAAGTGTCTGTTGCCCCTCAGGAATAAATTGCCTATATTACATTAAAAAATGATAAGCTAGTAATAATATTGCAAGAGGAAATGGATGGCAAACTGATAACGAACTCATAGTTAGTATCTTCACCAAGGAGAACATTCTCAGTACGGCAGCATCTACCCCTTGTGGGAGTAGAACCCACAACCTTCTGCATCAAAAGCAAGTACACAGCCTGTTGTGCTATAGTATTAACTTGGCAAAGCACTAAACTTCTATTCCCCTGCAGCTCTCAGTTCCTTGTAAAATCTACTCAATACTCAACTGCATCTCCACTTCGCAGCTCAAGAAAACTGGAAAAAGCCAAAATGTATTGGGGGGGGGGGTCAAAAGCCCCAAAACAGGGACACATTAAACATTGCTTGTATAATCTTGGAAAGTTGCTAGAATAAAATGTTGTGTTGCCACCATATATTTTACTGCCAAGGTCCCTGAGCAAATACAGTCAGAGTGACATACCACTACGCCACATCAGCTGCTTTGTAAAAGAGAGGAAGACTGAAACTTAAATGGCTATCATTTAGTGAATTCAGTTCTCACCATAGCTGTCAACCTCTTAGTACAAAACACCTGGACAAACCCAGTAATGAGGGAATACAGCCCTCAAACATATTCAGTGAATTCAGTTCTTGCCATAGCTGTCACCCTTAGCACAAAAACCTGGACAAAGCCAATAATGGGGGAATACAGTCCCAAAAATAGGGACAAATTTAAAATATTCATCTTATAAACTTCGAAAATTGCTAAAAAAAAAAAGGTTGTGCTACTATGTATTCTAAAGAACATGAAGTTGGAAATTCAAATGCCGGTCAATTTTACTGCGGACAGAACAAAAACAATTTTCAGCAGAGACGCAGGGATTAAAACTGCAGACACATCTTTGTAAAATGGCAGGGCACCAGAGCAAATCCACACAAACACAGGCAGGAGATGCACACTCCACACAGAAGCCACCCCAACCAAGAATCAAACCAGAAAACCTATAGCTGTGAGGCAACAATACTACCACCGCACCATCAATTATGCAAGGAATTAAGCATTCAGAAACCTGAAGTCTGAAATTCAAATGCCTGTCAATTTTACTGCGGACAGAACAAAAACAATTTTCAGCAGAGATGCAGGGATTAATACTGCAGACACGTCTTTGTAAAATGGCAGGGCACCAGAGCAAATCCACACAAATACAGGGAGGAGATGCAGACAGAAGCCACCCCAACCAAGAATCAAACCAGAAAACCTATAGCTGTGAGGCAACAATACTATCACTGCACCATCAATTATGCAAGGAATTAAACATTCAGAAACCTGAAGTCTGAAATTCAAATGCCTGTCAATTGTACTGCGGACAGAACAAAAACAATTTTCAGCAGAGACACAGGGATTAAAACTGCAGACACATCTTTGTAAAATGGCAGGGCACCAGAGCAAATCCACACAAACACAGGCAGGAGATGCAGACTCCACACAGAAGCCACCCCAACCAAGAATCAAACCAGAAAACCTATAGCCGTGAGGCAACAATACTACCACCGCACCATCAATTATGCAAGGAATTAAACATTCAGAAACCTGAAGTCTGAAATTCAAATGCCTGTCAATTTTACTGCGGACAGAACAAAACCAATTTTCAGCAGGGATTAAAACTGCAGACACGTCTTTGTAAAATGGCAGGGCACCAGAGCAAATCCACACAAACACATGGAGGAGATGCAGACTCCACACAGAAGCCACCCCAACCAAGAATCAAACCAGAAAACCTATAGCTGTGAGGCAACAATACTACCACTGCACCATCACATATGCAAGGAATTAAACATTCAGAAACCCTTAAGTCTGAAATTCAAATGCCTGTCAATTTTATTTAACATTTTTTAATCAGGACAGTCTGACTTGGAACAAATAAACAATTTTCAGCAGAGGCCCAGGAAGAAATAATGCAGACATGTCTTTGTAACATGGGAGGACACAAAAGCAAACCCACACAAACACAGGGAGAAGATACAGACCCCACAAAGAAGGAACCCCAACCAAGAATCAAACCCAAGAACCTGCAGCTGTGAGGCAACAATGCTACTACTACACCATCAAATATCAAGCATTGCAATATTTACAAACCACAGATATTATGAGGAACAGATCAGATCGAATATGAGGCAAAAATCTGAAATTTTTTTACAAATGGTGGTGGGTAGGGAACTCAAGTCTTTAACACCTGCATACAGGGTACAGGGTTCAAGCCTGAGGTATTCCCTACCACACCACCATAAGCACCTGGGGCATTTTCACACACACACACACACACACACACACACCAGTAAAGCATAAGCACCATACACAAACTCCAGTAAGGTAAAAAGCAATTAAATAAAGGTAAACCGCACCATACACACACAAATAAACATTGTAAATTAAAAAGCACCTTACCTGAATATAATCCAGCTAACGTACATGCGCAATACTGAAAGACCCGCGAGATCCTAATGCTCCTTCCCGACGAGATCCCTAATGCTCCGTCCCGAGTCCTGCTGCTGCTCTTGCAGTCCGGATGCGACCCATAATCCTGGCGAGTCTGTGCACTGTAAAAGTGCACAGACGTCTCCTTGTGTCCCCCTATGGGGACTGCTGGACTGCCTTGAGCATGCGCATAGACCGACAGTAGTCGGGACTACTGCGCATGCGCGAAGTCTGCGAATTTCAAAAAATTTATTTTTTTTATTTTTCATTTTTCTTTCTATTTTTTATTTTGAGGGGGCTGCAGCCCGGCAGCCCGATGCCACGAGCCGCCCCTGGTTATTAGGTTATCCTGTTTTCTCACACCCCTTTGAATGCACTGCCTGTTGTGGAATCTCACTTGCTGTAACTAGCCTGATAGCACTAAGTTAATGTGAGGCAATGTAGCAACAGCCTCATGGTTACTGAAAACAATTTATTGCTACCTCATAATGACTCAATATGTGAGATGTATAAGTATTTACTGAACTTGAAAGCTACCATCTCACCTAAATCAGTGGGGCGGAGCCTAGATGGCCAGCTAAGCACAGCACTTTTTCTGAGCTCTATAAAATTAATATAATAGACAGGAATTAGATTAATATATATACTTAAATTTTATAAAATCTAGTTATTAATAATCTAAACTTTAACTTTATAAACTTTGAAGTTTTTATTTCAAACAATTCCTGCCAAATTATTTGAGACTAAACTTGAATGAAAATGAACAGCTCCAAGTCTTCACAATCTGATGCTGCAATGAGGAAAGAACTACAGCTGGTGTCTTCCACTCTGCAGTCACTATCACTCAAGATAGATGACGTCCAACAAAAGCTGGAGAATTTAAGACAGAATAGTTCTAAACAAACTAAAGTGTTTAGAGACCTATTTCAACAACAAAAACCTGTGTTGGTTACATCTCTTGTAATCATTTTAAATAGAGTTGCTTGCTACTGAGATTTGTCTGCATACATCAACTGGACATAAGCTGATTTAAGTATATTTCCTGCATTTTATTGTGGTTTTATAATTTTGGACTGATTCCCATAGCCGGCCTTAGGCATAGGCCAACTAGGCGGCCGCCTAGGGTGCAGCTCTAGCAGGGGCACTTTTTCAGTGTTTATTTGGTGTAGGTAGACCAGGATGCGGGCACCAGGTGGTGTGATGGGGGCGCCATGAAGCCCTTTTGCCTAGGGCACCAGTTGACTTAAGGCCGCTGCTGCTGATTCCTCAGATCTAGCTCTGTTGAAACTGTCTTCCCCACCCCCTCCCTGTTCTTGGTTGTAGTTTAAATTTGGTGGCTTTTGCAGTGCCCGCCCCACTGTAGATTTGATCTAGGACACTCCCCCAGTCCCATCTCTTTACCGCATTCTATCTAATAAACCCTTTCTGCACTTGCTTTTAGTCCTTTTTAATTTAATTACATTTTTTTCATACTGTGTGTGGACTAATATTGCTACATACTCAAGTGTGCCAGCTTGCACTGCATGTGAATTGTTTTTATAGTATTTACTGTCTGTTTTTTTCCTTGTCTCTGTAAAAAAAAAAAAATCTCTTGTTTTCCTGCCTTACTGAACTAGAGTAGTCCCAGAGTTGCTGATCCCTGGGCTTTGTTTTTAGTTCCTGTTACTGATCCATTGCCTTATTAGGAAGGAGGGAAGTTTCTTTGCTTACCAGTGGAAGTGGGAAGCACTGAGCAGCCTTTTTGTCCGATTTAGTGAAGTTTCAGCCAGAAACTAGTAGTCCATTGGTCGTTTTGGGCCAATTCCTAGCTCCTTTCAGCCCCCTGCTATAAAACACGCTAAACGCGCGTTTTCCAGCTTGTACCAACTCAGCACAGATCCTCCTGGTGGCCTGCAGAGTGATCCAAGCAGCAGAGAGCTAAAAGAGTGACTTTCTACCAGATATAAGTATTTTTTGTGGCTTTCCCACTGTTATTAAGCTAGCGACTGCATTTCACCTGTTTTACTGCTACTTTAAGTGATTTCTGCATTTTACACTGTTTATTGCACTTTAAGTTACTAATTGTTGCAAATTGTTTCTGTAGGCTACACACTAAAGTGCGCTAGCCGATTTACAGCATTTATAGCATTTACTGTCTGTTTTTTCCTTGTCTCTGTAAAAAAAAAAAAAAAAAAAAAAAAAAAAATGTCTTGTTTTCCCACCTTACTAAACTAGAGTAGTCCAGTTTCAGAGTTGCTGATCCCTGGGCTTTGTTTTTAGTTCATGTTACTGATCCATTGCCTTATTAGGAAGGAGGGAAGTTTCTTTGCTTACCAGTGGGAGTGGGAAGCACTGAGCAGCCTTTTTGTCCGAATTGGTGAAGTTTCAGCCAGAAACTAGTAGTCCATTGGTCGTTTTGGGCCAATTCCTAGCTCCTTTCAGCTCCCTGCTATAAAACATGCTAAACGCGTGTTTTCCAGCTTGTACCAACTCAGCACAGATCCTCGTGGTGGCCTGCAGAGTGATCCAAGCAGCAGAGAGCTAAAAGAGTGACTTTCTACCAGATATAAGTATTTTTTGTGGCTTTCCCACTGTTATTAAGCTAGCGACTGCATTTCGCCTGTTTTACTGCTACTTTAAGTGATTTGTGCATTTTACACTGTTTATTGCACTTTAAGTTACTAATTGTTGCAAATTGTTTCTGTAGGCTACACACTAAAGTGCGCTAGCTGATTTACAGCATTTATAGCATTTACTGTCTGTTTTTTTCCTTGTCTCTGTAAAAAAAAAAAAAAAATCTCTTGTTTTCCCGCCTTACTGAACTAGAGTAGTCCAGTTTCAGAGTTGCTGATCCCTGGGCTTTGTTTTTAGTTCCTGTTACTGATCCATTGCCTTATTAGGAGGGAGGGAAGTTTCTTTGCTTACCAGTGGGAGTGGGAAGCACTGAGCAGCCTTTTTGTCCGATTTGGTGACGTTTCAGCCAGAAACTAGTAGTCCATTGGTCGTTTTGGGCCAATTCCTAGCTCCTTTTAGCCCCCTGCTATAAAATACGCTAAACGCGCGTTTTCCAGCTTGTACCAACTCAGCACAGATCCTCGTGGTGGCCTGCAGAGTGATCCAAGCAGCAGAGAGCTAAAAGAGTGACTTTCTACCAGATATAAGTATTTTTTGTGGCTTTCCCACTGTTATTAAGCTAGCGACTGCATTTCGCCTGTTTTACTGCTACTTTAAGTGATTTCTGCAGTTTACACTGTTTATTGCACTTTAAGTTACTAATTGTTGCAAATTGTTTCTGTAGGCTACACACTAAAGTGCGCTAGCCGATTTACAGCATTTATAGCATTTACTGTCTGTTTTTTTCCTTGTCTCTGTAAAAAAACAAACAAAAAAAAAAATCTATTGTTTTCCCGTCTTACTGAACTAGAGTAGTCCAGTTTCAGAGTTGCTGATCCCTGGGCTTTGTTTTTAGTTCCTGTTACTGATCCATTGCCTTATTAGGAGGGAGGGAAGTTTCTTTGCTTACCAGTGGGAGTGGGAAGCACTGAGCAGCCTTTTTGTCCGATTTGGTGAAGTTTCAGTCAGAAACTAGTAGTCCATTGGTCGTTTTGGGCCAATTCCTAGCTCCTTTCAGCCCCCTGCTATAAAACACGCTAAACGCGCGTTTTACAGCTTGTACCAACTCAGCACAGATCCTCGTGGTGGCCTGCAGAGTGATCCAAGCAGCAGAGAGCTAAAAGAGTGACTTTCTACCAGATATAAGTATTTTTTGTGGCTTTCCCACTGTTATTAAGCTAGCGACTGCATTTCGCCTGTTTTACTGCTACTTTAAGTGATTTCTGCGTTTTACACTGTTTATTGCACTTTAAGTTACTAATTGTTGCAAATTGTTTCTGTAGGCTACACACTAAAGTGCGCTAGCCGATTTACAGCATTTATAGCATTTACTGTCTGTTTTTTCCTTGTCTCTGTAAAAAAACAAAAAAATATCTTGTTTTCCCGCCTTACTGAACTAGAGTAGTCCAGTTTCAGAGTTGCTGATCCCTGGGCTTTGTTTTTAGTTCCTGTTACTGATCCATTGCCTTATTAGGAAGGAGGGAAGTTTCTTTGCTTACCAGTGGGAGTGGGAAGCACTGAGCGGCCTTTTTGTCCGATTTGGTGAAGTTTCAGCCAGAAACTAGTAGTCCATTGGTCATTTTGGGCCATTTCCTAGCTCCCTTCAGCCCCCTGCTATAAAACACGCTAAACGCGCGTTAGCGTGATTTAGCGCGGAGTTGCCACTGTTGCACACAAGAGCAGCGGCGGTTAAACAAGGTTAAACTATTCGGGCCATCTAAATTCCACTCTTCAAATTTTCCCTTAGAACTACCTTCCTCGAGCTGTACTGCTGATCTAACCAGCATATCCTATAACTGAAAAGTTCATCTCTACTTGATTCCCAAGTAGACTATTCTCTATCTGTAAAGCCTAGCACTTACTCCTACAGTACTTGCACCTTGATAAAGCACTCTTATTATAGATAGTACCCCACCAGCCTAAAACCCACTTCCCCGGAGTCCTTTGAAAGTCTCTTTATCTACTACTTCTAGTATGTCGAGGATCAGTTGCTAGTGTCCTCTCCAGCTCAACTGGTGAACCTGGGAATATTGAGGCAATGTTACAATTGCCTCATGTACACAGACAATCCTCTCCTTCTCCCACAAAACACAAATACATGCGAGATGCAACTATACGGCCAAACTGGAGGCTGAGCTCTCTCAACATAGGACTGGCAAGACCAGACAGGAGGAGAAGGTAACCACACACAATACATACCCAGTCACACATGGTACCATCACAACTTCAAATCATACACATACTCACACAAAGACATACTCGGAGGCTCTGATCAAAAATTTACCAAAACAGCAGAGGCCACCAAAGCAGACACCCAAACAACTACCACCTCACGACCCAACACATGCAACACATAGACCACACAGTCAGAGTGTCAAACAGTCACAGCCCTTAAGGCCAAACAAAATGCCAGACACACTTGTCATTGGTGATTCCATAGTCAGACACACTGACTTCCCGCTCACCAGACTGAGTAAGGAGAAGGTCACAGTAAGCTGCCTGTCGGGCGCTAGAATCCGCCACATAACGCAAGCACTCAGGTCTCTCAACAGCAGGTACAAGTACAACTCAGTCATTGTCCACGCTGGTGTCAACGACCTGAGACATACCTCCTTGGACTACATGAAAAGGGACATCGAGGAGCTCTCTGATTATGTAACCCAGGCAGGTATGACCCTGACCTTGAGCAGTATCCTACCTTCACCTAGAATGATGCCACAATACAGTGATAAGATGATCAGCTTTAATAATTGGCTTAAATTCTGATGTCATTCAAAGGGGATCCAATGTCTGTCTGCCTGGGATGACATGCTGGACAAGCCACGCTGCTTCGCAAGGGACGGCTTGCACCTGTCACCCCTGGGCTTCCGGATATTGGCAAAGGCTCTTGCCACCCCCATAGTGCCTTTTTAGGCAAGGCTCAAATTCTAAACCTACCACCCTAGAACACCAAAAAGGAAAAAACTAAGGGTAATGCTGCTCAATGCCAGAAGTCTCAATCTCAAGATGCACGCACTCGAGGCCCTTCTCAATATGGAGAACATCGATGTCTGTGCTGTAACAGAAACCTGGTTCAAGGCTCCTGAGAGCACCCCAGCACTAACAGGTTTCACCTCATATCATGCCCGCCCCAAAATCCGGACAACACCAAGAAAGGAGGGGGGGTGTCCATATTCATAAAGGACACCCACACCTCAAGGTTGGTGGCAACGCACGATGCATCGGAGACCATCCAGGTGCAATTAACCATGGGCAAGACTGCTCTGCAATTTGTAGCATGTTACAGGCCACCCTCTCAAACTCAGGAACCTCACATGGCCTTCCTGAAAACATTAGAGGGGATAAATGTATCTCCAAACACCATCATACTAGGTGACTTCAACTACCCTAATATAGACTGGGAACACTACTCAAGCCCGAACACTCTAACCCAAAGATTCCTGGAGTTCATAAACTCAAATGCCATGGAACAACTAGTCACCATCCCCACAAGAGGAGAAAACGTACTTGATCTCATCATCACGAACATGGATCAAAATGTTCAACACCGGAAGTATACCCCTCACTGGTGAGATCAGATCATAAACTAATCTCGCTGGAGGTCCTCATCCCCCCACCTGAAACAAAAAGACCACAGTGAAAAACTTCTCAAAAGCCGATTTCACACTTCTAAAAACTAGTGTGGTCTCCTTTAAGGCCCCTGAGCCAGTGGTAAACATTACTCAAACCGCTGAATCACTTACAAATGCCTTCTACCAGCACCTACAGGACTGCATGGATCAGGCAATCCCAAACAAAACTAAGACTCTCTGTACCAAAGGCAAGCATCCAGTCTGGTGGACCCCAGCCATAAACAAGCTCTACAACAAAAGGAGGAAGCTACTACAAGATAGAGCAAAATCCTTGAAAGGTAAGACACCTTTGATCATTATAAGTAAAAAACTAAGAGCTCTCATAAAATCATCCAAGGCAAATTTTGAGAGAAAAATCGCCAAGGACTCTAAAGACAATCATAAGGCCTTCTTTAGCTATGTTAGAAACCTAGGAGGAAACTCCCAGATATGCTCAGAATTAGTTCAAAATTATTTGAAAATTACTGAACCTACACACATTGCCAACATACTGGCTGACAGGTTCAGTGCAAACTTCTCCCCCCCAAAAGGAGAGATATCTATTCCAGAGGATTGTAGCCCCCCAAACATCTCCAACGCCCAGGTGAGAACTGCCCTCACTAAGGCAAAAAACACAGCATCCATGGTGTCCCCGGCTGTGTGCTTCACAAACTCAACGAGGAATTAAACCCACAGTTAGGACAGCTGTTTAATCTTAGCCTCACCTCAGGATACGTACCCAAGGAGTGGCGCACGGCGACTGTGGTCCCACTTCATAAGGGCGGTGCCTCCACAGACCCTGGAAATTACCGCCCCATTAGCTTGACAAGCCTTATCTGCAAAGCCATGGAGAGGATCATAATGCAACTCATAAATAAAGACATAGGGAACTTACGGACTTTGGATCCAACCCAGTTTGGCTTTGTCAAAGGCAGATCCTGCCTCTTAAACTTGGTTGACTTTTTCGAGACAGTCACCAAGGCCATTGATGAGGGAAAGGCAGTCCATACAGCCTACCTCGACCTGGCAAAGGCCTTCGACACAATACCCCACTCAAGTATCATCGAAAAACTCATCAGCTTGAATGTAAACCCATACATCACAAGATGGGTTGCAAACTGGCTAAGTGACAAAACCCACAGGGTCAGAGTTGCTGGAGCCATGTCAGACTCAAAGCCTGTCACAAGTGGTGTCCCACAGGGCTCAGTCCTGGATCCACTCTTGTTCGGCATCTACTTTTCTGAAGTACAAGCAAACACAGGAGGGTTATGGCTGACAAAGTTTGCAGATGACTGCAAACTGGGCCATAGTCGAAAACACATCTGACACAGATATCCTCCAGAAGGGCCTCACAGAAATGGATAACTGGTGCCAGAGCCATGGCCTGAAGTTAAACGCCAAAAATGCATAGTCATACCCTTCGGGAAAAACAAGGTTACCCCTAGCTACCATATAGGTGGCAATCCACTGAGCACAGAAAAGTCATCAGGGATCTGGGGATCCAGGTTGACAGTAGCCTTCGCTTGACACTCATGTTGCTAAAGTAGTTAGGAAAACCTTCTATATCACCCACCTGATCATGAAGGGATTCACATCTAGATCAAGGGAGGTCATCGTCCCCTGTACTCATCACTCATTAGACCTATGATTGAGTACAATGCCCGTTCGAATGTATCTGACCAGACACCTGCTGCAGCTTGAAAGGCCCCAAAAGTTCCTCACCAAAAGGATAAAGGGTCTCAAAAATATGTCTTATGCTGCCCGACTGAAAGAACTCCAGCTCTATTCAGTCTCATACCGCTTGCTCAGAGATGACCTGTGCCTGACATATAAGGCCATGTCAAACCCAGATTTGATGAATATGCTTCACCTCAAAAAATCTAGATCCCTCAGAACCACAAGGGCAGGAGACTTAAACCTTGACACGGTTATAAATAGAACATGCTGGTGGGACAGATTCATCACCCAGAGACTCCCTGTGCTGTGGAACAAAATTCCGGTACATGTGAGGCAGAGCACCTCGCTGGCCTTGTTCAAGAGGAATCTTGACCAATGGATGGGAGATCGCAGATATACCCCAGGGATTACTTCAGTGTCACTGCTTGACAGAGGCACAGCAAAATGATAGGCATAGTTTTTATTCAAACTAAAGGGGTGGTGAAAGTCACATAACTATGGACTAGGCTTATAAATGCCCTTGGGCAGATAGCCTAGTATGAACCTATGAACCTATGAACCTAATCAAAATAAAATAATGAACATGGAGACAGCCATAACTGACATAGATGGAAGATTAAAGGAGGATGAACTGCACACAGACTTTCTTCTCAAACAAAACACATGGCTAATGAATAAAACCGATGACCTTGAAAATCGAGAGAGAAGATGCAATATTCGTATTTTCAGAGTACCAAAGGAAACAGAAGGTGAGAACATAATTTTATTTTTGAATAACTGGATTCCCAAAGTTTTAGACTTGCAAGAATGGTATAACAGAGCTCATAGGTTCATAGGTAGGTACTAGGCTATTGGCCCTAGGGCCTGTACAAGCCTAGCCAAAAGGGTACCCTGGCTTTCGCCACCCAAGAAAATTATTTTCCTGTGCCCCTGTCAAGCAGAACCACAGAAGTGATCCCTGGGGTGAATTTCCTATTACCCATCCAATCATCAAGATTTTTCTTGAAGAGCGCTAATGAAAAGCTCTGTTTGACATAGATAGATAGTCTGTTCCAGAGTATTGGAAGTCTCTGGGAGAGGAATCTATCCCTCCAGCATGTTCTGTTTATTGTGGTGACAAGGTTTAGGTCCTTAGAGCATGTAGCTCGGAGGGACTGGAATTTCTTTAAGTGGAGCATGTGCAACAGCTCTGGGTTTGACATAGCTTTGTATGTTAGGCAGAGATCGCCTCTGAGTAGGCGATATGCAATGGAGTAAAGCTGGAGTTTTTTGAGACGGTTCATGAAGGCATCTGTTTGAGGCCAGTAATCCTCTTTGTGAGGTATTTTTGTGGCCTTTCCAGTTGTTGTAGATGTCTTGTGAGGTACATACCAAAAGGGGCGTTGTACTCTATAATGGGTCTAATGAGTGATGAGTAGAGGGGAACAATTACCTCTTTTTTTCTGGATGAGAAACCTTTTGTGATGAGGTGTGCCACGTAGAAGGATTTCCTGACCACTGTGGAGATGTGATTATCAAAGGAGAGACTGCTGTCCACCTGTGTCCCAAGGTCTCTTATCACACTTTCGGTGTTAAGTAGACTACTGCCTATGTGGTAGTTCATGGGTACAGAGTTTTACCAAAGGGGATGACAATGCACTTTTTGGCATTGAGCTTGAGACCATGTCTTTGACACCAGGCATCTGTCTCAGTGAGGCCCTTTTGTAGGATGTCCACATCATTAAGAGTTTCGATTATGGCTCCTAAATTGCTCATAGAGCAATTGGTAAGCCAGTGCCCACATCCCCCACAGGAACACCGAGATCTGTTGTTGTAAAATTCCTCTCTTATCTTGATAAGGAATTAGTGTTAAAAACAGCTTGGAGGAAAGCCCAATTAAAATTTAACCTACACCCCATCAGATTTGGCAATGACTATTCTGTGAGAATTCTGGAAATGAGGAAGAAATGTTGGCCACTGGTTAAACATCTGGAACAAAACAACATCATAGCCCAAATACTGTATCCAGCAAAAATCAAAATGCACCTTTCTTCTGGTACAAGAATCTTTAATAACCTGAATGACGCTATCTCCTTTATAACAAACAGTAACCTAACGACCATCCCAGAGGATATGGATGTTTCCCTCTCTTCTTTAAAGAGAACATCTGAGAAAAATACATGGAATGATGTTAAAAAGAGGAAACAAAAAACTGAGATTTCAGCTGCCACAACAACTTCATCTCTCAAAGAATCAACTGGTAAATAAATAATCAAATCCTGTTCTTTTTGTTTTTTGTTTTTTTGTTAGGGATTAATGTCACTTAATTCATACTTACTGTACCATTGTGGTAATAAATGATGTTTAAATATCATTTAACACACAAAGCAAATAGTTAACTAACATCAATAATATTAAGGAATTGCTTAAAAAAGTTTAATCTCATTGCATACTGAGATAATTTATAGCCAAAAAAAAAAATAAATAAAACTGAGTTGACTTCCAAATAAGGCACTGTTAGTAAATCTAATATGTACAGCTGCTTCTTTAAGTGAGTTGGGAGAGGGCTCCATGCTGCATACATGTATAGGTTCATAGGTAGGTACTAGGCTATCTGCCCGAGGGCATTTATAAGCCTAGCCAGAGTGTGTCGGCTTTCGCCACCCCATTGATTAATTAACTGATCCACTGTCAAGCAGGGCCAATGAAGTGATCCCAGGGGTGTATTTTCTGTTACCCATCCACTCATCAAGATTTTTCTTGAACAGTGTTTGTGAGGGGCTCTGCCTTATGTAATTTGGAATTTTGTTTCAAAGCATGGGGAGCCTCTGTGACAGGAATCTATCCCTCCAGCATGTTCTATTTATTGTTGTGGTGAGGTTTAGCTCACTAGAGCGCGTGGCTCGCAGTGACTTGGATTTCTTTAGGTGGAGCATGTCCATCAATTCTGAGTTGGACATGGCTTTGTAAGTCAGGCAGACATCACCTCTGAGTAAGCATTGCAGATTTGCCCAATGTTAGTTGCACATGGATGATCTGGCAGATGTCATGCTGCGCCACTAACCTGGAGGTGTAGGTATCCTTGATGAATATGGATACAGCCCCTCCTTTTGTGTTTCAGTCCGTGTTCTATGGCCGAAACGTGTGGTATGAGTTGTAGCCCGGTAGTGCTGGGGTACTCTCTGGAGCCTTGAACCAGGTTTCAGTTACTGCACAGATGTCGACGTTCTCCATATCTCCATACTGAGGAGTGTTTCGAGCGCATGCATTTTGAGATTTAAACTTCTGGCATTGAGTAGCATAACCCTCCATTTTTTGTTAATTGTGCTGTTTACGGAGGTGGGTTTGACTTTTGAGCCTTGCCTAAAAAAGGCATTATGGGGGCAGCAAGAGCCTTGGCCAGTATTCGAAAGCCTAGGGGTGACAGGTGCAAGCCGTCTCTTGTGAAGCAATGCGGCTTGTCGAGCATGTTGTCCCAGGCTGACAGACACTGGATCCCCTTTGAATGACACCAGAAGCTTAGCCAATTGTTGAAATTGATAATTTTTTCTTTATACTGAGGTATCATTCTTGGTGAGGGCAGGATGCTACTCAGGGTCAGGGTCATACCAGCATGGGCTATATGATAAGAGAGCTCTTCCATGTCTCTTTTCATGTAGTCCAGGGAGGTACGTCTCAGGTCATTCACACCAACATGAACAATGATAGAGTCATATTTGTACTTGTTCTGGAGTGACTTGAGTGCTTGTGTTATGTGGCAGATTCTGGCTCCCGACAGGCAGCTAACAGTATAAATCTTTATTAAGGAAATTCACCCCCGGGATCATGTCAGTTGCCTTGCTAGACAGAGGTCCAGGGAAGTAAATAGTGTGGGAAGGAATAGCCAGGGAATTGTTATGGCTAGGCTTGTAGGCTAGGGCCGATAGTCTAGTACCAACCTATGAATCTATAATGCAGCTTGATTAAACAACTACATAATATAAAGTATCACAATAACTTAATTACATTAGATAATCTGTGTTTTTTTATTTATTTAACCTTAAATACATAATTTAATGTCTTATTATTATTAGAGTATGTTACACTAACATCCACTGGTAAACATGGCACAATTTTTTAGCTTTATTTTTCCCTTTTTTACCTCACTAAGCCATTTTTTACTCAAAGAATGTTGTTTAAATTTGAGGTTAAGCTTTTGCTTACCTCAAGATGACCCTCAAGCTGTTTTTAAACTGCTTTGTCTTCCCCAAGGCTTTTGAAAGATGTTGTTCCATTCTGCTATGTTGCACCCTACATGACGTGTAGGGAACAGTATTGGAGATGCACCCTTAGCTTCAAACTTCCTAAGTAAAGCTACAAACACACAGACTGCTGCATTTAAGTAAGTTTGAGTCTTTTATTTATGCAAAAAGTTACTATTTTCAAGCTGATGTTTAGAAACAGTTTAATATGATTACTAATTTAAATTAAAGCTGACAGAAACAAGCATAAGCCTGAATCAGTCCATACTTAGAAACATAAATATACAACAATTTAAAGTCTGTAGTAGTGTTTCCTGATTATGTAATACTTGAAGAGAGCAAACTGTACAAGCTTTTGAGAACATTTTGTTATAACTGTACCCTCAAGCTTCAGTGCCAAGGAAGTTCTATTAGACTGAAGACAAGTACAAAGTATTTGTACAGAAGAACCTGGTTAACAGCTTTTTTATATTGCTGCATAAGACTAGAGGGTCTATATGGGTGTCATCTAATAACATATTTGACTAGAAGGTGTTGTAGCTCTGCTAATTGTAGACATTAAGGCAGTTACATACAAAAAAAGGTGTTGTAGTCATGCTAATTGTAGACATTAAGGCAGTTACATAGAAAAAAGGTGTTGTAGCCCTGCTAATTGTAGACATTAAGGGAGTTACATGCAAAAAAAAAATCACATGCTTCATTACTATGGCCCATAGTCTATGGGGACAAGAGCATGTGTTAGATGGTCCTGGATGCCACTGTTAAACAGTACTTCTCAGAATCTTTTGCTGACAGCTCTCAGGGAGAATAAGCACACAGTTAAATGTGATTATGATACTACAGATAGCTGCACTAAGATAGTGGCCTCAGGTCCAGTCCAGTCAGCAGATTTTGGCTATATAGAAGCTTTTATAACTGTAAGAATCTTGAGCAAGAAAAACTTCTAAGAATCATCTGTCTTTTATGAGGTGAATAAAAGGTGTAAACAACTGGATTTAACATAGATTAAAATACGTGAGCTGACCTCTGGTGGTAAACTTAAAAACTTCTTCAAGCATTGTTACATCAATACAACTTAGTTAATGATAAGGTTCCTTTTCTTAATGAACATATAACTTGCTCCGCTATTACAAAGTTTGTTGACATTTCTCTATTATATGTAAAATAAAGTAGCTACACTCCACTAAGATTGTTTAGAAAACAAGAGCAAGTTAAGAAGACCTTGCAGAAGTAAAATAAATAATAAATAGATGCAAGACGAATGGTTAGAATATAGCACATAATAAATTATATGCATCTAAACAGAAGATGAAATAGAGCGTGATGTAAAGAAGTTTGTTTTAATAATACAGGAAATGTAATAATCATCACTAACCTTTACTTAACAATGCTTAGTAGCTATATGATGTTTCATTATTACCATTATAAGAATAGCCGACATGAAGTTTTATTTTTGCAGTGTTGGTGAGCAGTCAGCATTAAGCACATTTTAATGTAGTCACCTCAATTTCCCTTTACTGATTTGGTCATCCACTACTTCTTGTTACAAGTAATATAGATAACAATGAATTCAGACTTTTAATCCTATAAAAATAAATGCAGTCCAATATTATCTATTCATCTTAACAAAATGTACTTTAATATATTTCATTGAGGTAACTGTGAAGCCCCTTAATGTTAATCTAAGAGAAATCTTTGGGAGCTTTTACTTTTACATCCAGCTTTTACTTGATTAGAACAATATAGATGGACAAAAGGTTAGAGCGTTGATGAATAACTATGCTCAAGCAATCATTTATGCATTTTTTTACATACGTATTACACTGTCCAAAAGATTTTTACATAAGTTGTTGGTTAATTAATATGTTTTTAAATACAAAATGAGAGACTTTCAGTTGAACTGACATATACTCTAATTAGATATAAATGTCTGAGCCAGGCTATAGGCTCCTTTGATGTTCATTACTGTTGTTCACAATACTTTCTAATATATGTGCACCAGTCATTTGAAATATATATATATATATATATATATATATATATATATATATATATATATATATATATAGGTCTACTGTATAACTTCGAAACTACACTTCTTCGACATTATACAGCAGACCCTGTCTTCCACGAAAGTGTATTTAATCGAACACTGCTTCTGCGAACGTATCACACCACAGTGGAGGACAGTAGGGAAACATTCTATGTCCTCCACTGTGGTGCGATAGTCACAGACCTTAGGGTTAGGGCACAGGTCATGGTAAGGGGGATAGCCCTACTAGCTATCCCCTTACCATGACCCGTGCCCTAAGGTCGTGTTCGCACCACAGTGGAGGACAGGCTATATCCTCCACTGTGGTGCGGTAGTCACAGACCTTAGGGTTAGGGCATGGGTCATGGTAAGGGGATAGCCCTACTAGCTTTCCCCTTACCATGACCCGTGCCCTAACCCTAAGGTCCATGACTACTGCACTAAACTGCAATATGTAGTCCATTCGCTGAAGCGGGTTTCGCAAAAGTGCACTTTCGAGTAAGTGCACTTTCGCGTAACCCAGGATCTACTGTGTAATTTCGAAGAAGTGTATTTTCGGTTAAACAGTAGACCCATACATATATATATATATATATATATATATATATATATATATATATATATATATATATGTCAAAAGATATTCCGAACCAAAACCCAAAACTTTGAATATGGCAACAAAACCCCAAATGGATGTAATGCAGTATTCCAATCATCACAAAAATGTAAATGGGATCACAAGCAAAGCTAATGTAAAATATTTAATAATAGAAACGTTAGCGCTATCGCGGTATCCCCACTTCATCAGACGTTACAATTCAACAGCACATCAAGTTACACATATATAACAAATTTAAAAGTTTTAAAAACGTCACATCCTATGCTGTTGAATTGTAACGTCTGATGAAGCGGGGATACCGCGATAGCGCTAACGTTTCTATTATTAAATATTTTACATTGGCTTTGCTTGTGATCCGATTCACTTTTTTGTGACGATTGGAATACTGCATTACATCCATTTGGGGTTTTGTTGCCATATATATATATATATATATATATATATATATATATATATATATATATATATATATACACACACACACACACACACACACACACACACATATATATATATATATATATATATATATATATATATATATATATATATATATATATACATATATTATAAAAGGGGAGCCCAACTTCCTTTTTACCTTTTTATTTTTGGATAATGTAATTAAAATATTAATTTTTATTGACTCTCGCTATTTAATAAAGATTTTGAACGTGTTTTAAACTCATTTGATCTCCTATTAATGTCAAAGATAGGAACCTCAACATCCAGTATTACATATGTAACTTAAGATACTAATATAAGTGCATTTCTCCTTTTTCCTCACTACATTTTAATAACTTAGTGGAAACTGTTCAATCAATTGTATGTTTACAGCACAAGTCTCTTTACTAGTACATTTTAGAGCTCATAGGTATGTTCATGATGGTTTGGGAAAGCAGATTGATTTTATCTCATCTTTCAAACTGGGATTTTTTTTAATTCCATGTATGTATTGGGGAATTATATTATTTGTTTTTCTATGTTTAATATGATTATTTTGTTGTTTCTTTCTGCACTTAGGCCTGATTATTATATACTTCACATCATATTCACAGTCGATTCCTGTAAATGTCAGTTAAACAAATCAAAGTTTGGAAGTCTCGACTTTTCATTGAATGCTTTGAGATAACCAAATCAGTTATTACTGACTATTGGAGAAATTACTCCTATAACTCACCATGTCTTGTCTTTAGCTTCACTTAATATAAATGGCATCAATAATTCAAAGAAGAGGTCAAACCTTTTGAGGTACCTTAACTTAAACAAACCACAAATAGCATTCCTACAGGAAACACATTTTAAATATACAGAAAAGGATGTTTGGAAACCAAGCACTTATATTATACTAGGTCATGCTTCATTTAAGTTTAAAAGGAGAGGAGTGATGATCTTATGGAAGAATAATATTATCTGCCCTCAAATTTATATAAGCATAAAGACCCCAAGGGACTACTAGTTTTCACTATCCTAAAATTCAGTCACAGAATTTAGATACTTGCTAACCTTTGCTGGTTCCCAGGACTGGATGCTTCACCTGCTAAACAACTTCTTGATCTTATTGATAGTATATCAAAAGGGAATCTGATTCTAAGGGGTGATTTTTAACCGCTTATCAGTAATTCTGATAAAGCAAGTAGTTGTCCACTTAGACTAACATCCACTGCTGAAATTCTTAAGAAATGGATAAATTCTCATAATCTGTATGACAGATATAACTCTTAAAATAACAAAGCACTCTGTTATACACACACTGATCTTAGATTTAAAACTCAAACCAGAACAGATAAAGCCCTTATCTCCAATTATTTAAAATTAAAGCTTACATTCTTTACTATCCTTCCTTGTCCTTTACCAGACCATGATTGTCTTATATTAGATATGCAAATAGGCTTCACGAAAATAAATACTATTAATAAAATTTCTGCCTATATCGCCAAATAAAAGACTTTAAACCATGGTTATTATCAGAATTAAACTTCTTCTTAGAGACAAATAATAACTCTGAAATAAACATTATTATGGTTTGGGATACTCTAAAGGCATATATGGTATGGTATTTTAGGAATGGGAATCGGCACTACAAAACCTACAGTCTCAATTAATCTCCTTGAGATCTAAGTCATCACAAACTCAAATAACAAAAAAGTAATAGACACAATAAACAAGAAATATCTAGATATTTAGGCACACAAAACAAACTTAGCACTAGAAAAAAATGAAATTAAACTCGTATGCTCTTACTCACAAACACATGCACAATTTGTCATTAAGAGCATAATTACATTCCAAGGCAAATCATATCTTAAGATTATTACATGAAGGTACCAATAAGACAGTTTGTGATATCAGAGCTATATTAGAAGCCTTTAGATATAATTTCACCAAACATTATAACTCTGGTAATATAAACAAAAATGTTATAGTCCAAGAATTAATCACTTTAAATTTGAATGCCATCCCAAAAAATCTTAGTACAACTCTCGAGAAATGAATAATCCTAAATAAAATCAAAAATAAAATCAAAAACCTTAAACCTAACAAAGCTCCCAGCATAGATGGCATCATAGCAGAGATTTATAAGCTTTTTCCAGATTCAATTATAGCTTTACTTCATAAGAACCTGGTTGAAGTACAAACTAAAAATCTAATCCCTCCCTCTTGGAGATACTGCTTGATTACCCCTATTCTTAAATCCGACAAAGATTCACAGCTATGTAAATTGTAAAGACCAATTTCATTATTAAATAATGACTACAAAATCTTTATGTCTATATTTGTGGACAAAATAAAGGTTCCATATTCACATTTAGCTCATAATGACCAAACCAGGTTTATTCATAAAAGACACACTCATGATAATATCAAAAGAATATTAACATTAATAGAATTCTTAAACAAAGAAAATGAAGAAGCCTTGTCGGTGAGTCTAGACATAGAAAAGCATGTGACTTTGTAAATTGGGATTTTTTGTTTGAAACACTAAAAGCATTCTTGTTTCCAATATCTTTCATCTCCATGATAAAAACTATTTATAAAGATAATTTGGCATATGTCAAATTAGGCCTCTTCACTTCAAAGTTCACCCAATAACCAAAGGCACCAAACAAGATTGCCCTTTATCCCGAATATTATTTGCCCTTGTCATAGAAATATTAGCATCATTAATAAGAAATAATCAAGAAATCAAAGGCATTAATATTTATTATCAATACAATTCTAAAATAGCACTATTTGTGGATGATATTCTGCTTACGCTACCTAAGTCAAATCAATAATTATTAGAACTAGACACAATAATAAATAACTTTCTAAAAATTTCAGGCCTCCACTTTATAAGGCAAAAATCTAAACATATTATTCTTAATGACATTGGAAATCTCAGCCAGTTAACCAAAACATTATTGGAGAACAAGTTAATACACTAAACTACTTAGGGATAACCTTATGCAAAAACTTGGGAAAAAAAAACAAGAGAAACAAATTATAAAAGTATAATATCTCAGGTAAATACGTACATAAATAGCAGGAACAATATGTTTTTTCATTCCAGGACAGACTGCAATTGTTAAAAATGAATCTCCTTCCAAAAATTGTATATATTGTTCTGGCTCTAGATACCCATCCTGGGAATAATTATATTAAACTCATAAATAAAACTTTATTAAACTTCCTATGGTACCCAAACAAAAATAGGATTGTGTATATGTATCATATTAGATCTTGGGATGGTGGTGGTTTAAGATTCTCTGACTTAGAAACATATATCAAAGCAGCATTACTTAAAAACACATTCAATTGGATTGATTCAAATTACAGCTCAAATTGGAAAGATCTCCATATAGCTATAATACAGAATGAAAACTCACTGTCATGTAAAATTCCTTCCAAACATCCCTCCAATAAGTTCTGGTTTCTTCTTAGTCACACTGTTCAATATAATGTGACAAAACCCACAAAACTAAACTATCTAAATAACATTATTAACTACTTTAGAAAAATAATATACTCAAATGCAGATATCAAATCCTGGTTTGACCTAATAATCCCCTTTAAAATCACAAACAAATTCCTGGATAAACTTCACATTAACATCTTTAATGAATGGGAAACTAAACATTTTATTTGTTGGAAACAATGTATTAAAGACTTGGAAAGTTTACAATTTCAGCAAATTATGAAAGACTATAACTTATCATCGCAAGATTGATTATTACTACAAAGTGTAATTGCTTATTCTCAGGACTTATGCAGAATTATTCAGAACTCTTCATATTTAGATCAGCCTCCCTTAATAACTTTCATATCTGAAATATTATTTAATGATCAACAGTTCGACAATTTAGTATTCAAATTATATACCATTTTTTAAGTTACAGGTTCATCTTAATAACTAAGCAGTAGAACTCAATGACAAAATGCCTACCTCATAGTCTCTCACAGAAAAACTTAAAATTCTATCTTCAGTAAAATTCACTTCTTGGGGTCAATATTGGAGTGTATTTACTTGGATGTATTTACACAGAACATTTTTAACTCCTGACAAAATTGCTAAATTCAAAAAGTCAAATAACATCATTTTCTGGAGATGTCTAACATCATGTAATACAAACTGGTTCCATATTTTCTATGATTGCTCTAAACTAAGGAATTTTTGGAGAGATATTGAGGATTTTCTTTCAGCTTTATTTTTAGATAACTTCACATTAACTAAAACTTTAATTTTTCTTAATGTTGATGAAATCTTTTCTTTAATTAAATCAAATTTATACTTATTATGAAACAAAAAACACAGCTAGACCTCAGACTAAACTCAAAATTTATTACGGTGAAGCAGTTTTCATTTGTGGATTCACAAACTTCATCAGACCAAACAATTAAATGTTAAAACAGCTATTTAAATAATAATTATACAAAACAAATTATGTCATAATTAAAAATAACCAACAAAATTTAAAGTTGCATGCCACACACTATCCATTAAAACTAATACTACATACTAGTTGCTTTACATTCATTAAAAATTATTAAAAATGGGTGTTACTACTAAAATTTATTGTACACCAAAAATCAGAAAATAAAAATGCAGAATCATTATAGATTAATGCCAGAACAATGCTAAATTCCTTTATTTTACCTGAGCAGAGCTTTTAGTTTTAGTATGCTATTAATCGCACAATAATCATTGAGCCCAGCCAGACATAGGAATATAAGGATAGCTGCCACATTAACTCAGCTTTTTCTAAGTGTAACATCCATAGGCCTCCTCTAAGTTCCTCATTTACTTGCCGTATGGCACAAAATTCAAATAACTGTGACCATTGTTCATGTACACATGCTTGGCGAGGGCATTAGTTAAGTTGGATTTCCTTATAGCATATTTATACTCATATACCCTATCTTTTAGGGCTCTAGTGGTTTTTCCTATATAATAAGTGGGGCACTGGTTACTGTTACCCAGCTGCCCATTTCAAGAAGTGCTTTTACATTTTTACCTCTTGTTGCTAACATTTTTACCCCATCCTTAAATGTATTCCTTATGGATACTTCCTCTTCAATAATTCTCCAATTTTTTTGAAATTATTGCTTGAATTTCATAAAATTGTGTATTAAAAGTTGTAAGAAAGGTAGCTGTGTAATCAGTATCCTTGCTGTTACTGTCTCCTAAGCAAAGGACTAAGGAACCATTTTGGTGCAAAATTGGTCTAAAATGATCACTGTTTCTCTTGTGTTTAACCTCAGTAAAAAGCACCTGTAGTACTCATTTCGGATAACCCCTACTCATAAACATTTCCATTAAGTACCTGCATTCTTCAATGAAATCAGAATCCTCACTCACCATCTAGCGGCCTGGACAAATTGCCCTTTTACAACCACCTTCTTGTTGGACATAGGGTAGGAGCTCATGAAATGCAAAAAATAATTGGAATAGGTGGATTTTCTGTGTATGTTAGTAACAAACCTTCTATTCCTTCTATCCTTACTGAGGTTAACATCCAATTAATTAATTTCTTGCTCACCAATCATGTGAGTGAATTGTAAGTAATATGCAGTGTTGTTAATATAAACCAGGAATTCATCTGCCCTTTGTTGGCTACCATTCCATAGGATGAATAAATCATCCAAATAAAGTAAAAATAACACAATATTGTTGGCATTAATACCATCCAGTATGTACTTCTTCTCCCACCCCACCATTACCAAATTGGCAACGATAGTGCCACAAGGTGACCCCATCGTCACACCCACATTTTGAAGATAGCCGTTGTTGTTAAACATTAAAAAGTTGTTTTTGAGTACTGTCTCAAACAAGTCCACATACAAGTTAATTTCTCCCAGTGGCACCCCCTGTTTGAATAAAAATTGTTCTATTTCCTGAATACCTTCCTATTGAGGTATGACTGAAAAAGGTCCTTAACGTCAACCGTTAGAAACAAAATCTCTTCCAAATATTTGATAGAATTGACCAAACTAAAGAAGTGCCAAGAATCCTTGCATATTTGGACCTGTCCTTGTAAAAACTTCTTGAGCCTACTATCTAAAAATTTTGCACAAGCATACATTATTGAGTTGTGGCAGTTTACTATTGGTCGAAAGGGTGGGTTGATTACATCGTTATGTATCTTGGGAACACCAAAGATAGTTGGGGTGGTGGGTGAAATCACATTTAAATAATTGTAAATCTCAATACTTATTCTATTTTCCAAAAATAAGTAATTCAATAACACACTGATTCTCCTATATGCCAAATTCAACTAATTCCTGGTCACTTCCTGATATGTGTCAGTAGTGAGAATCTCATATGTTCTTCTATTATAATCATGAATATCCATGATGACCCACCCTCCCCCTTTATCCAGTTTCATTACTCAAATTTTTTGTTGTAACAGATATGCAAGTGTAGCCCTCTCTTCCTTAGACAAATTGTCTTGAAACCCTTTTTGTTCCTTAATTAGTAGATACCTTATGTCCAACTTGCATATTTTTTCAAACAAAGCCAAAATCGGATGTAAGGTGGGATTATAGGTACTAGTAATACGTAATTCAGTGTCTCCCTGTGCCTGTGCTTCACCAAACACGATTTTGAAATTAAGCTTTCTTAAAAATAGTTTTAAATCCAATAGCACTGTGGCCAACCCTGGTCTACTAGCAGGGACAAATGTGAAACCTTTACTTAACAAATTAGCCATTTCTTCATCCACAAGTGTTCCTGAAAAATTATACACCTTAAAATCCTTGTCAGTGTTTGTGATAATTGTAGGCTTAGGTGTAGTAGCAACAGAATTTTCCAATAAACTTCGTGTGCCTTCCAAACTATCTACTTGCAAACTATCCTCATCCCTTAGTAGTTGGCTCTCGGAGGGTGACCTCATACCCAGAACCCCCCCACCTACTCCAATTTTTTTCTGCATTTCATGAGGTCACACCCTATGTCCAACAAGAAGATGGTTGTAAAAGGGCAATTTGTCCGGGTCGCTATGATGGTGAGTGAGGATTCTGATTTCACTGAAGAATGCAGGTACTTAATGGAAATGTTTATGAATAGGGATTATCCGAAACAAGTACTACAGGAGCTTTTTACTGAGGTTAAACACAAGATAAACAGTGGTCATTTTAGACCTATTTTGCACCAGAATGGTTCCTTAGTCCCTTGCTTAAGAGACAATAACAGTAAGGATACTGATTACACGGCTACCTTTCTTACAGCTTTTAATATACAATTTTATGAAATTCAAGCAATAATTTCAAAAAATTGGAGAATTATTGAAGAGGAAGTATCTATAAGGGATAAATTTAAGGATGGGGTAAAAATGGTAGCAAGAAGAGGGAAAACTTTAAAAGCACTTCTTGAAATGGGCAGCCAGGTAACAGTTCAAGAGCAAAGAATGAAAAAATGTGGGATGTGCAGTTTTTGTAAATTTATGTATCAAGGGCAGTATGTGGAAATCAATGGTAACAAATACAAAATAAACCACAGGTTGAACTGTAATTCTAAAGCAGTGGTTTATGTGGCTAGATGTAACCAGTGCCCCGCTTATTATATAGGAAAAACCACTAGAGCCCTAAAAGATAGGGTATATGAGCATCAATATCCTATAAGGAAATCCAACTTAACTAATGCCCTCACCAAGCATGTGTACATGTACAATGGTCACAATTAGAATTTTGTGCCATACAGCAAGTAAATGAGGAACTTGGAGGAGGCCCATGCATGTTACACTTAGAAAAAGCTGAGTTAATGTGGCAGTTATCCTTATATTCCTGTGTCTGGCCTGCGTTCAATGATTATTGTGCGATTAACAGCATACTAAAACTAAAGCTCTGCTCAGGTAGAATAAAGGAATTTAGCATTGTTCTGGCATTAATCTATAATGATTCTGCAGGTTGATTTTTTGACTTTTGGTGTACAATAAATTTTAGTAATAACATGCATTTTTAATACTTTTTAATGAATGCAAAGCAACTAATATGTAGTATTAGTTTTACTGGATAGTGTGTGGTATGTAACTTTAAATTTTGTTGATTATTTTTAATTATGAGATCATTTCCTTTGTATAATAATTAAGTAACTGTTTTAACATTTAATTGTTTGATCTGATGAAGTTTGTGAATCCACAAATGAAAAGCTGTTCACCGTAATAATTTTTTAGTTTAGTCCGAGGTCTAGCTGTGTTTTTTGTTTTATTTTGTCTTGGTATTTGTTTATTTTTTTCATATTTATTATGGACAATATTAGCAGTAGCCAGGAAATGTATTACAAGAAAATGGACCTCTACCACCTCTCCAAGTCCTGGTGAATTTCTCTCCTTACTAAAAGAAACCATAAACAAGGAAGCCAGAACTAAAAATATATCTGAGGAGCTTTACTAACAATCCATGGACAAAGGCTTCAAACCTAGATGAGACTTTCCAAACTGATTTTTAACCCTGTTTAATTGTTATTTGTTTGCTACACTGAAAGTTTTTTCTTAAAATATTTGTACTACTCAAACATTTTTCAGGCCTATGTAAATAATGTGAATAGTTGCTTTCATTGTTGTTAAAAGTTGTCTGTTTAGTATAATCAATGTATCAGACAGTGTTTATTCTCTTATTTTATCCTTAAAAAAATTGGAAAATAAAACACATTCAGTTAGCACAACACACACATGCACATAAGCACCTGTAATACATCAGCTTACACTGATATTGTTAAGAGAACACTGCCTAAGTCTTACCATCTAAGAACTAAGAAACCTCAGTCATTAGGTCACATAGCAACACTCTGACCTTCACCCACATGCCCATAGCTATCATAAAAACCTTTAAGCGGCACAATTTTGCAGACTCTAACCTAAGACTGCATTCACCCATGGTAATGTTTTAGTAATATTTTACTCTATAGTTAGGCATATGGACACCACCATCACCAGGCTGGATAAGTATAAGGTGATGGTAATCTATCTTTTTAGAGAGAGGAACTGAGACATAGCAAGAGCTCTTAGATGCAGCCTTCTTGGAAAATATGATTCTGACCTGGTAGTGGTCCATGTGGGGATGAATGGCCTTAGGCAGTCTACCTTTAGAGACATCCAGAAGGATGTAACTGGTCTTGCTATATATGTGTCCAAGGAATGAAAGAGTTTGGTTTTGTGGTATTTTGCCATCAACCAGAATGATGCTAAAATTCAAAGACAAGATAATTGGCTTTAGTGATTGACTATGTCACTGGTCTCATTCTGAGGGGTTCCAGTATGTGTCAACTTGGGATGAGATGGTTAATAGGCTTTCCTGCTTTGCCAGGAGTGTTCTGTACCTCTATTACCCTAGCTTTTGTGTTTTGAGCAAAGCCTTTGTTGTTCCCATAGTGTCTTTTTTAGGCAGAGTCTATCTTCTGGACATTCCAAACTATTAAAGTCTAATTCAGCATGTAGTAATGCAACTGTACTCAGTGGGAGGAATCTTAACAAAAAATGTCTAAACTTGAGGCTGTCCTGCAATTTAAACACATTCAGATATGTGTAGTTATAGAGGCATGGTCTCAAAGCAGTGAAAGTACTGTCTAACTTCCTGGGTTTAGTGTCTATCATGTATTCAAAACTGCTGGCAATTGTGGGAGAGTTTATGTATTTGTCAAGGATATAATTGCCTCACTACTAATTCCCCCAGACCCCAAATTTGAATTGTTAAATACTCTAATCACTTTAAACAATAATAATTAACAATCTCAGCCCCCTCAATAGTTAGACAGACCTTATCCATGGGCCCTTATATCATACCAGGTTACCTGCTTATCGCTACCAAATAATGGCCTATCTGAATCTCTGCTAAACCTCTTTAATCTAAGCCTTTCCACTAGTTACATTCCTAAAACCTGGAAATAAGCCATTAGAATGCCATTAGACATGAGTGTCACAACCGAAGATCTTAGTAACTGTAGAAACATTAGTCTCATTAGCCTCCTATGTAACACTATAGAATGTATTATGTCAGATCTCATTAATATGAACACTGAAAATTCTTAACTCTGGATCCTCATCAATTTGGCTTTCTCAAAGGATTCCCTAGATAATATATTTACAGCTAGTCATTATCTGAATACTCACCATCACAGAACCACAGTCTGTGCAATTTTAAAGACACTCATCTGTATAAACCAATTGGACACCTCATTAGGGCTGCTAAGGTACCGATCTGTGCTGTTACTAGCATGTACCCTTTAGTCAATGTGCTGATGTGTTTAGCAGATCATAAGAATGTAGCCAACTCTGTGCCATACAGGAATGAAGTCCTGACTATGCCTCAAACAACCTATACTTTATTAGTATCCCCAGCATTGCTGACTAGGGAGATAGGGCAGCAAGCACCGAAGGATGGGTCACTCATCAGGGTAATGGGAGTTGTTTAAATCCTGCCGCTTGTGAAAATTTGAAATTTAGAAGTAGACCATATGTATGTGTGTGTGTGTGTGTGTGTATATATATATATATATATATATATATATATATATATATATATATATATATATATATATATATATATATATATGGGTTCATGTCAAACCAACGACATGCAAAAGAACGACATTCACTATATCGAAACGAAACCATTGACATTGCAAAACATCGACACTACATTTATACGTAAGTACAGTGCTAACATGGGTCCTGCAAGGGGGAAGTAGTATGGGTACAGTGTCATAACATATCCTTTACTTCCCCCTTGCAGGACCCATGTTAGCACTGTACTTACGTATAAATGTAGTGTCGATGTTTTGCAATGTCGATGGTTTCATTTCGATATAGTGAATGTCGTTCTTTTGCTTGTTGTTGGTTTGACATGAACCCATATATATATATATATATATATATATATATATATATATATATATACATATATATATATATATATATATATATATATATATATATATATATATTTTTTTTTTTTGCTTGGATATGATGCCATGTCCCCAAATAATCCTCTGCAATCTGCAAGTTCATTGACGTCCTTATACAGTTATCCAAATGTAGAAATGATAAAATCAGCAAGCAAAGGAGTAGTATTGCTGGAATTGAATTCATCCTCAAGTCTTGGTGAGAACCTTCACAAGGTAGACCCTGTTTTTACAAAATCTCACCAAGATGACACTGAAATATAGATTGTATTTTATATTTTTCATTATTTGATTACAGGTTAATTTCCCGCATTTTTTTACAGCTGTTTACTATTTAAGAATGTTCAACTGATTGTTATTGTAACTTCTGAAGAACTCTGCGTGTGAGCAGATGAAAAGCGCTTTAAGTTCCGTTTTATTTCTTTGACCTTTTATTCAGTTGAATAAACTCGGTGTTGCAGTCTTTTACCACTTGGCCGTTATTTGTTTTTACTAGTTTGTCTTGCCTTATCCATTACTTGTATTTTATATAGCATATGCCATGTACAAAAGTAGGTTAGAAAATAAAAAAGTTAGTTGGGTGTACAAGTCCCTGGATTAAAAAGTGCCCAATCCTGGTACTCGCACTGGCGCCAAGTCTGGAAAAAATGACAGTGTAGAATGTTCAAGACACGGAAACATTCCTACAATGGGGTTAGGCCAGGCTCAGGGGGATGATGCCCCCTGTTGTAGAAGGAAGTAGTAGTCCACAAAAATCATAAAAACTGACAGGACAAAAAAGAGCCAAAAAATGATAGATGGACTGTTGAGGATGAGAAATAAATTATGTATTGTTACTATAATGCAAGAAGCCCAGAATTTGTGGATAGAAGATATTCAAAAAGAGTAAGAGAGAAATTAGAGGAAAGAAAAATACTTGCAAGAGAAAAACTGTCAAAAGCTTCATTTATAAATTTGTGTTCATTAATAGAACATATTTATGAAAAAAAATTATTTGGACCAAGGAACCTTGAGCTGTTTGGAAAAGGAAGGAAATGAAGAAGCAAGTATTCTAAAAAAAGTTGTGTTATTAACCATTGCATTACTTAACATGTGCTTGCTGGATATTTTCTCCTTGGCCTCCATTTAAAACGCTTATTCCTGCTCAAACAATCTGTGTCAACAAGTATAAACAAAAATAAATAAGATTTACGGTATAACCATAGCCTTGGCTACTGTTAATGAGCAGGGAGTATGTGTTGTAAGTATCCAGTCATACTGCTAGGTACTTGTAGATCCCAATACATTTTTATCTACATACCATTAGGAGCAATAAAGATTATTATTTGTCCATGACTCCAGCCAACATTGAACAGCATTGTCTTTGTTGTAATTTCTGGCCTAGATTCCCCAGCTAGGAGCATATGAATTCAACTACACTAGACAAAGTTGTTTCTGTTTTGCTATAGCCTGTTTGACTGGTCTGTCATCAGCATAATAAATGCACCATGCACTGATTAGTAGGGTGTTTATGAATAATGGAAAATATAGAGGACTCAGTAGAATGCCTTTGGCACCCCTCCTTTTTTTGACCGTCTGATGCTATTAGGTAGCTCCTGCAATCAGCTAAGTGGCTGAAATGCAAGGCAGCAATGTGCTTACTTAAAGTGGTTACTTGCAGACTTTTCCAGTTTTAGTATAACATTGCTCCACTATGGCTAGCTGAGAGGAATGTAGGTTAGTGAAACTGTTGAGGCATACAGGAGGATAGGGAGTAGCTAGGCCTGCTACCAGCCAATTATGAAAATGGTATACATCCCACAGAGAACCATGCTCATTGAACCAACACCTACTGCTCACTCAAAAATCAAGAAAGGCATAATGATGACTACCTGCACTCTGTGTATTGTGCTAAACTGTGTGACTTAATCCCAACAGATTTATTTATTTACTCTTTATTGACTAGTCTCACTTGGCCAGTGTAAGAACTGATGTAACTGTAGAATACTGGTATAAACTGGAAACAACTGGAAGAAAATGGAAAAAAACTGGAATGAATGTCTTTACCTGTTAATTACCCACAACTGTGCTTAACAAGTGCTAGTCTGTCCTTTATGTGCCAAGTCTTCTTGTACATTTCAGAATAAAGTCTGTATACACTGTAGTTTGGTTAAAATGCTTTATTATGTACAGTAGAAGTAGATGTCAACTCCGAATATTGTCTCCAGTAATAGTGCTGATAAACTGAAAACATCTGTAGTTTCCACACATATTTTTCATATTCGTTTCCCCGCGAATAGCATGTTTAATATTCTGGATTACTGGATATTTGACCTGACTTCTGCACTCAAACTCGAGCGTCTGTACTGCAAAGATTTTCTGCATATCAGTCCAAATGAACTAACTTAACTATCACTTAAGTGTTTCCTAATAATACCAAAACCCTGTAAATGTTTGCATGCTTCTTTAGCCTTGGTTCCCAAGCCTTGTTGCATATAAACAGAACGTGTTCGTACTGAAATGTACAGCACATTCTGTTTCTTAACTGAAGGTTATTTTCACTGATTGAAGGTGCATTCACTGAAACAGTATGCAAGCTAAGAAGCCTACTTTAATATGGCTGGATTTCTTGACTTATGCAAAGAGAATACTGTATTTTGGTACATTTAAATGATACATGATCTAACAGCCAGTACCCTCTTTGCAGGGGAAACCTGAGGAGGCATTCATACTAATTAAGGCAAATTTGGTCTAGGCACCAAGGAACACCCCTTACTCTTTTTTGATAAGTGCCATGGTATCTTTTACATCCACCTTGGGTTTAACATGTCATCCAAAGAATAACATATTCTGGAAAGCAGAACCCGCACCCCTCCATGCTGCACTACATTATCAGTATTGGAAAATTAATCCAAATATCTGGTGTGGGACTAAAAACCCATAGTTCCAGCACCAAAGGTGAGTATGCTACTTGTTGAGTCACACTGACACTGACAGATATGAAAAATATCCAAACCTAAACATAATTTGGAATCCCATTGAAACTTACCTATCAATAAAATGGTCCTGCACTTGTAACAGCCCTATCGTTAACCCTCTTCTTATGCAAAATCTCATCCTCTCTACAATTTAAAATCTCATTGAAAAGATAACTATTAAGAAAATGGCCCTGCCATTGTACCAGCTTCATTGTTACGTCCTCTTCTTAGACATTCAACCCAAAACTAATATTATAAATATCTTCACACTTTTACTATAATAATCTGGTTACATGGCTCAAGTGAAATTTATCTGATTAGATGAAATATTCATATGCCTTATCTACTGTCTGTATACTAAGATTAAAATGTAACTTTATACATACACCATAAAGTAATGCTTAATGTTTTATAGAGATGTGTTTGATCTTACATTCATTATGTACTATATAGTATACATAACAGGGTGATTACCTGTTAAAGTATATATACTTCAAAGTGACATTACAAATTTTTATGGTTAACTCATGGTAACTCCCTGTGCAAATATAACATGGATCTTTTCTCCCTGGACTTTGTCTGAAAAGGGGCTTTGCCCTGTTTAACTTTCCTAGTAAACAAAGGCAAATAAATAAATGCATAAAAATAAACAAATACACATATGAGCGCACACACACACACACACACACACACACACACACACACACACACACACACACACACACACACACTTACGTGCATATATACATAAATAAACAAACAAACAAATGAGTGATGAAGTTTTGGGACAATCGTGGAAGTTGGATTCAGAAAACTTTCCCACATTGCACTAAGTGAATTTGTGCAATAAGCAGCCACGAGCAGAGTGTATGTTATTCAGAAACACAAACTCCACAAGTGGGGCAAGCCAAGTAGCATGGTCGGGTACTGTATTTGCTAATGGATGTATAATGACATAGTAATGAGCAAAATTGTTACAATGAGCATCTTGGGGTATGTTAATGAGGCAATACAAGATGGGAGAGTGATTCATTATAAATGCCATGCAACGGGGCTGCTCCCACTGTATATTGGAACTTGGCTGAATGTTCATGTTCACGCATATGGAATTCCTAAATAATGTTAGGGGTTGCCTTATCCGTGCACTGCACTGTCAGTAGACCCTTCCAGAATTATGTAAAACTGTTGTCCAACTTATTTTATATTACTGTGTAGTGATTACAATAGCACTTAAAAGCTTTAGCTGTGGCAGGTTCAGAAGCTACGAGTTCTTTCTCCTTACCCTTAGAATTGTACCCTTAGTCCAGTCCATGCTGGCAGAGGCAACACCTTTGTTGCACATTGGCAATTAGCAGACATTGTAGGGGAGATAATAGTCTCCACAATGTCAGTGGGTGGGCCATATGGAGAACCACCTCCCCACCTCCTGCGACTCATTTAGTCATTTCCTCCTCCAGCACTGTCTCCACCATCTGAGGCAGGGAATACTTGTGATAGTACTCAAGTAATCTCACACTGGAGCATAGCTAGCAGGGACTGCAGATGCAGAACCCCACCCTGCCCCCATCCTGGTGTTCCCCTTCCTTTTGCATCATTTCCTACCCATGTTGGTTGTACAATCCACCCATCACCATTGTCTCACCTCTCTGTCTGTCTGATGTCCCCTTCACCACTGTGTTCCCCCTCCCTCATTGTGTTATCCTGCACCAGTCTACCTCTGCTACCTACCATAACCCTCTTGCCTTCCTCCTAATTCCCTTTCTTCTTTCACCAACTTACCTAATCTTTATGCAGGTAAAATGGGCACCTGTCCTACAAAATAACATTTACCCTACCTCCCCCACCTCCATACTGCTTATTCTTTAGTTTTTCACCTTATGTTCTCCCTTCTGCTTACTTCCCCTTTTCATCTCTTTCTTATATTCCCATTTCTACTCTTTAATCTGATCAAAACATAGATAAACACATCTCACTCATGCCTGTGTAGTACTTCCATATCGCATTGATTTTCTGCTCCTACTGCACGCAGAGCACATTGATGCTAATGTACAATTAATGAGTACTGCTAATGCTCATCATGTAGCAAGGAGCTCAGCTGCCATAGTTCACTCTTCCAAGTATTATTATGTGCAATCATAAATCCCAACTGTACCAAATTACTTGGTTTTTATAGCATTTTGGGGTCCAAATAATGGGGTGCCATGATTCCCGAGTGGCACCCCTTAATTTCCGACTTTTTAAAATTTGTTTTCTTTTGCGCTTTTTCAGCTGATGTCATTATGTGCGCAATAATGTCAGTTCCATCAGCCTGGCTGTTTTGAATCTACTCTGCAAGCACGGAAACTGATTTATTTTCTTTTTCAATGGATATGCGAGGCCTGCTTGTGACTCCACTGGAGAACTTCTTCTCTTGTGAACTGCATGGAGCGGAAATGAAACCTGCTATGGAGGAACTTGAGCTTAAGGTATTTTAGAACCCTGTGTATTTTCTTTGTAAACGGAACCTGTGCTGAGCTTAAACACTTGAGCTTAAGGTATTTTAAAAACCTGTGTATTATCTTTGTAAACGGAACCTGTGCTGAGCGTAAATGCGGAGTTATTTGCTGTGATAGAAGCCTGTGTATTTTCTTTGTAAACGGAACCTGTGCTAAGCTTAACTGTGGTGTTATTTGCTGTGATCTGAACAACTGGTATGTGTATGTGTGTGTGTGATGTGAATAACTGGTGTGTGTGTGTGTGTGTGTGTGTGTGTGTGTGTGTGTGTGTGTGTGTGTGTGTGTGTGTGTGTATGTGATACGAATAACTGGTGTGTGTGTGTGTGATCCGAACAACTGGTGTGTGTGATCTCAACAAGTGGTGTGTGTGCGTGTGTGTGTATGATCTGAACAAGTGTGTGTGTGTGTGTGTGTGTGTGTGTGTGTGTGTGTAATTTGAACAACTGGTATGTGTGTGTGTGTGTGTGTGTGTGTGTGTGTGTGTGTGTGTGTGCGCGCGTGTATGTGTGTGCGTGTGTGTGTGTGATCTGAACAACTGGTGTGTGTGTAATCTGAATAACTGGTGTATGTGTGTGTGTGTGTGTGTGTGTGTGTGTGTGTGTGTGTGTGATCTGAGCAACTGGTGTGTGTGTGTGTGTGTGTGTGTGTGTGTGTGTGTGTGTGTGTGTGTGTGTGTGTGTGTGTGAAAATACCCTCAAGTGAATAAACCTGGTGTCTAGAGGTACTCAGGCTCAAACGCTGTACCTTGGGTACAGGTAAAAAGAACCTAAAGTCCCTAGCCAACACTTGTGAGTTTATGCCTCATATTTCTGTTCTATTTTATTCCTCATTATATCTGTGTTTTTCAGGATTTTTGTGGAAAATCACTGAAGGATTTAATTCACTAAATAATGACAGGCATTTCATATTCTTCAGAAAATAAATGGTAACACAAAACCTTTCATTCTAGCAATTTTCTAAGTTTATAAGATCATTATTTGAAATGTGTTCCTGTTTTGGGGCTGTATCCACCATTATTGGCTTTGTCCAGGTTTTTTGTGCTAAGAGGTTGAAAGCTATGGTGAGAAGTGAGAACTGAATTCACTAAATGATAGCCATTTAAGTTTCAGTCTTCTTGCCTTTTAGGAAATTGCTGATTTGGCATAGTGGTATATTGCTCTGACTGTAGTGCACAGGGTCCTGGGTTCAAGACTTGTCAGTGAAATGCATGGTGGTAACACAGTATTTTATTCTAGCAACTTTGCAAAATTATGCAAGCAGTGTTTAAAATGTTTCCCTGTTTTTTGGCCTTTTGCCCCCCCCCAAAAAAACTGAAATTGAAAATAAGTGGGAGAAGCTATGCAAGATGCCTACAGCTTACACTACTCTCATTCTATTTATATATATATATATATATATATATATATATATATATATATATATATATATATGTATATATATATATATATATATATATATATATATATATATATATATATATATATTGTGCATGTGTGTGTGGAAGAAGACTTTTATGATGGAAATGTTCTGAACTGGGCAGTTTTGTCATTGGTTCATGCATTTTTGTTTCATTGCCTACTGGAAAAATGTTCAAACAAATTTAAAATGCGATTGTGTGTGGGGAAGTAGACTTTTATGATGGAAATGTTCTGAATTGGGCAGTTTTGACATTATTGGTTCATGCATTTTGTTTCATTGCCTACTGGAAAATATTCAAACAATACATTTAAAATGTGCTCTAACTTAAGTCTAACAAGTGTGCTGTATTATACAAGGAATATAATTTAATAAAGTGAGGAAGGTGTATCAAAGAATGCATGTATGTTTGTTTTGTGTGCAAGGGGCTTATGATATGAAAACATCCCAAAGGTAATATTTATCCACTACTGGCCAAATTAAAATGTAAAAATAAAATCCAAATAATCATTGCAGAAGTAAAACAGTATGCACACATTAGTGTTTATGGTAAAAGGGTGAAATAGCCAGGTAATGGGACACTGGAATCCTGCGGGGGGACTCTGGTGCCATATTTTGGGTGTCTGTTCTTCAGTTTGCATTTAAAAGTTGGTATCCCACAATTCCATTGGAGTGGGCAGGGTTACATAATGTATGCAAATTTTACATTAATCAGCTTACAGATTTGTACCTATTTTTCATGGGCCTTGTCCAGATTTTTGATGTTTCCAGGTTGACAGGTATGTGTACAACCCCTATCATACACTATTTATGTTGGACAACTTAGGCACCAACTGTTTAGTGTTTTTGTGTGGTAGTTGACACAGATGAAATTGGGTATGACCACAAAGTTTTAAGCACTTCTGTTTGAAACTCTTCATAGGTTCATAGATGATTACTAGGCTAATGGCACAACAGCCTTTACAAGCCTAGCCAGTAATACCCAGGATAAGACAATATTATATCTTAATTCCCCAGATATGGGATTGGGTAGTATCAGGGAAGTGGCTCTTTTAGGCAGTACTCCAGGAGTGAATTTATGGCTCCCCATCCATTTATCCAAGTTTTTTTTGAAGAGCGTGAGGGACATGCTTTGTTTTATGAAGATGGGAAGTTTATGCCATAGATGAGGTAGTCTTTGAGATATGAATCAGTCTCTCCAGCAAGTTCTGTTATTCACAAATAAAGTTCAGGCTCATGGAACACGTTACCCTTGTATAATTTTTCTTGCAAATATGTGACATTTTCATCAGGGCTGGATCAGAGAATGCCTTGTAGGTCAGGCATAAGTCTCATCCCAAGAAACTATATGAGATGGAGTAAAGGGATAGGGTCTTTAGTCGGTCTGCATAATACATGTGTCTTACGCTTTGTAATTTTTTGTGAGAAACCTCTGGGGGTGCTCCACTTGGAGTAAGTGCCTAGTTAGGTATATGCAGAGGGGAACATTGTACTCAATTATGGGCCTGATGAGGGCTTAGTACAATGGTACTATGACTTCCTTTGATCTTGATGCCATGCCTTTACTTATAAGTTGAACCACACAGAAGGGTTTCCTCACTACTATAGCTATCTGTGAGTCAAAGTTTAGGTTACTATCTATCTGTGTTCATAGGTCCCTCACCACTGGGTCAGCTTTTTTATCAATATTATAATTTGCAGGGATATCTGATTTATAGAATGGTACCATAATGCAATTTTTAGCATTTAGTCTCAGACCATGGTTTTGGCATCAGTTATTTGTCATTTTTAGGTCTGTTTGTAGGATGTCAACATTGTTTGGAGATTCAGTGATTGCTCCTAGAACTTGGTGAGCCAGAGGCCCCAAACATTGGCCTTCACTTCAAAGAAGCATATACCAAACAGGAGGGGTCCCAACACTGAGCTCTGTTGGACACTGCTAGTAACAGGTTTCTTATCGGATGTGGATTCACCTGTCTGGACAACATGTGTCCTGTCAGCAAGCCACTTGGTAATTCATCTGACAATGTAGGGGTTTATGCCTAACTCAGTATGTTTATCTATGCTCCCCAAGTGGGGGAGTGTGTCAAAAGATTTGGAAAGGTCTAGATACGTTTTACCCTCATCCATGGTCCTGGTGACTTTCTCAAAGCCGTCCATCAGATTGGACAGGCAAGACCTCCCTTTGACAAAGCCAAATTGGGTCTAGTACAGTCTTTGGAGAGTTGCTATATCGTTATTGATCAGATCCATGATAATTCTCTCCAAGGCCTTTCAGATGAGACTGGTCAAGCTTATGGGTTTGTAGTTCCATCAGTCAGTTGATAGGCCTCCCTTCTGCAGTGGAACAACTGTTGCAGTTTTCTATTCCTCTGGGATAAAGCCCATTTGGAGGCTGTGGTTAAAAAAGGTCTATACTGGCCCTGATAGATTCTGTTTTAAGCTATTTAAGAAGCATCATAGAATGTTGTTGGGACCCATGGAGGCTGTGTTTTTAGCTTTAGTGAGCACAGTAAGGACCTGTTCCTCATAATGACTGGTAGGGGGATGGTTGCAGGTATTTCTTTTGGTGTAGTAGGAGGTGATGAGGGGAGAAGTTTGAACTGCACTTGTCAGTCAACAGGTTTGCTTTAGTTTCAGGCTGGGAATAAGTGTTGCCATTCATGATTAGCTAAGCACATTGCTGAGCATTTCCCCTGAGGTTATGAATATAATTAAAAAGTCTTATGGTTATCTTTCACCTGGGAAGCTATCTTTGCTTTATAGTTTGCTTTGGCAGATTTGACCAGCTCTCTAATTTTTTTGTTTAGACTGGTGAGTGTCTTTTTGCACTGATTTGTTTGTTCCTTCTCGGCTTTGGAGAGGATTTTTTTCCTTTTGTTGAATAGCCTGTTTATGCTAGGGGTCCACCAGGGTGGTTTATTTTTGCCAGTAATCATAGGTTTGACTCGGATAGGTACTGCCTCTATGCGGCTATAAATACACTGACAACTATGGCGGTGGATAATGACTTTAGATCATGGAGATGGTGTCCTGAGGAACTGTTGTATCTTTTATTATTTCTTTCTTTCTGGAAGTGTCTAAAGGATTCTGTCTGACGGCTGCTGCTGTTATAGTTTCAACATATACTTTAAATGCCTTTGACAGTACAGGTGATAAAAATTATGGGTTCAATTCCCCTAGGGTTGCATATGGGCACATCATTGTTACAGTTGGTTGGCTGTTTCTTGATCTTTGCTTCATAGTACAGGTGCAGTGGTCAAATTTTGATGATGTACCTGCATTTTGTCACTGTATATGAATTGTTCTCTCCCCCGCCCTTTTAACTGCTTTCCTTTAGACTATATACATGTATGTTCCCTTTATTTTGTTCTCTTCACTTATTTAACATATATGCTGCAGCATCCAGATCAGCACCCCTGGCACCATCCATGCCTGGTGTCCCCAGCTGCCACAGTCACCTCCACCCCCCAAGCCACACCACTGTCTTTTCTCTTTATGTCTGATGTCCCTTCTCCATTGTCTTCCACATCTCTCTTTGTGTTACCACTCCCCTTGCAGTCTTGCAGGCGTGTCTGTGTTATATGTTTGCTTGTTTGTATGGTCCTATTACCTACTCTAAACCTCATGACTTCATCTTAATTCACTTACTACCTTACACAACTTTAATACCTCACAATCTCTTAGAGCAAGAATTCTGGTCAAAGCAATAAATAAAAGTGGGACAAAATCCCAAAAATAGGGGCACTTTTTAAATATTGCTCTTACAAACTTAGAAAGTTGATAGAATAATAGGTTTTGCATTAGCATGAATTTTCTGAAGAGTAGGAAGTTTGAAACTGAAATGTCTGTCATTATTTTCTAACTTCAGTCTTTAATGATTTGCCAATAATTTGCCAGAAAACCACAATTTTATGAAAAACGGACCAAAAATATGAGGCAAAAATCTGGACATTCTTTGAAAATCTGTGCAATTTAGAGGTATATGTATAATTACATATTTTCTCTTTTTTGCTCTGTGTATTATAATCAATTGAATATATATGTAACCTGTATTAATATAAATGAAGTACTGTCAATGTGGAGCTTTTCTCCCCGGGCCTCCGCTGAAAATGGACATGTACGACTGACTATCCCGGGTCAAAAAAATAAATAAATAAAATAAAATAAAATAAAAATAAATAATTGGATCAAAAATAGATCAGCAGACAAGACTTGTGACCTTGTGAGGTTGCCATATAACTTCTCTGTCTTGCTGTAACTGTGCATCTTTGATTCATGTGCTCAAAGGATGACCACTACTGCTGTTCATACTTCCCTGCAGTTGCACCATACTGATACATGCTCTTACCGCAGTACAAGCTGCAGTTGTGAACAGGGTGTTTAATGAGTTGCTCATCATGCACACTTGCCTAGTCGCATTCAATGTTAATGACTAGTCTGGTTAATTGCATGCACACACAGTAAACAGGGGAGGGCTGGCTGTGATCACAGAAGCATTCCTTCTGAATCCCAGGGCTAGTCTAGAAATACATTTGAAGCCACCCTAAGTTCTGTGTTTCCCAAGCCATACAGCTTAATTTCCCTTAGAAACAAATTGTGATTTGCAAAACCATATGTTTTAGTTAGGCTGGTAAGAGTGACTCCATGTTGCTGTCACATTTGCAGCACTCATATCACAGAGAATTTGAGAAATACCCCAAGAAAAGTTCTTTAACATTTCAGTTTACATGAAGCTGCATCCCTGTAGTTATTCAAAACATTTACATTGAAGTATTGCTCAGCATCATCAAGAAGAAAGATGGAAAATGGCTGCCAGTTAATAACTCTAAGTGCTTCTGTAACAGTTCTTGGCTGAAGTTTGGTCATATTCCTAGAATAGCAGTACCCTTCTGGTGTTTGACTTTTATTGCAGAGTGGTAGTATGTCACAAGCCTATTGAAGTGGAAGGGGTTATAATATTAGGTATATAAAGTTCATGTTAATTAACTGTCCAGATTTTTGGACAGATGTACCTAATTTTAAAGAGCCTTTATCCAGATATTCAACGTCTAAGCCAAAAGATATGCTTAGAAGAGAAAACATGCACTTCTGTCTTTGTATTCTATTAAGTTTTTGCCCATAGAAAAGCAAAGCTGTTCTGAATTTATTCAGCTGTGGAAACATGATCAAAATACTTTTTACTGCATAATTCCATTTTAATCTCTGGACTTAACAGCAGTGCCTTTATCAGTTATGTTTAGGAATCGTGAGTCAGTCACCTTCTTCATTGCAGTCATTAATGCCAAAACTGGAGCAATATTATAGCAATAACCCATGCCTGGGTGTGGGTAATGCGGGATTTACCCACGGTTGGCGTGGTTTGGTCCCGAGGGACCAAACAAAGACAACCGTGGGTAAATCCCGCATTACCCACACCCAGAAGTGGGTTATTGCTATTATACTATGACATTATTTAAGAAAATAAATAATTACTTTTCTTAAATAATGGCATTGTATAATGCCTCTTTGCTACCCTTCCGCAGCTGTCTGGTAACCGTGGCAGATCTGATGTACTGCACATGCCTACGCAGTACATCAGAGCTGTGGCCAAAAGCAACGGAGAAAGCAAGATCTCCATTGCTTTTTACTGTTTCGCTATGTTAAATGGGTTTAACATAGCGAGACAGCTTTAAAATAAGCAACGGAGATCTCCGTTGCTTATTTTAACGCTGTCACTCTATGTTAAATCCATTTAACATAGCGAGACAGGTTTAAAAAAAAAGCAATGGAGAAAGCAAGATCTCCGTTGCTTTTTACACACTGTGTCGCTATGTTAAAGGAATTTAACATAGCGAGACAGCTTTAAAAAAAGCAACGGACATCTCAGTTGCTTTTTTTAAACCTGTGTCGCTATGTGAAACTCTTTTAACATAGCGAGACAGTGTTTTAAAAGAGAGTTATACTAATGGAAAAAGTCCGGGCGACCGGACCTTTTTCCATTAGTATAAGTTGATTTACAATGTGCACGCTGGCCAATCAGCGTGCACGTTTTGGAATATTAATGGGGGGTCATGGTATAATAGTTTACTTTTTCTTCTTTTGTTGTCTAGAGATCATAACATAGTCCTTAGTTAGTGAGGCTAACAGATTTCTACAATGAATAAATAATATTTAGATTCCAAATAGGGTTTTGGCTGATGGATTTGAGAGGTTAACATTTTTTCTGCAGTGAAAAGATGTTCAGAATACAGAAGAAGCCATTCAGTTTGTCTGGAAATGTTTTATTATTTAGTTATTTATTTATTTGTCTTTGTTGACTGGAAAAAGTCTGACTTGGTAAAACCCATTTTCAGTGAAGGCCTGGGGAGAAATACTCCACATTTAAGTTACACATGCTGTTCATTTATAATTGCAGGGATAAAACATCTATACATGGGCTTATTTACATTATTTTAAATATTTTGTACATGAACATAGCATTAACAAGAGAGAAATTAACATAAATTGGCTAATTATTGAATAGAGAAATAACATACAATAACAATTATTGTATGTTTAGCATGATGGCTGCAGGGAAAAGATCAAACTGGGGTATTTTTGAGTTTAGTAATAATTTATAGACAAACAAGTAGAATGTAACTAAAATTGATGAGAGATATGAAAGTAGAAGACATGGAAATGAGTAAGAAGATAAATGGACAGAGGATGAATTGTAGTTAGTGGTGGGGTGTGAGAGAAGGAGGAAAAGTAATAGCTTAGATAATTAGTGCAGTATGAGGAGGAGGAGTGATAAGGTACAAACAATTGGGAAGCAAAGTGGCTGTAAGCGTTGGAGAAAAGTTATCTGAATAAGCTAGCCAGGTGAGCAGGAAGAACAGGGCCATCTTTGGCATAGGTGCTGTTTAAAGCAATGTTCTGAAACTGTGTGGGGTTTCATTCTAAAGTTTGACACATACTGAGAGTAGAGAGAGTCTCCAGCAGTGTTGAATGCCTTACTGATATATAGTAAAGGTTTATTGCTTGAACGAAGGTCTCTTATGGATGAATAGTACAGTAGAGTTGAAAGACTGCCTAGCTGATAGCAGGTCAGCAGACAGTTTTTAACAGTAGTATTTACAGACATAGTCCTGCAATTTAAATAGTGACTTGCTTAGCACTTTTGAAAAATATACAGTGAATCAGTCTTCAGATTAAAGTACACCCTGGTGGCATGATGAATCCAGGAGTAACTATGACTACAAAGTAATCCCTCACATCATCTGCTAAGCACGCTGTCTATGAAAAAAAAAAGAGTTATACTGTGTAATACCCAACAATAAAACATAAAACTAGAAAATAAAAGCTGAAGATAATGATACAAAATAATAATGAAGTCCCTAAAACCAAAACCACTGCTAATATGATATTTCATGCAGATTTATATACTCTAGGTCTTCTGTGACTGCAAAGAGGCTAAAACAAGTACTGGAGAATGAATGCACAAATTAATTAAAGAGTATCCCATAACTGAGGCTAGCAGTATACTAAGAGTAACTCTCATTTCATCACTGTGGGTTCCTTTCCTCTGACAGATGCGGCCAGTGAGGAAAATGAGGCCCCGGTGCAGCATCATATTGCTTCCAATGAGTGTTCTTACTTCTAAGCCCTAGTTTTCCCTTGTCCCATGCATGGCTGTCAACATCCGTGTGTACGTGTGTGTGTGTGCGCACGTGTGTGTGTGCGTGTGTGTGTGTGTGTGTGTGTGTGTGTGTGTGTGTGTGTGTGTGTGTGTATACACCCCAGTGTGAGTAGGGGTATGATTACTGCAGTCTGGATGTATGTGTGTGTATGTGTGTGTGTGTCTGTGTGTCTGTGTACAATGGAGACATGCTGGTGTATTGTCCAGGTCTATTACAAGTACTCATGTGTTAGTAGTTCACTGCCTTTGCTTTAAATGACAAAATCCCTAACTCCCACTAGCTTGAGTCTGATAAATTACCTAGCCCTCCCACCACATGTCCCTACTGAAGTGCAAAGCCCTACCAGAGCCCTAACCCTAAAACTCCTACCTATTTCTCTAACCCTAACCAAAGCACTCCCCTTCCCTTCCCTAACTCTAAAGTCCCAGATTGCTCCCAAAACATAAAACTCCACTCCCCTACCCTAAACCTAAACTAAACTTAAACTTAAGCCTAAACCTAAAGTCCCCACTTGCTACCTAACCTTAAAGGCTGCTCCTGCTGCCTAACCCTGAAACTTCCACTGTTCTCTAAACCTATATCCCTCTCCCAATCACTGGATAACTTAGACTGCCTCTAACTCCCTCCCCACAGCTGCCACATTCACCTTGCTCAAACTCAAGCTACTCTTAGTAGGACAGCTGCACTCTGCAAGGCTGCTACACCTTGCCAAAACAAGCAGTCCAGTTTAAGTGTAAGCATCAGTCCTTGCAAGCTACAAGGTATCCAAATCCCTAACTTTGAGACAATGGTCTTTGTGTGTCTGGGACTTGGGCATTTGTAATAAAGCTGTATCAGCCCACCTTATTGATAACTCAGCCAGCATCACCTGCCTATCCCCCATTTAGGGCAATGCTCATTTGTGCATCCTCACTCTCCACCAGGGATCAAATGCAAGGTACAACCAAATGTGTGGCGTTCCCCTAGTAGGGTAAGCCCATCCTTCCATTGCCAGTGCCTCAGATGTCCAAGCTTGGGTCACCTGGGCCATAGTGAGAGCTTTATACTTCTATGAGATTTTCTTTATGGTATGTTATTGATGTGAAGCTGTGCAGCTTTGGGTTTTGTGCATCACTGGTCATGATGTACTCAGCAGTTCATGTAATTGCCTATTATCTTTTCAGTGAAAATTCTTCTTTTTCCACTTTTGATGTTTTCCCTTTTTGAAATGAGCAATTTGTCTCCCAGGGATCTTTTTCTGACTAAGGCAGTCAGTGTCTTCATTGAACTCTGTTTCTACTTTGTGGGATTTAAAGGGCTCATATACCCCCCCCCCCCATACCTTTCTTTGAAATTGTTTAGCCTGCCCCACTCCTGGCTGCTGCGTTTTCCCCTGCTGGTAGCGTTTGCGAAACCCTTCTGCCAGTATACATCCCCCAGCTTCAGTCTCCTGCTAAATACTGGAAGCCCAGAGTCTACCCTGAATACTGATACCTGAATTACCTACTCCTGAGACTGGTCTGGACTAGACAAAAAGACTTGTCTTCCCCATAGTTCACTGCCTTGAGATACAGGAACTTGTCATTTGAACCAAGAAACCCTTCTGCCAGTATACATCCCCCAGCTTCAGTCTCCTGCTAAATACTGGAAGCCCAGAGTCTACCCTGAATACTGATACGTGAATTACCTACTCCTGAGACTGGTCTGGACTAGACAAAAAGACTTGTCTTCCCCATAGTTCACTGCCTTGAGATACAGGAACTTGTCATTTGAACGTATGTACATATATTCCTATTTGACTTAAACTGTAATATAATCCTATAGTTTTTAAGTTCCTTGCAGGACTATCAGCAGCTACAGTCTCTCTTATATACCCCCTGCCTGTTAGAATTAATAGTCCTAATTTGTCTCTATACTTCATTCCCATTACCCTTGTTAACCTCTCACCTATTACTCTCCCCCCTGCTTGTAAATTACTTATCTTTTTTCTTACCTCTACCACCCCTAGTCTCTCTAAACCCCTTTAAGTAGATTGTACTTACCTTACCTGCTTTAATCATTCTATCTAGTCTCTCTAATACCCCTTATGGTAGATCCTACCTACCTTTCCTGAATACCATTTTACCCTTTTTGTCCTTCACTTCCTTGCTCCCGGATACTAGCCTTTAAACCCTTTCTGCTCTCATCTTACGTCTGCTACTCCTGAACCTATCTCTTTGTCTCTGTATCAGCTCTTAGTCAGCCCTCCTTTCACTCTGCTAACTTAATCTCTCAACCCCTAGGTACCTTACCTTAGATTAAACTCCCTCTTCACTGATTGTTCTCCCTCAAACCCTGTCTGTGTCTGAACCCGCTCCGTTCGCCCTGCGGGCTCACTCCGCTCCCCTACCCTACCCCCAATTCCCACCCCCCCCAGTTCTCCTAATCGTATACTTCCTACACCACACCCCCTCACTCCTCTAACCAATTAATCACTCCAAGAAATTATCTTCACCTAACCACACCCTCCTCTCTACTATCTCTACTTATAGTACTATTTCCCATTTTGCACTACTTCTCCCTCTACCTAAGTCTCTGCTTTTCCTACCAGTCCTTATTATCTTATCTCTCTCCACTTCCTTTGCATTTGTAAATGTGTATATATATATATATATATATATATATATATATATATATATATATATATATATAAATATATATTTATATCAGTATACTTATATATTACAATATGTATACTACTGGAAAAGTTATCCTAACCTACTTAATACTCTTAACCATATATTTACCTGTCCTGACCTCAGCCTATCTCCTAACCTATTTTGAAAAGTCCAATCTCACCCTCAACAATCTCCCTCCAAAACAAACAACTCTTGATATTTCTCACTCACTTACACATATTAACATAATCTTTACTCCCTGCTATACATCACCTCAATACCATTGATATGCACACATTAAGTATAACAACCTATTAATAAAAAAATGGGAACTTCTAATTAACTACTCACATAACCCAATATCTAAAACACAAAACCCTACCTTAAAGGATGGGGACATACACCCTAATCCTGGCCCAACCAATGCATCCATAGGAAATATTCACTGCATAACTTCCCCTAACCTGCCAACCTTAACCAAATTCTCCAACTCTCTACTTATAGCACATCTCAATATCCGCAGTATCAATAACAAAATTGCCCACCTTCATGCTCTCCTTCATATTCACTCTTTCGACATTTTCTGCCGAACAGAAACATGGTTAAAACCTGGAACTAAGGATAATGAAATTATCCCTCCTGGCTATAACATATTGAGACAAGACTGAATAAAACGTAAGGGTGGGGGAGTAGCACTTCTCTATAAAAGTGGCCTACAGATCTCCTCTATAAATGATAGCCCACCTTTGGTCAGTAAGGCTGAAGTCCTTATCTCCAAACTTCAAATCAATCCTAACAAATCCCTCTATGTGATTTGTATCTAACTACCTCCTGGTAATAACAACACTATAATAGAAGATATTCTTAGCTGGGTATCCTCAACTTACCCACAAGAAACTATAATTCTAGGTGACTTTAACACAGACTGGAAAACCTTCAACACTAATAACCCTCCCGCACATATTAATCTCCATGGCTTTACTCAAACTATCAACTCAACTACCAGAATCAACAAACCAACTAAAAAAGAGAGCACCTTAGACTGGATACTTATAAATAAACAACCCCATACTTATAATGTAGGAACCTTACCAGATGATCTAAGCGATCATACTCTAACTTATATAATAAGACAAAGAAATGACATCTCTAACACCCCTACCTACAGGATTTCACGAACAAAGAAACAGTTTAACCCTGTACTATTCCAAAATTAACTCAATGCATGTGACTGGAAACCTCTAAAAATACTCCCACTAGAGGAGGCTGTCAAATATTTTAACTCTAAATTTCTTGCAATCCTAGATGTGCATGCACCTAAACGATCTATTAGAATAAAATCCAAACCAGCCCCCTGGCTTACAAAAGAGACTCGACAAAAAATTCTACTTAGAAATAAAGCTTGGACTACATGGAGAACTAACAGAACTTCCCCTGAACAACAAACTTTTAGACAGCTAAGAAACATAACTAAAAAGCCATACTCTCCGACAAAAAGAACTACTATTGTAAGCTACAACAAACACACCAGAACAATCCTCAAAAATTTTGGACTAACATTAATAGGCTCCTCAACCCTGGTCACTCTAGCACACCAGCCCCTCATGATGCTGATCATAATACCCCAAATCAAATAGCCAACAACTTCAACACCTACTTTACAGAAACTATACAATCCCTAGCTAGCCAGCTTTCAACTGATAACACAAGGATCCCATCATCCTTAGCTGGATCATTACCAACATTTACATTCCAGCCTATCTCAACCACTTTCATCTATAAAATCTTATTAAAACTTAAACCTTGCACTCCTTCAGCTGACCAATTGCCTTCTGAATACTTACAAAAAGCAGCCAAAGTTATTGCCTTCCCTATATCCATCCTACTTAACAGAACCATTAATGAAGGAAGTATTCCAGACATCTGGAAAATCTCCCACATCATCCCCCTACATAAAGGAGGTAAATCCTACGATTACTCTAATTATAGACCAATAGCTCTGCTATCACCTCTAGCAAAAATCATGGAAAAGTGCATTCACCACCAGCTATTAGACCACCTAACTAAACATGACATACTGGCTAAGTGCCAGCATGGCTTTAGGCCATTTCATAGCACTACCACTGCTCTACTCTCTTTCACTGACTCCATTTATAGGAATCATAATAACAACACCCTCTCCTCTGCTCTCTTCATTGACCTTTCAAAGGCTTTTGATATGGTTAATCATCCACTGCTTATAAATACTCTTGAACTTCTTGCTCTAGATACCCCAGCTATAAAATGGTTCAAGTCTTACCTTGACAATAGGCAGCAGGCAGTTCTCTGGGAAAACAAACTTTCATCCCACCTGCCAGTCACCCTTGGAGTTCCCCAGGGCTCCATTTTAGGACCGCTTCTTTTCTCACTATTCATCAACGACCTTCATATAGCAGTCCCTGAAGCCACCTGTATTAAATATGCCGATGATTCCACACTTATATGTTCTGCCAACTCCACTTCTGATCTACACTCTCTAACTCAAAAAATATTCAACTCAGTAGAAGACTGGTTTCTGAAATGCTGTCTCCTTTTAAATGCCAAAAAAAACAAGCTTCTACTTTTCACACCTACCAATAGGTCCTCTCCCATAAACTTCTCTATTAAATCTAACAATGGTACCCTCATCTTTCCCGATCCTACTACCAAACTATTAGGAGTTACAATTGACAACAACCTCAACTTTGATAACCATATAAATAACACCATTCAAACAGTGAACAGAAAAATGGGCTCCTTATATCGAATTAAACCCTTCTTAACTCCCATAGCTAGAACCACTATTGCCCACTCTCACTTAGTCTCAACTCTTCTTTATGCTTCTCCCATTTATACTAATCTAAAGAAAAATAATCTTCTCAAACTGTCTAACTCCTATAACAATATTGCCAGATTTGCCACTGGAAATGCATTTCAAACACACCACTGTCTGAACCTAAAGCAGCTAGACTGGCTAGAACTCCCTAACATGCTAACTTATTCCCAACTCACCATTGTTCATAAAATATTTTACAAACCAAATCATACTCCAATACTTGCTAACCTCATTACCCCTTATAATAATCTAAATTCCCTATGCTCTTCTCGCAAACTACGTGCTAGCATAAGTAAGTCCAATAACTTGTCAGGTGACAGCCTATTCTCCAATACTGCTGGGAAACACTGGAATCTTCTACCTACCAACCTAACACTACTACCTTCACTGTCACTCTTTAAGCAAAAACTCAAACGTCACCTAAAATCTCTCTGGTTATGCCCCTGCACTAACCCTGATTAATCTACTACCTATCCTATTTTTATCTTCTTACTGCCTATGGATATATAATCATACTCTATATACCTCTCTGTATGCTAAATCTCGTCATTGTAAAACTTATATAACCACAAGCATTTAAGTTAACTACAATGAACTGTAGTGTATCCTCTCATATCATATGATTATATGACTGACATGACTTTATACTCACCTTTTTAATATTGTACTTTTTAATAACCTTTCTTCTTTATTTTAAATACTTACTATTTTATGTGTTTTTATTATTTCATGTGTTATATAATTTGATATTTCATTTTTGTGCTATGCTGGAGCTTTTCTCCCCGGGCCTCTACTGAAAATGGAAATATATCCAGTTGGACTAGCCCAGTCAACAAATGTAAAATAAAATAAATAAATAAAAATAAAAAATCCTCCCTTCATTTTTTTGCTCTGTATCCCTGCCCTGATGCATTTAAGATGAACTTATTATATCTCCTGCACTGAGTTATTACTGAACTTACTTGCACTGACTGTGCACTTTATCCCCGGAAAGACTCTCAGCAGCGATGTGTGCAATAGCAGAATAGCTTTTACCTTCCAAATGGTTATATAACTGGATTTACAGTATCTTAGTAGCTTTTCTTGCTGTCATCCTGTAATATATAAGTATGTATAGTACTTGCTTTATGTGCTGGTCAGTAGTCCTTATTTCCTTTAGATTTGGATTCTTGAGTAGCGTGCATCTAGTATTTGACCTCTGATCGACAGTGCTGATGTGTGAGATCACTGTAATAGCAGGGTTGAGGAATATGCTGTTTTCCTTCTGTTATGTGATCTTCTAGTTGATATATTTAGTAGTAGGAGATATGGCGACCACAGTCCCCACATGGGTGGTGCAGGGGCTTCAATGCAAAAAAAGAGTATTTTTATGATTTGCATACTTCAGGTTATGTTTTGGAGCATGTATATCTCACTGTAGATATTGTGGTGGATGATGTTATTCTGGATGATAATCAGTGTTACAATATTTTGAAATACTGATTATTTTACATACATGCATCTATCTATCATGTGTAGCTTTCTCTTTCACTCTACACCTCTGTATATATATCTATGGGTGAACTGCTTTTTATATAAACTCAGCTTATCAAAAATCTAATTATCCAAACTTAACTTATGTAAACCAGCAAAACTGAAAAAAATATGTTTTTGTACAGTGGAAAATGATTGTTTCACAGGTATGAGTTTTCTTACAGATGTATAAGTAACTTTGCAGTTTGTGTTATTACAGTGCTCTGTACTGTGCGAGCTGGTAGTGTACTTCCAGTGCCCTGTACTGTGCGAGCTGGTAGTGTACTTTCAGTGCCCTGTACTGTGCAAGCTGGTAGTGTACTTCCAGTGCCCTGTACTGTGCGAGCTGGTAGTGTACTTTCAGTGCGCTGTACTGTGCGAGCTGGTAGTGTACTTCCAGTGCCCTGTACTGTGCGAGCTGGTAGTGTACTTTCAGTGCGCTGTACTGTGCGAGCTGGTAGTGTACTTCCAGTGCCCTGTACTGTGTGAGCTGGTAGTGTACTTTCAGTGCGCTGTACTGTGCGAGCTGGTAGTATATTCAAGGGCTTTTACTTTCTTCCACTGCATTGTTATACATAAGTTTGGAGATGTGGGGAGTGTAGGGATACTTGCCCCCTAGCAAAAAACATTTGTTTTTTTTAGTTTTGTTGGTTTAAATAAGTTGAGTTTAGATGGAAAGTAATGCACTCTCTCTCTCTCTCTCTCTATATATATATATATATATATATATATAAAATATGTCTATAGGTTGGAGTACACAGTCAACCAGCATGTTTTTTTGGATATAAACTAGAATATTTGTAGAAACCCCTTGCAGACACAGTGACAATATACAAATGTCTCAACAACAATGACCAGTGGTCAGGACAGAATCCTAGACCTGAGCCACAATGCATCCCTGCTGCTTTGATTTTAATAAACATTTATATAATTTTAATTTTCTGTGGGTTACTAAGTCAGGTTGCAATGTGTGATCTGATTTTTCAAAACCACATTTGTTAACATTTTATGGCAATGTTACTCCTTGTCAAAGGAGGTTACTGCTATGCTATGATAAGCATTATGTGAAGAAGCATCTAGCTTTATACTATCCTCCTCTATTTGAAACTTATATGTTTTTTAAGCATAAAACCTATAAAACCTTTAAAAACCATATGTACCTCTTACCCCATAGCCTTAAAAGGTCAAGATATGAAAATATTTACAAAACTGTAATTAACAGGCTTTCTAAAATACATTTTTCAGGTTCTCATATCAAGGTAGCATGTTGAATTTATACCTTTAAGAAGGATGTATGATTTGCTTAGGACAATTCATTCTGCTAATAGTGCTATCCATGACTCACTTATCTTAGCCATTGTTACATCCAATTATGCCAAAACGGTATCTGGTAGGGTAAGATTCTCCTACCTGCTTCTACTACAAAACACATAGCCTGCACCCTTTGTCACAGGTGTCCTGTTACCAGGTTTTTGGTGGATAACCAGTTCAGTCACCCAATTCCTGTTAAAAGGCATTTGAAGCAGTGATA